>NW_028270148.1:32250723-32566534 GCF_037043375.1 Chiloscyllium plagiosum
AGGGGGGGGCTGCGGGCGAGGGGGGGGGCGGGCGAGGGGGGGGGCGGGCGAGGGGGGCAAGGGGGGGCAAGGCGGGGCGGGGGTGAGGGCGAGGCGGGGGAGGTGGCGCGAGAGCATTGAATTTGTTCAGTTACTGCCTTTGCTGTTTGAATTCATGTATCCCTGGACATCAGAGTGCTTCTGGGAAAACAAAGCAGTGAAAAACATAACTGATCTTGGAGGAACCTGCGTGGGAGAGCTCACAGCACAAGAACAGACATGTGCAGCCTTGCGGTAAATCTACAATGAGTACAGTGTGTTCTTTCTTGATTGTATGGTTTATTGAAGTCCATATCTTGATTCAGAGAATCGTGCGTTTATGGAATGAGCTGCCAAAGAAAGTGGTGGAGGCTGGTATAATTGCAACATTTAAAAAGGCATGGGTATATGAATAGGAAAGGTTTAGAGGGATCTGGGCCAAGTGCTGGAAAACGAGACTAGATTAGGTTAGGATATCTGGTCGGCATGGACGAGTTTCCATGCTGTACATCTCTAGGACTCTTATATAATGTACATGTAAATTAACTGAGTGTCACAAACTTCTCATTATCTGAAAAATTGAACCACTGTATTAGCAGTGTAAGCGTGGTGGAAATATTTAGTTTCAGTCATTTATGTTTGGCATGAGTAATACTATAACAGAACCCTCTGTGGCATTTTATTCCTAAGTTGCAAACCTCAGCAATACAACCAATGTTACCAAACTGTCAAAATAAAACAAAAAGCAGCAGCTACAGGAAATCTGAAACAAATAGAAATTGCTGGAGAAACTCAGGAGGTCTGCAGCATCTGTGGAGAGAAAGCACTGTTAATGTTTTGTGTCCAGTGACCCTTCTTCAGAACCGATTGTAGCTAGGGCAAGATGGTATATATGCCTAACAAAAGGAATGGCATGGGCAGGAACTGAGTGAGTGGATAGGCAGAGATGAAGCCTAGTGAAAGATAATGACAGTTAAGGAGACAAAGGAGATGAATGATAACATGCCAGGGAGAAAGAAATGCTGCTAATGGGGACCACATATGTGAAAATGGGTTGGCTGTGCTGGAAGCAATCCCAATGACAGGGTTTAGGGTGAGTTAAGGACATAGAAGATGGTGTCGAAGTTCTAAAGTCATTGAACTTGAGGCTACAGGGTCCCCAAGTGGAAATGGAGATACAATCTTTCAGCTTGTGCTCAATTTCACTGGAGCATAGCAGCAGGCCAACAGAAACGTTGGCCAGGAAACATGGTGGCATGCTGAAATGGCTGGCAATTGGAAAAACACTTACATTTTGCCCTCAACTTCTTAAAATATATATGTAAATGATTAGGATGAAGACAAAGGTTTGATTGCAAAGTTTGTTGGTGACACAAAGGTAAGTAGCAAAATTACAACATAAACCTACTTATGTGCCAAGCAGCAGATGGATAAACAGTGTGTTTTGCATCAAACTGTTATGTTGCTGGGAAGCAAAAGGATTACAGCTACACACTCTTACCAGAATGTTTACACCACTACCCAAAAATGGAGAAGCAAATGGTAATTTCAGTGATTACTTGAAGGAAACAAAAACAAAATTTCCAGCTACTAAAGTTATAGAGTTCAAAAGTATCAAAGCAACAAAAGCCTGATAGCTGTGAAGGTGAGAACAAAGATTTGCCACGTCAAAGGTCAATAAAACAAACTTTGAACTTTTCAAAACTATAAATCCAATAATCTCCTACTGAACATCTGCTTTTACCTTCCTGACTTGGTGGGGAAAATATGTCTGAGATTCCAACTAATGCTGACCATTATTTGCAAAAATCTTTATAGCTACCAGGTGATTCATAGACCAAAGTCAAATGAAAAAAAGCTTCACATTTTTTTCTTAAGTATAACAATGGCCAATGTTAGAAAGAACAGAGTATCAACTCCTCACTTGTGAATTTACAGTGACAGCTGATAGCCTAAAGAGTATCTGCTAGAATCCTGTGATGGAATCCATGAGGGAACTACCTCAATGGGAGAGCCGTGACAAACTATCACACAGGTGGAAAATTAAGAAAGCCTGTGGCTCATATGGCATTCTAGCTGAAGCGCTCATTGTTGGCAGGCACTGCAAACACCAAAACTGAATGAACTCATCCAGCTGAGGGAAGATACAAAACCCTCTCCTGACCTCAGGAATGCAATGATCGCAACTATTGTCAAGAGAGATCAATCTTGAGGCTCCAGTCATGGTTGATCAATTGACTTAAAGGAGTGCATGTTTGAAGCAAGTTCAAAATCTCACAACACCAGGTTATAGCCAGACAGGTTTATTTGGAAGCACTACTCCATCAGGTGGCTATGGAGTACAAGATCGTTGGACACAATTTATAGCAAAGATTTACACTGTCATACAACTGCAATGATATATTGAACAAACCTAGATTGTTGTTAATTTAACAATCTAGGTTTGTTCAATATATCATTGCAGTTGTATGACAGTGTAAATTTTTGCAATAAATTGTCTTATGGTCCTGCTTCAAAACCATCTGATGAAAAAGCAGCATTCCAAAGCTACAGCTTCCAAATGAACCTGTTGGACTATACCCTGGTGTTGAGAGATTTTTAACTTTGTCCATCCCAGTCCAACACCAGCTGCTCCACATCATGTTTGAACCAAAGTTGTAATGAAGTCAGGAGCTGATCCCAACATCACATCAGGAATGAGATTACTGTTAAGGACGTGTTGCAACCTCAGGACTAGACTGAATGAATGATGACTGGTCAGGTTGGATTTGTCAAGCTTTGCGTATTCGGGACATGTTGTTGGATAGATGCCGGTGTTTAACCATACTGGAACAGCTCGGCTAAGGGCATAGCAATTTCTGGAGCACATAGTCAGTACCACTGACAGAATCTTGTCAGGATTATAGCCTTTGCAGTATCTAATGCCTGCAGTTGCTTCTTTATATCATGGGTAGTAAATGCAATTGGCTGAATATTTGCAACAGTGATGTTTGGGATATCCAGGAGGCACAGATGAACTTACACTTAGCACTTCTGTCTATAGATTGTTGCAAAAGATAACACTGAAGCATTTGTAATGCTATGTTGGGTCCCCCTTCTTTGAGGATGGGGATATTTGTGAAGCTTCCTCCTCCTGCAAGTTTTTTTAATTGGCCACCAGTATTCATGATTGAATGCTGTAGGACGAGAGCTTAGATCTAATCCATTGGTTGTGAAATAATTTAGTCCTGTCTATCACTTGCTATTTGGCACATAAGTAGGCTTTTGTTGTAATTTTTTTTACTTATCTTTGTCTCACCAAATTTCACAACCAAACTTTTAATATCTTCATCCTGGTCAGTTACATATATATTTTAAGAGGTTGAGGCCCTAGTACTGATCCCTGTGGTAAACAGCTCATTACATCTTGCCAACCAGAAAGAGGCAGATTTATGTGTATTATTTCCTGTCAGCTAACCTGTCTCTGACACTTGCCAAAATGTTACCCTGCTGTGTTTATTTTTCATAAAAAGTTTAAATGTAGCTTATCAAATGACTTCTAGAAATCCAAATATATTAAATCAACCAATTCCCCTTCAACCATAATATGTTACTTCCTCAAAAGAACTTTAATATATTGGTCAATACCACATTGTCTCTGCCTGATTATCTTGAACTTCTTCAAGTGCCCTGCTATAAGATCTTTAATAATTATTTCTAATATTTCCCTCTGACAAATGTTGAACTAACTGCTCTGTAACTTCCCGCTTTGCACTACTTTCCTTATTGAATAAGGAGAGTGACATTCTGTCTTCTGATCTAATTGAACCTTGCCTGAAATCTACGGAATTTTGGAAAAGTTAAACCAATTAATCGACCAGCTCACTAGCTACTAGTTTTCATGGGTTATAATTTTGCTGGTTAAGATGAAGTCCATCAGGACCTGCAGATTTACTCTGTACCACCTCCCTAATGATTGTGATTTTCTTTAATTCCTCCTGCTATTCCATTTCCTGATGTTTTACTGTACCTTTTACAAAGAAGAACAAAGCAAAATATCTGTTCATTCTTCTGCCATTTCCTTAATTTTCCTGTATTAATTTCCCAAACTCATCTTCTATAGCACTAATTTTACTTTTGAGAATTCTTTTTCTGTTTAAACAGAGACACAATTTTGCTCGCTAGCTTTCTCACACACATGTTTTCTTTCCTTATTTCCCTTTTCGTTTTCCACAATTTTCTTTTGATACTCTGTCCAATCTTGACTTGCCACCTCCATCTTTGCACAATCATGTGTGTTTGTTTTAAGTTTCATAGTATTGTTTATCAAAGAGTCAGTATAGGGCAGTGAGACCAAATGATAGATTAACAGCACTTAACGCGAATAAGAACTCAAAAGAATTTTGGATAACCTGACGTTTGTGGAGTGTGCAATGTGGGAAGATGACTGGGAATGTATTGCAGATGTCAAAGATTGCAAACAACTGTTAAGTAAATTTGTTTTGGCTAAGAAATATTTTAGATGTTTCTCCCGTCAATAACAGTGAATGATAAATACAACTTAGATATGTGAACATCTATTTGCAAAGAAAAGTGCAGATTCAAAAACTCACTATGCCATCCATTACATGGTTTCATCCAAAATTCAAAAAGCTTTGCAGCCCAGAAACCTTGTTCCTTTCTGGACTTTACCTTGCTCTTCTTGCCTTTGACCTCAGTAGTTACTAGTTCCTCTTGAAGTAACTCTACACGCTTTGCCAGTTGCTGATTTCGGAACGTCAGACTATCCATTTCTTGCTGTAACTTTCTAACACTTTGGTCCTTCATTTTCAGTTCCTCCTGAGGTAGGGAAAATAAAAAACTGTCTTATTTAACTTTCACACTATGAGAACATAGAGGTGATAGAGGACTTTAAAAGACCACTGCACTCCATATAGTTGCTCCTAACATTACAATACAAAACAAATACAAGGGGATGAATTAATGGAACTTCCTGAGAATTAGAATATAGGAAGCAAAGTTTAGGAGGACTGCAGGCTAACAGAGGGTAGATGATTGGAAGTCATCCAGGAGTGTACAGGATAGTCAAATCTCGAGGTGGCAAATTCACAGATGACTAGGGATCAGAGTTTCCTTACAAAATCTGAACACAACGGATTAAGACTTAAAATGTTGACGGAGGAAGTGTATACTTTTCCTGCATTGAATGCCAGAAGTTCGTGATAATTTAGTCACAATGGACGGAATACGTGAGGTAGTCAGGAAATAGAGCTGACCTTGTTTTTGGATGTCAGAGGGGGCCGCATGCAATGACCGGTATCAAGGACAGATCTTTAGCATACAGTAATTACAATGCAAGATCAAGGGAAGCCATTGTCAATCATGTCAAAGGCGGTGACTGGATAAAAAGTGTGGTCCGAACCAAGGACAGAGGTAAAAAGGAAGAGGATGATGTGGTCAATCATGTCAAAGACTACAGACAAATCTAAAAGGACAAGGAGGGATAGTCCACTATGTTTACATTCAGATTTTGTGAATTTGACAGAAACTTGCATTATGGCAAGTTGGAAAGAGATTGGAGGTGCTCAAACTTGCAGGAAAGATCTACAGAATAGAAGCAGCATTTTCAAGGACTGGAGAGAAGGTGGAGATTGGATGGTATTTTGTAAGGACTGAGGGTGACAAAGGGTTTTTTTATTTGAGATGTATGGTGACAGCAGGGAACCAGAGAAGGGATTGTACCTTAGGAGTGAGAATAATAGCAGCTAACATGGGGACCAAGAAGGAAAATGGAGAAATTTGCAGTTTAGCAGAATAGGGTCAACAGAATAGGAATGGGATTTCAAACAACTCAAAGAAGGTACAAGGGGAAATAGGAAAGAAACTAGAGAAATTGAGAATTCGGGAATAATCATGGAGGAAGTATGACTAAGCTGAAAAGGCAAAGGAAGGAAGCCAACAGCAAAATGGTCTTGATCTTAGTGATAGAGATGTCTAAGAGCTCCCTTCACTTGCTGTTGAAGGGAGGGAGTGGAGGAAACAGGAGACAAGGGCATTTAAAAATGCAATAGAGGAAAAATGATGGGAATTATCTTTGAATTTCAGGATGATTATGGTATTGAGTATTCTTGAAAGATGAGAGCAGAAATTGAGTGCTTTACAATGGTTCAGCTAGTTCTCTCCTTATATCTCTCGCCCGTGAGGACCCTCCCTCTCCAATTTCCAGATTTCCAGGTTAGAAAAAGAGTCACCAAAATCGCATTAACACAAAAACAACATTTAAAAATTGTTTATGTATCTTTCACAGCATGATCTCACAATAACAATCGATTAACCAGATAATTTGTTTTAGTGATATTGGTTGAGGGATAAACATTGGCCAGTATACCAGAGAAACCTCCCGTGCTAATCCATGTTTGCATGAATCTTCTGTATTTTATGTTCTTCCTGCTCTCTTCTATCGAACAAATATTCATTGTATATTTCAGGCAATGAATTGATTAATAATTTGAATATAATTTACATCAGGTCAACTTGAATTTAACTATAGAGAATTGGTCTTGAGTTAAGTGAATTGCTATACTTGCAATTTTCTCATTTATATTACTTGATCGTTTTTCATAAAATCAAGAAAGTTGATTTGGAAGATGCTATTGTGTTTGTTTAAAAACAAAGTGTTTGGACATGTTGTGACATGCCTTCACGCAGATGAGATTTTAGTCTGGGCATTCTGGCCCAGAGGTAGGGACATTGCCACTGCATTACAGGAACCTGGATATCATACAATAATGCACAAGCTTTAAAATAAATTATTTTAACTACTGGAACCCCACAATAGTCCTGCTTAGCAGAAACATTTAAACATATTTCATTTAGGTTAAAAACAACAAAATTTGATCTGGAAGGCAAACATCAAATCTTGCAACATGACTACATTTATACCTCTCAGATGCAAGATATTCTCAACATTACCTTTAAAGATGCACCTTGGCCTTGCTCATCTACAACAGCCTTCTTCAATACTTGGTTCTGAGCACGTAGCTAAAATATTTCAAAAAGTTAATATTTTACCATCGGAGTACAGCAATAATTTCAAACATTAAGTTGACAAGTTACAAAATAGATTTAATTGCTCATGTAGCTAGTAATTCCACAGATGGTGACAATATTAAAGATAAAATCAATGTTACAAATAGCTTTCGCAAATAAGTCCTTTCAGCTGTAAAACAAATCATGCAAAACAAATTATCAATCTACTTGCAGAGTTTTCTATCATTTCCCTTCAATTTGCATATCTTGAATCATTTCTCAATTTGAACAGAAGGTCAATAATCTGTCCAAATTTCTTTCAATTCTTTGAGTCACACTTAGGAACTGCACAATCTAAGAGTGGACATACAATTAACTCTTCCTCATTTAGCCATTAAGAAAATGCTGGAAAATCTCAGCAGGTCTGGCAGCATCTGTAAGGAGAGAAAAGAGCTGACGTTTCGAGTCTAACTGACCCTTTGTCAAAGCTGTCTCATTCAGCCATTCTCTTTCCAATGGCATGGCCAAAAATCAAGAACTCACCTTGTTGGGGAAAAATCATGAACCCAGCTCACCACTGAATGTAATATCAAACCTACTGTTCCAAATATCCTTGATCCAACATACAGCTCAGTTTAAATCTATTTGAAAATTTAACAATTTGCTCAAGTCACACAATTCATTGTCTCTGAACAAACCCAGCAAGTAACAAAGAAATTACTTTGTGATATTGCCCTGTCAGTAAGAATTAACATTTAGTCTATTTAAGTGAAAATATTGCTCTATAATGTGCAACTCAATTTGCAGAGGGCTTCTTCAACATCTCAAATTGCTCTCATCACTATCCAACTGCTGAAATCGGTACCTTCACACTAGTGTTACTTAACCCAAGACACACCCATGTTTGAATGTGTTTTGACAGTTCAGATAAACATACTACAAACCTTAATTCTAAAGAAAGGAATAATACACCAAACGTTAGGAAGTTGTGTCTTTAGAGATGATATCCCATTTCCAGCATTTAAATTGTGTTCTTCCTACATAGTCCATCATACACCAAAAAGGCTCAAAAGTAGCATAAACCTAATTTAGCGGTGATTTATTATGAGCAATATGTTTTGCGATTTCCAGTCTGTTTCAATACTGTATAAGCTAATGTCAAAGAAACCAATTCAGTTTCGGCAAAATACGCATGTATTTCCATAGTGATTCGAACTGGAAGACAGTTTGTTCCAAATTTACGGTATATCTCCGGGAATAAAAAAAAGATAAATAGTGATGAGAAACAAAACAGAAATCAGCACACCAGACAAACAGACACACCTTGGAGTACTCCTGTGCAAGTTTCTGATACTTGGCATGCAAATCTGCAGCCATTGTCAGCAAGCGGCTGAAGCCTTTGGGGGAAGCGGTGCTTGGGAGGGGCAGCGAAAGCCTGTCACATCACTTGGGCGAGCAGGGCGGGGGATTCGAGCTTCGTGTCTCTCACACAGGCAGCGACATCAAAATAATGCTGTTTTTCGGGGGGAGGGAAGAAGAGAGCCAGCGACCGACTGCCACCAAGTGAGAAACAGTTTGTTCCTTCGACCTCTCCACCCTCCCTGCAACTGATATAACTGACCCTTCGGCCCGTCAGTCTGAGAACAGTCCCTCCACCCTGGACCAATTGTCCAGAACGTGAAGAATTCGCGTTTCTTTTTTTGTGATGTGACGCTGGAGCTTTTGCCTCAGCCAGCGCCCTTCAGAATAAGGGTTAAAAGGAGTTATTTCCTCCGGCCAAACCGGAAAATAGGCAACAACCACGACAGACGGGACCCGATTTTAGGCCCACTTCCACCTTGACAACGACCACTTCCGGCTCCGCGAGAGTCTTCAAAAGGCCGACGCGCAAACTCGCCGCGACGTCAACGCGCCCGGCGACGTCGCCCTAGCAACGGGACCACGTGAGACGCGGTGGCTGCGCGACCGGTCCCCACTTGACGAGCGAGGGTGCGCGACGGGGCCAAGTCAGTTGTCATGGCAACAAGCTAGCGGCGGCTGAATCCAAGGTAACTTCAAAATAAAATGCAACAAACAAATCACTGAAAAGGTTATAAAGGGAGCGCACCGATCCCGCAAGTGTGAAATCCAAACCGCAAAGTTTTTGAAAATGTCTACGAGGTGAGTTAAACTGTGAAAGAAGAATTTAATTCAAAAGAGTTGTTGATATGAACTTAAGACCAATATTGCAACAAACTGGAAATTGCAAGCCATCTTGTTCACAATAAGTCACTGCTAAATTATGTTTGCTACTTTTAAGTCTTTCGATCGTTCATATTGACAGGTAAATTAAGCTGTGAAAGGAGAGAATAACTCAAACGAGTTGCTGAGTGGTGGCTTTCTTTTATTGGCGGAGGAATTTTGCTTTTTCAATTATTTGCTGTTTTATTATACTTTAAATACAAATACATCCTATTTAATTTACTGCCGGTTCCTTATTGGTGAACAGTGATATCCGTCAATATACATTTTTGTTGTAGTTTGTTCATTATTAGTCGTAGGTTTTCCTGGACTTAACAAATAGAGAGTCAGTGGCATTGAAATTCGAGAAAAAAAGGCCTTCGCTATTTTTCGTCCGCACATTTTTTTTGGTTACCAGGATTCGATTTGTTGATAAGAAATAAAAACTGCGTACAGGAAAACAGAGTTAATATTTCAAGTCAGTGATGTTCATTCCGCACTGCAAAGTGTTAGATTTGTTAAAATTAACCGTTGCTGATAAGTTGAGATACAAAAACTTAATTAAAAAAAAATTCAACAGCAGTTAAACAAAATAAGGATGGAGGGTCAGATGATGTGTAGTTCCAGCATGATGTGGGAGCTGGTGGACCCTGTAAGAAATTGGGAAGAGTGTTGTTTTTGCAAAAAGGTAGTGATAATAAGCTTAAGAATAGTGCTGATAAATCGAGTGTAAAGGTCAGTTGCAGACAATGATTAAATTAGCAAACACTAGGGAAATGTATAATTGGGTACTAACTTTAGTGCATAATTATTCTAGTAAATAATTTAGTCTCAGCAAAATAGCTGAGATAGCTGAAACACAAACTAGGCAAGAAAAGACACATTGTTAAAATGTATATTCAGGAATGGAATGTACCTATGAACAATGGAAGATGTTACAAGCAAAACAGATAAAGTGAAAGGAACATCAAGATCCAAGTTTAGCAGAATCTTCCTTATGTCACTTACAGAGGGAAGGGTCGCCAACTTGGAGAAGGGGGGGAATAATAAGAGCGGATCGCAAGTTAGTCAGAGAATAAAGTTGATTGGGTAATGTAAGAGTCAGAAGAGGTGACCTCACAGAGCTCTAAAGTATAACTGTGTACTAGTTTGAATGTTCATTGCTCATTTGCTTCTGCATTTGATGCCCTTTCTTGCAAGATCATAGAATAAATAGTCTTGTTTCCAGTTTTGGTGGTCTTGTCTAAATTTTATTAAAACTTGTTTCTAACAGATTTGGGGGCTCGTCCGGGATCCCATGCTCCAGTTGCTCGGCATTTTTGGGAAAACGGAGAAGGTGCACCTCGCTGATTTCGGCGGTCTCAAGTTTCCCTCCATGCCGTGGTAACTTGGGCGAGCGTGATCCGGACTGGGAGACCCTGGAAACAAGATGGGCAGACGCGGCGGGTTCGGTCGGGTAACTCTTGTGTGCACAAGACCCGCGTAAGAAAGGTCTTAAAGGATTTATCTGGCCGACCGGGGTAGGCAGCAGTATTTGCTGCCAGTTGGATATATCGGGGGAATCCAGGGGACCAGGGTAGGCAGCAGTAGTTTCTGCTGCCAGTTGGATATATCCGGGTGACCCGCAGCGGTAGTTGCTGTTACCAGGTGGGTATATCCGGGGAACCGGGGTTCCGGATGACCGGGTTAGGCGAATTCGGTCGACCAGGGTAGGCAGCGGTAATTGCTGCCAGGTGGATATATGTGGGAATTGCCGCGGGATGGGGTGCGCTGAAACGACCAGATAACTCTGTGCACAGACTAAGGTAAAGAAAATGGACCTTTAAGTATTGCCTTGGTGGTTGGGGACATACAAGAAGTACGGGGAATTGGCAACATATAAAATAAAGTATTTAATTGGCTAGATTAATCTGATGAGTAAGGTGTCTACCTGATTCAATCACCCAGCCTTAGACCGGTTGTTAAGAGGGGAAATCCCCCACGCGAAGGTCAGGACCCTGAAGTGGGTGTGGAAGAAGGTGACACCGGACCTCAGTAAGGTTAATTAAATTACATAAAGAAACGGCCGAGTATTAAAATCGGAAATAAGAATAGTTGCGTAAGTGTCGAAGGAGACATGAGAGGGACGTCCAAGGACCACATCCCAATGGACAGTCCTTTAGGAAGAATGTTAAGAGATTGGAAGTACAATCCTCGGACGCAAGGAAAGGATAAAAAACAAATGATAAAATGTCAATGAAAAACAGCCTTATAGTCAGGAGGAATCAGATTATGCTTCGTGTCAGAAGGGCTAGTAGCTGAAGGGCTACTGAGGGTACACTTCGTAACTAACTTTTATAGTCAGACATCCAGAAAAATATTCAAAAGCTAGAGGAGTCGTTGCGGGAAGCTGAAAGTGTCTGTGAGATACGGTGTCTGTGTGTGTGTATGAGAGAGAGAGAGAGAGAGAAAAAGAGAAAAAAGCTGTACAGCTAACAGAAAGTTTAACCCTTTGTGATTCGGTTTGAATGCACATTTGTTTGTTCGTGATTGAATGTTTGTGCTTTGTTCCCTGGAGCTTGAGATCTGGGACTGTTTTGAATCTGATTTCTATTATGGAAATTTTAACATGATTTCTTTTAAGGTTAAGGATTTTACAGATTATGAAATAAAATGTTAACTCCAGCTCTTTTTACAGGTCATGACTGCCTTACTATCAGTTTCTAACTAATCTCTTTTATCCTTACATAAAAGCGATTTATGGAGGACAGTTGAAGTCTCAGTTCAACATTAGATTGTAATAAATCAAAAAAAATCCTATGGTTAAAATCGGTGACCTTGGATTCGGCCATTATTCATGCATTAGAAGTTTTTTTTTAAACTTGAATAGACAAATCCTTTTTAAGGCAGCTCTAGTTATTTCACGACCTATAGCATTGTAATTGAGCAATGACTCGTCAGGACTACTTAAGAAAACTAATTTTGGATTTAAATCAAGGGACTAAAACCGGGTAATTATAGTGGATTTCAAAGTTGGGAACTGTATGCATTTTACATTTTAAATATTAAACACTGAATAAATGAATTTATAACATATAAATATATATTTACATGTAAGATTCCAAAATGTATAGTTAGGAACAGGCTTTAAAGTAAGACAAGCATAAATTGATAAATTGTATTTGAAATATTGCAATTTTTTTTTATAAAGCATCAAGGTCTAAACAAAACATTAGGTGATGAGGAATGGCCATGAGGTGGCCCTAAAGCTGTTCAGTTTGTTAAATTGGCTCAGCAATTGATCTGGCAACGTAACATGAGAAGCAGAAACAGAAGGCAAAAATAATGATAGCCACGGTTGATGAGTTAATAAAGAAAAGGACAAAACTAAAAGGAGAAGGAAACCGGAATGGTGGCGGGCAGCATGTTGAAAATAAAGGGAGGAGAAGGGATCGGGGAGGAGATGTTAAGGGGTCTGGTAGACAGGAACAAGGATCAAAGTGGAAATCCCCTCAGACGGGATGTTATTACTGTGGAAAGACAGACCCCATTGTGGTTCCCAGTGACCACGTCTGTAGTATGTGGAGTGTGGAGAAACAGAGGAATCTTGGTATTCAAGTACATAGACCCCTCAAAATTGCCACACAAGTGGATAAGGTTGTTAAGAAAGCATATGGTGTTTTGCCTTTCGTTAATAGGGGAATCGCGTTTAAGAGCTGCGAGGTTTTGCTACACCTCTGCAAGTCCCTGGTGAGACCACATTGGAATATTGTGTCCAGTTCTGGTCGCCCTACGATAGAAAAGATACAGAGGCTTTGGAGAGGTTGCACAGAAGGTTTACCAGGATGCTGCCTGGACTGGAGGGCTTGCATTATGAAGAGAGGTTGACTAAGCTCGGACTTTTCTCTCTGGAGAGAAGAAGGAAGAGAGGTGACCTGATCGAGGTTTACAAGATAATGAGAGGAATAAATAGAGTCAATAGCCAGAGACTTTCCCCCAGGACAGGATTGACTGGCACGAGTTTAAGATATTAGGAGAAAGGTATAGAGGAGACGTCAGAGGAAGGTTCTTTACGCAGAGAGTTGTAAATGCATTGCCAGCGGTGGTGGTGGAAGCAGAGTCATTAGGGACATTTAAGTGACTGCTGGACATGCATATGGATAGCAGTGAATTTAGGGGTGCGTGGGTTAAGTTATTTTATTTTACTTTAGGATTAATCCTCGGCACAACATCATTAGCCAAATGGCCTGTTCTGTGCTGTACTTTTCTATGTTCCGTGTTCTAAATGTTGGTTGCTCTAAGAACTTTGGCTCAGAGTCAGTGAACTGGAGTCTGAGCTTCAAACATTACAACACATCAGGGAAGGGGAGAGTTACCTGGATGCTGTGTTTCAGGAGACAGTCACATTCCTTAGACTAACTAACTCAAATTCAGCCAGTGGTCAGGGATAGATAGGTGTGGCTGTGAGTAAGGCAGGCAGAGGGATCCAGGAGGTAGCATTGCAGGAGCCTCAATTCCTGTCTTTGCTCCCTGTGTATAAAGAATTGGGGACTGCAAGGAGGCTGAGCCGACCGACCGCAGCACTATGGTGCAGGGAACCATTCAAGTCGGAGGGAGAGAAGGTGGTAGATGGGAATAGTATAGTTTGAGGCAAAGACACTGTGCTCTGTGACCAGAATTGAGAGTCCCAAAGGTTGCATTGCCTGCCTGGTGCTCGGGTGCAGGATATCTCATCTGGTTGCAGAGGAAGTTGGAGTGGAGGGTAAAGATCCAATGGTCGTGGTCCACATAGGTACCAACAACATAGATAAAATGAGTGCAGAGGTTCTGCTAAGAGAGTGTGAACACCTGGGAGCTAAATTACAAAGCAGGACCAAAAAGGTAATAATCTCTGGATTACCACCTGAGCCACAAGCTAATTGGCACAGGGGCAATAAGATTAAGCAAGTAAATACATGGCTCAAAGATTGGTGTGGGAGAAATGGGTTTGAATTCATGGTACACTGGCACTAGTACTGGGAAGAAGGGACCTGTTCCGATCGAATGGTCTTCATCTGAACCATGCTGGGATCAAAGGCAAGGGAGGTCTCAGTTATAGGGGAAATTAGAAAACCCGAATTAAAGAAGGAGGTAAAAGTGCAGAACTCGAGAGGTTATTAAAATCTCTAGCACAGACACAAATAGGGCAAAGTGTACGGGAAGGTTTAGCAATCAAACTTCAAGCACACTGGACAAACGAATGACAAAGAGAAAAGGGACTGTAGGTGTTATATCTGAATGCACACAATATACCAAATAAGATAAATGAGTTTGTGGTGCAGATCGAAATTAGCAGGTATGACATGGTGGGCATCTTCAAAACGTGGCTGCAAGGGGATCAGGATTGGGAACTGAATATTCAAAGATATACATCCTACTGAAAAGATAGGCAGGTCAGCAGAGGGGGTGGTTTGCCTTATTAGTAAGAAATGAAATTAAATCAATAGTAAGAAACAAAGTTGGGTCAGATGGTATAGAATCTGTGTGGGTGGAATTGCGGAATGGCAAAGATTAAAAAAAGCATAGTTGGAGTTTTGTACAGTCCTCCAAACAGTAGTCAGGAGCTGAGGCACCAGGAGATAGAAAAGATGTGTAGGAAAGACAAAGTTATGGTGATCATGGGGAATTTCAATATGCAGGTGAACTGGGAAAATTAGGTTGGTAGTGGATTGCGAGGAAAGGGATTTGTAGAATGTATGTAAGAGGGCTTTTTGTCGAAAGATGCTATGCTGGAAAATCACAGCCAGTCAGGCAGGTGAGGAGCAGGAGAGTCTACGTTTTGAGATAAGCTCTTCATTAGGAATATCGGGGCTGAGAGATAAGTGGGAAGGAGATGGAATGAGGGTAAGGTAGCTGGGAATACAACTGGGAATGCAATAGGTACATGGAGATGGGGGTGGTGTTGCCGAGAGGCTGGAAAGGAGGATGGAGCAGATAGGTGGAAGTAAGATGGACAAGTAGGACAATTCAAGAGGGCTGTGCTGACTTGGAAGATTGGCTCTGGGAAAAGGTGGGGGGAAAAGAAATTAAGAGATTGGTGAAATCTACATTCATCCCGTGTGGTTGGGGAGTTCCAAGACAGAAGATGAGGTGTTCTTCTTCCAGGCAATGGGTGGCTAGAGTTTGGCAGTGGAGGAGGCCCAGGACTGGAATGTCCTTGGTGGAGTGGGAGCTGGAGTTAAACTGTTCGGCCACAGGGCGGTGGGGTTGTTTAGTGAGCGTGTACCAGAGATGTTCTCTGAAACATTCCACAAGTTGACATCCTGTTTCCCCATTGTAGAGGAGATCACACCAAGAGCAACGGACACAGTAGATGACATGTGCAAATGTACAGGTAAATCTCTGTTGAATGTGGAAGGATCCTTTGGGGCCTTGGACAGTGTGAGTGGGGAGGTGTGGGGTGCAGGTTTTGCACTACTTGAGGTGGCAAAGGAAGGTGCTGGGAGTGAAGGGTGGTTGTTGGGAGTCGTGGAGGGAATGGTCTCTGTGTAATGTAGATAAAGTTGGAGAAGGAAATATATCCCTTGTGGTGGGGTCTGTTTGTAGGGGCAGAAATGGAAGAGGATGATACGTTGTATCTGGTGTGGTGGAAGGTGAGGACCAGGGGTTTCTGTCCTTGTTGTGATTAGAGGGATTCGAGTATGGATTTGTGGGAAGTGGAGGAGATGTGCTAGAGGGCATCGTTAATCACGTGGAAGGGGAAATTGCGATCCTTGAAGGAGGAGGCCATCTGGGATATTCTATGATGGAATTGGTCCTCCTGGGAGCAGATGCCGTGAAGGTGGAGGAATTGTGAATAAGGGATAGTGTTTTTATAGGAGGCAATGTGAGAGGAGATGTAGTCCAGGTAGCTGTAGGAGTTGGTGGATTTGAAGTAGATGTCCGTATTGAGTCCGTCACCGGAAATGTACATGGAGTGGTCCAGGAATGGGAGGGAGATGTCCGAGATAGTCCAGTTGAAATTTTTTTGTAAATATATTTATTAGCAAGTATTTTTAACTTTACAAACATATAAAATTATTGAAAAATACAATCAATAACAAATATCAGTATAATAAAAAGAAATCAAAACACAAATTACAATACGACTACTGTCTACTAACTACTAACCTACCCTATAATACAAAACAAACCCTAACACTGTGCAAAGCCACACCAATAAATAAGTAAATAACTAATAGATCAAAAAAAGAAAAAAAAACACAAAATTCAGAACAGTTATGCTCGGCGCAAAGCTCCCAAACAAAGGAATGGGAGCATTGTATATATGCCCATATTAACTCAGGAGACCCCCTCCAGGGCCCAGAGCTTGACAAACCTAACCATACTGGTTAAACAGACGCCCCAGTTAAGATAGCTGACAAATCTATATCCAAATAACTCAAGTAGGGCTGCCATGTCTTATAAAAATGGTCTGTTGTGTGGTGCACCATGTTTGTAAAAAAATTCAAGGGAATGTGCTCCATAATTAATTTCTGCCATCCTTGCAAGCCTGGCAGGTTCTCAGACACCCAGTTCATCAGAATATTCTTCCGTGCACAGTATGCAAGAATATTAAATAGTTTCTTCCCATGCCCGTCTAAAGATGGTTAATTTGGTAGACCTGAGAGATATCAGGTCTACTTTGACTTCAGTCCTCAATAACCTTCCTATCTCTCCCACCACAGCACTCCAATAAACATTGAGCCTGTGGCATGTCCAGAAGCAATGGGTAAGAGTACCTATACTTATTTTACATTTTAAGGCACACTGAAGATGCCCCCTTTTTAAAATTTCGCCAGACATTCTGGTGCCAGATGAGCCCTGTGCAGAACTTTTAACTGCATAGCACATGTCCTATTACAGATTGAGATCTTTCAAGCATTCTCCCATATATTCTCCCATGTTTTAGAAGATATCTCCACTCCTAGCTCTTGTTCCCAGACCTTAATATCCTGCCAGGTCCTGCCACCCAGCAGGCGATAGAGGGCACTAACTGAAAGGGTGCTTGTGGAACACAGCAACAACTTCTCTGTATCGGGCTTATAGGGCTCCGTGAGAAAAGTAGTCTTCTTCTGGATGAAATCCCTAACCTGAAAAAAATGGAAAAGATCTCTGCTGGGTAACCCGTATTTGCAGATCAGTTGCTCAAAAGACATCATAACCCCCCCCTCAAACAAGTCGCCCAAACTAGAAACTCCTCTCGCTGCCCATAGTTTGAACCCTGAGTCCATCATCCCTGATCGGAACCCTGGCATGCCATCTATAGGCGGAAGTGGCGAAGTCTTAGATAAACAACCCTCACTCTGACGCATCGCCTTCCATGCCTTGACTGTACTAATGACGATGGGGTTCCGGTAGTGATCCATAACTGTCCTCATCTTATCCATGAACAACAGGTTAATAAGACAGCACTTTGCCTGGGAGGCCTCAATATGCAGCCATATTTAGTTTGGATCGTTACCTACACAATCACAGACAAAGGACAGCAGGGAACTCAATTGATACCTCCTGATGTCTGGGAAATCAACTCCTCCCCCTCCTTGAAGTAATTGCAATTTAGTAAGTTTGATGAGAGGTCACCCACGATGCCAGACAAAGGAACCAAACCATCCCATAAGCTTCCGCAGCATTGACCTGGGAAACATTATAGGGAGCATTCGCATGGGATAAAGCAAACGAGAAAGAACATTCATCTTAATGAGAGATATTCGGCCCAGCCATGAAATTGGAAGAGCCTCCCATCTCTGGAGATCTCGCCTAATATTGTCGAGCAAGTGAGCAAAGTTAGTCCTAAATAACAGATCAAACTTGGGGGTAATAAAAATGCCTAGATATGGGAACCTTGCCCGTGACCACTTAAAAGGGAACATCCTTCAAATTCTATCACATTATGAAGGTTCCCCAAAGGCATTGCCTCCGATTTTGCAAAGTTAATCTTATATCCTGAAATAGCCCCAAATGAATTGATACACAGTATCAAATGGGATACGGAGGTCATCGGGTTTGATAAAAACAGAAGGACATCATCCGCATACAGTGTAATCTTGTCTGCCCTTGATCCCACTTCCGGAGCGGTTATGTGGACATGCTGACGAATGGCATCTGCCAGCGGCTCTATCACCAACGTAAACAACAACAGTGAGAGGATACAGCCTTGCTGACTACCCTACCAGTCCTAAAATTCCCAGACTTCACCCAGTTGGTGATAACCGCGGTCAGAGGGTGGCCCTCCACCCACCTAGAAAAGACCCCACCCAACCCAAACTGTTCAAAGACATTAAAAAAAAGGCCATTCCACCCGATCAAATGCTTTCTCTGCATCTAAGGAAATCACCAACCCCTGAATCAATCGTTGCTGACAAACTTGGATCATATTCAGCAACCTTCTAATATTATTAGAGGACCTACGGCCCCTTATAAAGCCTGTCTGGTCCTCTTTAACAATATGGGGCAATACCTTTTCAATCTCAGCACCAGGATCTTGGACAGAATCTTGAAATCTGAATTTAATAGAGAGATGGACCTGTATGAAGCACAATCCTCAGGAACTTTTCCCTTCTTAAGAATTAAGGCAATATTAGCTTCTCTCAAAGATCGTGGTCGGCATTCATGCATTTAAGAGTGATTGTACATCTCCAACAACGGCCCTGACAGAATCCCTATGAACTCCTTATAAAACTCACCTGGGAAACCATCAGGGCCAGGCGCTTTCCCACTCTGAAGTTGCCTAGCTGCCTCCTGTATTTCCTGAACTGTCAACGGGGCATTAAGGAGAGAGGCCTGTCCAAGGTTACCACCTGGGAGGTCCTGGTTCTTAAAAAAGGTCTCCATTTTAGCCCTCCTGTCCTCTGAACCTTCAGAGTGATACAATTCAGAGTAAAAGCTCCAAAAAGCCTCATTAATCTTTTTAGCATCATATGTAAGGACCCCGGGCGTTATCTCTGATTGCAGTAATGGATTGGGGAGCACGCTTTTTCCTAGTCAGGTATGCTAAATACTTCCCAGGCCTATCCCCATATTTGAACAGCCTTTGTCCAGCAAAAGCAAGTTCTTTCTTTGTGTTTTGTGTCAGTATTGAATTCAAGGCAGCCCGGAGGGCCGTGATCGGCTGTAGCTTAGTCACCGAAGGCTGCGCAAAATGTGCCGCCTTGGTGGCTTTCAACCACGTCTCAAGTAGGTGCTGCTGTTCATCCTTCTGTTGTTTCCGGCTCGCCGAACAGGAAATAGCTAATCCCCTAGCAAAGACCTTAGCAGTCTCCTGTAGCATAGACATACTACTAGCTGTGCCTGAGTTGATAGTCAGGAATTCCTGAAACTCCTTCAAAAAGTATTCCTCAAATTTGGAATCCTTAAGGAGAAAAGGGTCCAAATGCCAGTGCCGCAAACCTAGCCCTTCACTCTTGACCTCACTCTTGGCCTTTACCTCCAAATATACCGCCGCATGATCAGAGATAGCTATATTCCCAATTTTACAACCCATAATCTAATCCAGAAGGGCCAAGAGAGCCAGAAAGAGGTCAATCCTCATGTGACATTTATGTGGGTTTAAAAAAAAAGGTGAAGTCCCTGCCGGTAGGGTGAAGGCATCTCCAAATATCCACCAGCCGCAACTCCTCGCATAAGTCAACCACCTGCTTGGCCTGCGAAGAAATAGTTGGGGGCCCACAAGGCATCCTGTCCACTGTCAGATCCAAAAGACAATTAAAATACCCCCCCTACAATAATGTGCCATGTTCCAAAAGCACTCAACTTAGAGAAAGCACTAATCAAAAATTTGAGAGGATGCGCCGGAGGACAGTAGACATTTAGAATGCCATATTCCTCCCCATGTATCAGGGCTTTAAGTATCACAAACCGTCCCTGCTCATCTTTCACCTGCTCTAATAATGTGAACGGAAGATTTTCTGAATAAGTACTGTCACCCTCCTACTTTTAGTAGTAAAGGATGAAAAGAATACCCAGTCATAATCCCCCTGTTGTAATTTCAGGTGTTCCCCATCATCAAAATGGGTTTCCTGCAACAAAGCGATATCAAACCTTTCCCTCTTAAGGCGCGAAAGCACTTTTTTCCTTTTAACAGGCAAATGACTTCCCTTAATGTTCCAGGTGCATCATTTACTAAGACATTTAGCCATGACACTTAGTCAGAGACCCTTGAACCCCTCGATCGAAAAACCCTGCTTACAAAGCGCCAAGCAGAAGTAAATGAAGACTCATAGAGTCGAAGAATTATATATACAAAAACTATTCCATCATAACTATAAACAATTATTAGTCCAGGTGAATTTGAGGTCAGGGTTGAAGGAGTTGGTGAAGTTGATGAACTGTTCAACCTCCTCACGGGAACATGAGATGACACCAAGACAATCATCGATGTAGCAGAGGAAAATGTGGGGAAGGGTGGCAGTGTAGCTGTGGAAGATGGACAGTTCCACGTACCCGACGAAGAGACAGGCATATCTGGGGCTCATGCGAGTGCCCATGGCTACCCCTTTTGTCTAGAGGTGGTGGGAGGATTCAAAGGAGAAATTGTTGAGGGTGAGGACCAGTTCAGTCAATTGGATGAGTATGTCAGTGGAAGGGTACTTGTTGGGTCTACTTGTTGTAGACTTGCTTAAAACAACTAGGGTCTGGGCTATCTTCTTGAAATGTTTTGAGGGGTCTGGCTTGGTCCATAACGACAAGCAAAACTGGATTTAGTGTTGTGCAATGAGGCAGAGAGTATTGAGTACAGGAGTTGGGAGGTCATGTTGCGGCTGTACAGGACATTGGTTAGGCCACTGTTGGAATATTGCGTGCAATTCCGGACTCCTTCCTATCGGAAAGACGTTGTGAAACTTGTAAATCTTTTCTGAACCCTTTCAAGGATGTTGCCAGGATTGGAGGATTTGAGCAATAGGGAGAGGCTGAACAGGCTGGGAATGCTTTCCCTGGAGCATCAGAGGCTGAGGGGTAATCTTGTAGAGGTATACAAAATTATGAGGGGCATGGATAGGGTAAATAGGCTTTGCCCTGGGGTTGGGGACTCCAGAACTAGAGGGCATAGGTTTAGGGTGAGAGGGGAAAGATATGAAAGAGGGTGGTACGCGTATGGAATGAGCTTTCAGAGGAAGTGGTGGAGGATGGTACAATTGCAACATTTAAGAGGCATTTGGGTGGGTATATGAATAGGAAGGGTTTGGAGGGATATGGGCCGGGTGCTGGCAGGTGGGACTAGATTGGGTTGGGGTATCTGTTCGGCATGGACGGGTTGGACTGAAGGGTCTGCTTCCATGCTGTACATCTCTAAGACTCTATGACTCTATGACTTGATAAGGGAGCTTAAGGTGAAGGCACCCTGAGGAGGCAGTGATCATAATATGATTGAATTTACTCTGCAATTTGAGGGGGAGAAGATAGAATCAGAGGTAACAGTATTACAGCTGACTAAAGGCAACTACAGAGGCATGAGGGAGGAGCTGGATGGAATTGACTGGGAGAGAAGCTGAGCAGGAAAGACAATGGAACAGCAATAGTAGGAGTTTCTGGGAGTAATTCAGGAGACACCGCAGAGATTCACCCTGAGGAAAAAGAAGCATGGTACAGAGAGGGTGAGGCAACCATGGCCGACTATGGAGGTCAAGGATAGCATAAAAGCAAAAGAGAAAGCATATAATGTGACACAGGGCAGTGGGTAACTAGAGGATTGGGAAGCTTATAGAGACCAACAGATTTCAACAAAAAAAGAAATAAGGAAGGAGGACTAAATATGAGGGTAAGCTAGCCAGTATTTTAAGGAAAACTGCAAGAATTTCTTTAGATTATAAAAGGGCAAAAGAGAAGCAAAAGTAGACATTGGGCTGCTGGAAAATGATGCTGGAGAGATAGTAGTGGGGAACAAGGAAATAGTTGAGCTGAACAATTACTTCATGTCAGTCTTCATGGTAGAAGACTTGAGTTGTATTCCCAAAGATTAAAGTGAGTGAAGTGGCAGAGCTGAGTATGGTGAAAATGCCAGAAAAACTGACTGGCCTAAAGGTGAATAAATCAACTGGACCAGATGGACTACACTCCAGAGTGTAAAGGGAGATAGCTGAAGAGATAGTGGAGGTATTGGTTGTGATCTTGTAAGAATTGCTAGAATCTGAGAGGGTCCCAGAGGACTGGAAAATCATTAACGTGACACCCCTGTTTAAAAAGGGAGTAAGCAAAAGATGGAAAATTACAGACCGATTAGCCTAACCTCAGTTGTGGTAAGATGCTAGAATCCATTGTGAAGAATGAGATATCTCAATACTTCGAAGTGTATGGTAAAATAGCATGGTTTCATCAATGGGAGGTCATGCCTGACAAATTTACGAGAATTCGTTGAAGAAGTAATGGGCAGTTTAGACCAAGGAGAGCAAATGGATGTTATCTACCTGGACTTCAGGAAGGTCTTTGCCAACATGCCGCACAGGAGGCTACTGATTAAGATAAAGGCCCGAGGTGTTAGATGCAAGGTGCTAGCATGGATAGAAGCTTGGCTGACTAGCAGAATGCAGAGAGTGGGGATTAAAGGATCCTTCTCAGGATGGCAGCCTGAGTGGTGTTCTGCAGCGCTCAGTGTTGGGACCACAGTTTTTCACTTTTCACATTCACGATCAAACTGAGGGCATTCCAGCTAAGTTATGTAGAGGGATAGGTAGCATTGAGGAGGTGGAGAGGCTGCAGAAGGATTTGGACAGGTTAAGAGAGTCAGCAAAGAATTGGTGGATGGAGTACAAAATGGGAAAGTGTGAGGTCATGCACCTTGGTAGGAAGAATAGAGCATGGACTATTCTCTAAATGGGGAGAAAATTCAGAAGTCTGAAGTGCAAAGAGACTTGGGAGTTCGAGTCCAGGATTTTCTCAAGGTAAACTTGCAGGTTGGATCAGTAGTCAGGAAGGCAAATGCAATTATGGCATTTATTTTGAGTGGACTTGAATATAAAAGCAGGGATGTACTTCTGGGACTCTATAAGGCTCTTGTCAGACCGCATTTGGAGGATTGTGCACAGTTTTGGGTCTCATATCTCAGGAAGGACGTACTGGTCCTGGAGCTTGTTCGAAGGATGTTCACAAGAATGGTCCCAGGAATGAAAAGTTTAACATTTGAGGAATGTTTAACGATTCTGGGTTTATACTCAATGGAGTTTAGAAGGATGAGGGGGGATCTAATTGAAATATACAGAATACTGAATGGCCTGGGCAGAGTAGATGTTGGGAAGATGTTTCCATTGATAGGAGAGACTAGGACCCAAGGGCATTGACTTAGAGTAAAGGGAAGACCTTTTTGAATGGGGACACATCTTCAGCCAGAGAGTGGTAAATCGATGGAATTCATTTCTAGAGAAGGCTTTGGTGGACAGGTCATTGAGTATATTCAAGACTGAGATACAGAGGTTCTTGAGTATCAAAGGGATCAAGGGTTATGGAGAGGAAGCGGGAGAATGGAGTTGAGAATATTATCAGCCATGATTGAATGGTGGAGCAGACTCGATGGGCTGAATGGCCTAATTTCTGCTCCTAGGTCTTATGCTAACCTCTTTTTAATGTTGTTCTATAATAACCACCATTTGCCTTAATTTATTCATTTAACAAGTGACCGAGGCCAAAGGTAACCTTCAGGTGATGGGTAGGATGCATAAGGTAGTTTCGAAGAATCATCATCATGACTATAAACACAATAAGATTAACAATTGCTAACACCATTTGAGGTCGTGGCTTGAAATGATGGAGAATGCAATGTATCTATTTCTGTACTTTATATAACTTTTAATCGTTTGATTTTGTACAATTAATATGCACAGGGATCCACACCAACGTGAATGAAGTAATAACTGGAGAGCAGGCAGATGAGAGGGGTTGGCAGAAAGGGGATCGGAGAGAGACATGGAGAAAAGAGATAAGAGAATGCAGATTTAGTGAAGTGGATAGGTAGGAAATTGGGGAGAACTTAATGGATTTTTATTTGTCAGTGAGATGGATGAAGAGTTTCTCAGTGACTGGGGACAAATAAGCAATAGTCTAGGAATAATTTTCCTGCTGAGTGGAAAGTAGGAGAACATGGATCAGACCTGATTCTTTGACAGAGGAGCCAAGAGTAAATGCTGTTCCATTTGAACAAGCTGGACTTATAACATTATTTTGCAAGGATAGGAATAGCATAATTAATTCTTAGTAGGAGGTAATTGAAATGGAGTGATAAAGGAAACATTGACTAACCATAGCTTTGAGACAGTGTATTGTTCCTCAGTCATGGTTTGCGTTGCTCACTGGAAGAGCAGAAAGTTCACTGATTGCAAGCTCAAGCAGGGGTAGGAGAAAGGAAGATTGACCAGGCGGTCAAAAGGTGTGGTGCTGGCAAAGCACAGCCAGTCATTCCCAATGCTTGAAACATCGACTCTCTGCTCCTCGGCTGTTGCCTGACTGGCTGTGCTTTTCCAGCACCACACTTTTTGACTGATCTCCAGCACCTGTAGTCCTCACTTTCTCCCACATTTGCCAGGTAGTTTGCTCCTGCCCCACCGAACTCATCTCTGCATACCTCGACACAGTCCTGTCCCCCTTAGTCCAAGAACTCCCCACCTACATTCAGGATACCACCCACACCCTCCATCTCCTCCATGATTTTCGCTTCCCCGGTCCCCAATGCCTTATCTTCACCATGGACATCCAGTCCCTGTACACCTCCATCTCCCATCACGAAGGACTCAAAGCCCTCTGCTTCTTCCTTTCCCGCCATACCAACCAGTACCCTTCCACTGACACCCTCCTTTGACTGACTGAACTGGTCCTCACCCTGAACAACTTCTCTTTCCAATCCTCCCACTTCCTCCAAACGAAAGGAGTAGCCATGGGCACCCACAGGGCCCCAGCTATGCCTGCCTCTTCGTAGGATATGTGGAACAGTCCATCTTCCGCAGCTACACTGGCACCACCTCCCCACCTTTTCCTCCACTACATCGATGACTGTATCGGCGCTGCCTTGTGGTCCCACAAGAAGGTTGAACAGTTCATCCGCTTTACCAACACCTTCCACCCCGACCTCAAATTTACCTGGACCGTCTCAGACTCCTCCCTCCCCTTCCTAGACCTCTCCATTTCTATCTCGGGCGACCGAATCAACACGGACATTTACTATAAACTGACCGACTCCCACAGCTACCTAGACTACACCTCCTCCCACCCTGCCCCCTGTAAAAACGTCATCCCATATTCCCAATTCCTTCGTCTCCGCCGCATCTGCTCCCAGGAGGACCAGTTCCAATACCCTACAACCCAAATGGCTTCCTTATTCAAAGACCGCAATTTCCCCCAGATGTGATCGACGATGCTCTCCACCGCATCTCCTCCACTTCCCGCTCCTCCGCCCTAGAGTCCCGCCCATCCAATCGCCACCAGGACAGAACCCCACTTGTCCTCACCTACCACCCCACCAATCTCCATATACATCGTATCATCCATCGTAATTTCCGTCACCTCCAAACAGACCCCACCACCAGGGATATATTTCCCTCCCCTCCCCTACCAGCGTTCCAAAAAGACAACTCACTCTGTGACTCCCTCGTCAGGTCCACACCTCCCACCAATCCAACCTCCACTCCCGGCACCTTCCCCTGCAACCGCAAGAAATGCAAAACTTGCGCCCACACCTCCCCCCTTACTTCCCTCCAAGGCCCCAAGGGATCCTTCCATATCCACCACAAATTCACCTGCACCTCCACACACATCATTTACTGCATCCACTGCACCCGATGTGGCCTCCTCTATATAGGGGAGACAGGCCGCCTACTTGCGGAACGTTTCAGAGAACACCTCTGGGACACCCGGACCAACCAACCCAACCACCCCGTGGCTCAGTACTTCAACTCCCCCTCCCACTCCACCAAGGACATGTAGGTCCTTGGACTCCCCCATTGCCAGACCATAGCAACACGACGGCTGGAGGAAGAACGCCTCATCTTCCGCCTAGGAACCCTCCAACCACAAGGGATGAACTCAAATTTCTCCAGTTTCCTCATTTCCCCTCCCCCCACCTTGTCTCAGTCCCAACCCTCGAACTCAGCACCACCTTCCTAACCTACAATCTTCTTCCTGACCCCTCCGCCCCCACCCCCACTCCCACTCCGGCCTATCACCCTCACCTTAACCTCCTTCCACCTATCGCATTTCCAACGCCCCTCCCCCAAGTCCCTCCTCCCTACCTTTTATCTTAGCCTGCTAGACACACTTTCCTCATTCCTGAAGAAGGGCTCATGCCCGAAACGTCGATTCTCCTGCTCCTTGGATGCTGCCTGACCTGCTGCGCTTTTCCAGCAACACATTTTCAGTCTAGAATTGTACCCAGCTTCCAGGATACTCTTGACTTTTAATCTCCAGCATCTGCATTACTCACGTTCGCCCAGCTTCCAGCGGAACCTGGTGAGCAGACTGAGGGGTAAAACAGACTCTTTGGGGGAAAACATTCGAAAGGAAACACTGGCATTTATAAGGTGCTGATTGGGACTACTAAATGTCTCAAATGCTTTACAGGAGGTGAAATCCTTTTGAAGTGTAGTCACTGTTGCGTAGGCAGTGTAAACAGTAAAAGCAGTTAATATGAATAAGTGATTAGAAATAGGAGCAAGTGAAGGAATTTAATCCCTAAAGTCTGCCCAATAAGATCATGGCTGATATGTTTGTGGTTCAAGAGTGTGCTGCTGGGGAAGCACAGCAGGTCAGGCAGCATCAGAGGAGCAGGAAAATCGACGTTTTGGGCATAAACCCATCAGCAGTCCTCACTTTCTCCTAGTTAATTTCAACCCCACTGCGAAGCCTCGTCCAAGGATGCCTACCTTGAAGAAGTTCTCCTCTCTCTTTCCAAGGATCTCAGTGAGTCTCTTCCTCACTGCAGCCCACCCCCCGTCCCCCCAGGTCATCTCCTCTGCCCTGAAGCTCTTTAGCCGCATCCTGAAGCAGACTCACTACCACAGCCACATTTCCTTCCTCAGTGCCTGTCTACCTCCAGCTTCTGCAGTCCTCACTTTCTCCTACCTGATATGATTGTGGCCTTAATTCAACTTTCCTGCCAGTGCAACCTATCCCCAATACTCTTGACTTCTTTGTAGATCAAAAACCTGTTTAATACTTCTATAATAGAGCTCGAGGTTCAGTGGAATACCCTACCTCTGGGCTAGAAGGCCTGGAGTTCAAGTCCTACCAACTCCAGATTGTGTCATGTCTGAACTTGTTGATTTAAATATATTCAGTGATTTATTTAATGGGTCTTTGGACTCTTATGGTACAGTGGTAGTGTACCTACCTCTGAGCCAGGCGGCCTGTGTTCAAGTCCAACTGTCCGAAGAGCATCTTCACTCAGAACCACCCCATCTTTGTAACCCTGCATTTCCCATGGCTAATCCACCTAGATATCCTGGACACTATGGGCAATTTAGGATGGCCAATCCACCTAACCTGCACACCATGGGACTGTGGAAGGAAACTAGAGCACCCAGAAGAAACCTACAGAGAGACAGAATATGCATACACCACACAGATAGCCACCCGAGGCTGGAATCAAACCTGAGTTCATGGTGCTGTGAGGCAGCAGTGCTAATCACTGAGCCACAAATGCCTGCTTTCACACTGGAAGGATCGTATGATTCTCAGTCCCACCTGCCCCAGAGGTGTGTCATAACACATCTGAGCAGGATTGAATAAAATATCTCTCTCAAGAAATATAGGGCATTTGTGGTGCAGAGGATAGTTTGGACTTTAGTATAATGTGATTTCTGTCTTGACACAATTAGATTGTTTCTCTGTTTTATTGGTATCAAATAAGAAAGGTTTTCACAATAGCTGAAGCATAAATAGAAATTGCTGGAGAAACTCTGCAGGGCAGGTAATATCTGTGGAGAGAAAGCAGAATTAGCATTTCTGTCCAGAGACTGTTCTTCAGAACTATTAGGAAAATGTGCTAAAGATGGGGATGTGGGTGGTGTGGGAGGAGGAAGGGTAAGCAAATAGGTGAATACTTAGTCTGGAAAGAGAGAAAAACAGTTCGGCAGACAAAGGGATGGCTAATGGTAAGCCAAAAAGAAAGAAATGCTGATACTGGGGACCATAGGTGGGTTAAAATGGGTTGGCTATGCTGAAAACAGCCATATTATGACAGGGCCAAGAATATGGGAGTGGGTAAAGGACATAGGTTTTCATGTCTGAAAATGATCGTGTGTGGGGTTGAATATTTGAAACTCTGTGGTGCTTGAATGAGAAGCTAAAAGAAACATTCTTCATTGCACAGAGAGACCTAGCTAGAGTTTGTCAGGTCAGCCCATGCATATAGCAGCAGTAAGCAGAAGCTGCCATTAATACTTTTACTGTGTGTATTGTTCCTTCAACCTGAGATTTGAAGTTGCCAGAACAACGTGTTTGAGTCTTTTTACAAATATGTTGTGGTTTTTCATTGATCATCAAATCAACATCTTAACTTAATGTTTAATCAAATGGAGGGAATTACAGCAATTTCAGGAGTGAACAGAAGTATTTAAGGTCTGTCCTGGGGAATCCCTACAGTGTCAAAACTGACCATTCGGCCCATTGAGTCCACATCAATCCACCAAACGGCATCCTATCCAGACCACCCCATCATCCTGAATTCTCACCCCATTTAACCTACACATCCCTGGATTCTATGGGTAATTTAGCATGGCCAATCCACTTAATCTGCATATCCTTCTGGTTTGTTATTGAGAATACTATCAGCAGAGAAAGCTGATTGAACAATTACTTTTAGATGGCTGATAAAGATTCATAGATTTATAGATTCATACAAAGCAAAAAAGGCCCTTTGGCCCATCAAGTCTGCACCGACATAACTATCACTAAAGGTGCGCTGATCCCAATTTCCTGCACTTGTCCTATATGTTTGAATGTTATGATATTTGAAGATGCAATACAACATTATTTTTCAGCTGAATTAAGCCAGGCTATGGTTCAACTGGATCTCAGCTCAATATCAATTTTACTGGATAGAGTTATTCAGCTTTATTTTGAAAACATTGGCCCAGATTTTCTTAGAAGGCTGTTTTCCACTGCAGATGGGAGTTGCTCATGGGGACTGTATGGAATCCCCATTGTAGCAGACTACAAACAAATTTGTGGGCGGCACGGTGGCACAGTGGTTAGCACTGCTGCCTCACAGCGCCAGAGACCCGGGTTCAATTCCTAACTCAGGCGACTGACTGTGTGGAGTTTGCACATTCTCCCCGTGTCTGCGTGGGTTTCCTCCGGGTGCTCCGGTTTCCTCCCACAGTCCAAAGATGTGCAGGTCAGGTGAATTGGCCATGCTAAATTGCCCATAGTGTTAGGTTAAAGGGGTAAATGTAGGGGTATGGGTGGGTTGCGCTTCGGCGGGTCGGTGTGGACTTGTTGGGCCGAAGGGCCTGTTTCCACACTGTAAGTAATCTAATCTAATCTAATCTAATCTAAAATTGAAGATACCGCTGAGCAATTCCTCGATATCAGGTACACTCCGAAAGTCTCCGTTTAAATCAGAGTTGTTGGAGGGTTCTGATGAAGTTAGGTAAAGTAAGTTGGTCAGGAAAAGTTACAGTACAAAAGTTGCAGCTGTGTGGGTAGGATTGAGGAACTGCAAAGGGAAAAAGACCCTGATGGGAGTTGTGAACAGGTCTCATTGCAGTATTCAGAATGTAGGGCAGTAAGTAAACCAGGAGATAGAATCCCTACAGTGTCGAAGCTGACCATTTGGCCTATGTAAGAAAGAGACTATTGGAAAAATTATGGGGAACTTCAATATGCATTGGACTAGGAAATTCAGGTTGAGAGCGATCCCAAGCAAAGGAATTCATAGCGTGTTTACAAAATAGTTTTTGGAGCACCTTATGATAAAGCCCATTAGGGAACAGGCAACTTTGGATTTGGTGATGTGTAATGAGGCAGACTTATTTAGGGAGCTTACGATGAAGGGATACCTTGGGGGCAGTGACCACAATATGATAGAATTCACCTTGAGAGGGAGAAGCTGAAATTAGACATAATGGTATTACAATTAAGTACAGGTAACTGCAAATATATGAGGGAGGAGGTGGTGAGAGTTGATTAAAGTTTTAGTTTTGCTGGAAAGATGGAGGAAAGCTTTGCAGGAGTTTCTGGGTAATTCAAAAGGCACAGCAGAAATTCATCCCAAAGAAGAAGAAACATACTAAAAGAAGGATGAGACAACCTGGCTAATGAAAGAAGTCAGGAACAACATAAAAGCAAAAGCATACAATGAGGTGAAGTTTAGTGGGAAGCCAGAGGATTCATAAACCTTTAAAAGTCAGCAGAAGACAACTAAAAAGACCATGAGGGGTGAGAAGGTGAATTATGAGGTAAGCTAGTGATATAAAAGAAGATTGAAAGAATTTTTTTAGATATATAAAAGGCAAAGGAGATCAAGTGTGGACATTGGACACCTGGAAAATGAGGCTGGAGAAGTAGTAATGGGGAACAAAGAAATGGCAAAGGAACTGAAGAGATACTTTGCATCAGTCTTCACAGTGGAAGACACAAGCAGCATAAGAACATTTCATGAGAGTCAGGGGACAGAGGTACTATAGTGGTCATCATTAAGGAGTAGGTGCTCAGGGTCTGAAGAAGAACCTTCCCCAGACTACGTGCACCCTCCAGATTCCAATTCAACACCTTCGCCACCCTTCAGCAGACCTGACACCTCCTATCCTCGTTCGGCTGTACCAGACCTGAGAGCACCCGCCATCTCCCTGCTGAAGTTCAAGTCCCATCTATTCCGGAGGTGTGTAATTACACCTCTGAACAGGTTCTTTAGAAAAATATCTATATTCAATGGCCCACGCTCCAGTGCTATCTGGGGAAAATAATTCTAAAGACTCATGATTCTCTGAAATTCATCCTAATTTCCCTCATACGAGATATCCCTTATTTTTGAACTGTCACCCTTAGTTTTAGTTTCCCACGAGGGGAAACATCCTCTCAGCATTTACCCTATCAATCCTCCTCAGAATCTTATTTTATTCGATAAGATCATGTCTCGTTCTTCCAAATTCCAATGAGTACAGGGCTAATCTACTAACCTCGTATATTAGCTCCTTCATTTCAGGAATCAGGCCAGTGAACCTTCTCTCAACTGCTTCTAATGTAAGATTTTCCTCCTTAAGTAAGGAGACCAAAACTATCCAAAATTCTCAGGGTGTGGTCTCACCAATGCACTGAACAGTTATAGCAAGGCTTCTATACTTTTCTACTTCATCCCCTTTGCAATACAGGCCAACATTTTCCTTCCTGACTACTTGTTCCTGCATGTTGATGTATTGTGATTTTACAGGACATCGAGATCCCTCTCCTGCAGCATTCTGCTGTCTCTCTGCATTTAAATACAGTAATATTTGGCTTTTGCATTATTTTAGCCAAACTGGACAATCTTAAATTTTGTCATATTATGTCTCTCAGCTGAATTTTGTGCACTCAGTTAACTTACCTGTATCCCTTTGCAGATTCTAAGTATTCTCCTCACAACTTGTCTTCTGACCCAGCTTTGTATCACCAGCAAATTTTTCTATATGGCAGTTGGTCCCTTCATCCAAGTCATTAATGTCGACTGTAAATAGTTGAAGCCCGAGCACTGAACCACAGTCGTTTTCTATCAGTTAGTTTGCGAAACTAAACAGAATTCATTATGTCAACTCTTTGTTTTCTATTCATCAGTCAATCATCTATCAGAAGAAGCTATTCCATCCAAAACACCATAATATAGCACAGTTTCAAATGTCTTTTGGAAATCCACATAGGCTATATATATTGACTTCCGTTTATTCACTTTGCTTGGTACACCCTTGAAATAACTCCACAGAAGTCATTATTCCATCATCAAGTCACCCTTTATTTCACATGTGGAGAGTCCTTGACACTGATCAAGCTCCCTCAGAGCCAGCTCTCAGATTGAACAAGATGTTTGACATACCTGTTTTTTTTTCTTTTTTTTCTTTTTTTTGTGTTCAGGACATCAGACACTCCTGTTTTTTTTAGTGCTTGTTTTTCCCCCGCACTCATGTTTGTGACACGGGGAAAGACACAAGATGCACAAATCTTTATTCAGTTTCCACCACCAGGAAGAAAAGAAACACCCAAGTGACACACCTGTTTTTATCTGTCAGCCAGCGTTCCCTGACTGGACCAGATTAACAGCTCCAATCAGCGAAGTCATTTTCTGGCTGAACTCATTACAATCACTACAACCTCCAAAGAAAAGATACGTTTGTCAAACACAATTTCTCTTTCACAAAACAATGTTGACTCAGCCTAGCCATTACCTCCTTAATACTTCTATCATTTTCCGATTTAAAAATGTTAGGTTAATTGGCTATAGTTTCTTGTTTTTTTTTTGTCTTGTGATTCCTTGATACACTTGCAGTTTTCCAATTTTCTGGGACCTGTCCAGAATCCAGGGAAATTTAGAAGATTAAGACCAATGTATCAACTATACCTGCAGCTATTTCTTTTAAGACCCTGGGACAAAGGATAAGGATCAGGTCCAAGGGATTTTCTGGCCTTCGTCCTATTTGTTTTTGGAGTATTTTTACTCCTGTGATTATAATTGGTTTAAGTTCCTTTTTTTGTCTCTGATTGTTTCTATGATTCTTGACAGATATACTTGTTAACAAATAATTGTTCAAAAGCTCTATCATTTCCTTACTTCTCATTATTAATTCCATAAACTCATCCTCTAAAGGATCAATCATCATTTAGTTACTCTTTTTTTATATTTGCAGAAGCTTTTACTGTCTCTTTTTTATATTTCTTACTAGTTTGCTCTTAGCCTCCCATTTCTCCCACTTTGATTTTAAGTTTTAGTCATCCTTTACTAGTTTCAAAATTTCTCCCAATCATCTGAGCTATCCCTAATGTTTACAGTATTGTCTACCATTTCTTTCAATTTACTACCATTTTATCCATACATTTCTTTTTTGGTTCAGAGATTTTTAATCAATCTGTTCAGACATGTTGTGACACACCTTAGAGCAGGTGAGACTTGAATCCACACCTTTATGGCTCAGATATAGGGGGACTACCAGTAGACCACACAAACCCTCTATTTTTAAATTGCTCATGGTTTGTAAAGTTACATTCTTTGGCTTCAATTGAGCAGAGGGAGGGGAGTCTAGTTTAACAGCTACAGTTACAAGAGATTGCTGATTGAGATAACAAATCAAACTGACATCACAGGAAAGTGGTGTATGCATTGGTTCAGGATGTTAATAAGTGTTTTTTTTTGGAAGAAGTAATTAATTGAGAAAGAACAGGAATAAATGAAAGACCAATATAATAAAGTAATCTAAGTAAGCAAAATAGCATGAGGGAACAAAAACAAATATTGCTGGAGAAACTGAGCAGGTCTGGAAGCATCTGTGGGAAGAAGGCAGTGTTAACGTTTCAAGTCTGGTTACTCTGCATCAGAACTCCATCAGCATAAAGGATAAGTTAATTGCCATCTTACATAAGCAAAGTTTATTTTAGAAAAGGGAGTACATAAGGGGCATAAAGGAAGTCAAGGCTGCAGAAATCGCACTGTGATATGATATCCTGTACAATGTAACAAATCATTAAAGCTTCAGTTATCGCAGGTGACCACATAGAAACATAAGGAACTCTACAGAAAGAGGCCTTTCAGCCCATCGAATCTGCAGTGTTCCTTTAAAAAGCATCCCACTCAAATCTAGCCTCCCACACTATCCCAGTAACAACGCATTTACCATGGCTGATCCAATCTAATCTGCACATCTCCGGACACTACGGGTTAATTTTGCATAGCCAGTTCATCTAACCTGCGCTGCTTTGGGTTGTGGGAGGAAACCAGACCACTCAGCAGAAACAGAGAGAATATACAAACTCCACATAGTCACCCAAGGGTGGAATCAAACCTGGGTCTTTGGCACTATGAGACAGCAGTGCTGGCCACCTGAGCTACTGTGCCGCCCCAGGCAGTCCCATCAATGAAACCACCAATAGAATCAGTTTGAATGAATATTGGAGAGAAACAAGATTGTGTCATTGAATTAGCCATCTTCTCCATATTCCTCTCTGCAATACGTACTTCACCTCCAGCAAATTACTCACATTCATGAAAATAATTGACTAAACAAATGGGAAAACTATTCAACCCTATACTTGCTTCAACTCAAAGCTAATATCATCCCAATCTCAGTATGCAGAAGGCATTTCTGTGTGTGCCGGCTGAGAAACTGAGCTCCAATCATTGTTGACTCATTCTTTGAATCACAAGAGAACCTAAGCCTTTCAGTAAAAGTCTGTAAAACCAAACCCTTTTACAGCGATCTCCTAAAACACATCTCAAATTGATTTAGGATCAGTGGCAAAATCCTGGAAAATGTGGACCATTCTCCATACTTCAGGAACTTCCTTTCAACAAAGACAAACATTGTTGACAAAATTTATTGTAGTCAACTTTTACAGCCTTTGGGACTGTAAATGCCAGAAATCAGAAACAAAACAGAAATTGCTAGAAAAACTCAGCACATCTGGCAGCATCTGTGGAGAAAAAGCAGAATGAACTTTTTGGGTTCAGTGAGCTTACTTCAGGGTTTTCGAGCATTGTCTGTTTGCTTAGTCTTTGTCTAACTGAAGCAAATAGTATTTGAGGATCAGGATCGCAAATGCGAGGCTAAGGTAATGGTTGAACAGATAGTTGTCATCCCCACTCACTGCTTCAGAGTCTTGGACAAACTACAGAATGCACAGCAAAGTACAGAAAGGTACTATACAGTACATTAGCAGTATCCTATCTGAAGCCACAATGCCGAACATCAAGGCACTAATTATTCAAAATCAACTCTGCCAAGTGGAACATCTTGTTTGTCTGCCTGAAATCTATCTCCGGTAGCAAGTTCTACTCTAAACCTAATCACAGTGAGAAACTTGCAGGAGAACCACATAAACATTTTAGGTATGTTCTCATAGGATTGCTGAGGATGTCAAACATCTGGACTAGCTCTTGAGAGCCCTATGCTGATGCTAATTGCTGTGCACAGAACCTTAGAGTTGACCGACCAAAGTGGAAAAGGTCCATTTAAGAAGGTTCTGAATACATTGTCTTTTTTGGGGAGGTGTGCTGGAGCAAAGTCAAGCCTTCAATCAACTTGTCTACCTGACCCTTCAAACCCCTCTCTAAACATAAACATGCACAAAATTTAGCAGAGTCTGCAGATTGTGCTTGGAGTTACCATCCATCTCAAAACCCCAGCATAAGAAGAGCATTATATCCTTGTTTTGAGTTGGCTTCATAATTATGTGTTGATTATGGGTCAGTTTCAGCTTAATGTTGACATGCTCGTTTCTGAGTTAAAATTATGCATTGGAGTGCATAACCCAGAAATATATACATCAATGTAGTATTAGCAGACTTCCAGAGGGGAGCCTGTCACATAAAAAAAAAGACTCCTTCGCCTCTTAGATGAATGTAAAATATTCCATGGCACCAAGAAGAATAGGGATGACTTCCAGAATTCCAGCCAATATTTAACTCTGAATTAACAGTACAAAATAAATAATCTGATTATTTATTTTCCGAAGCAGAGTTATATTGGACTCAAAGCATTAACTTTGTTTCTCTGTCCATAGCTGCTGCCACACCTGCTGAGTTACCTCCAGCATTTTTAGTTTTTATTTCAGGTACCTAGAATCCATAGTAATTTGTTTCTATTTATCTCGCGGTTATTTATCTTATTGGTATTTGATGGGATTTACTTTACGTAAACTGGCTACCATGTTTGCCTATTTCTCACCACACTTGAACAGTAGTTACTTGGCTGTAAAGTGCTTTGAACTATCGTTACGTGAAACACGCTTACTTCCTAGTTTGTATAAGAATGAATCACTAGATGGCACTCTAAATGCAATTGTGACCACTTCAAACCTGAATAATAGTTGTTATCCTGTGAGAGCAATACCATGACGTATTATAATAGGCTTTCATTACCACTAGTATTTTCACCCATTTGTTCAGGAATGAATTTGCTGGCCATAATGACAGAATGCTGAAGTCAAATTGGTTTAGAATTTGAACAGGATTTTAATTTTTTTTTAAAGAGAATGTATTCTAATTTTTATATTGCAGTACTGCCTTGAGAGGCAGCATTGTAATATTAGCAACATGACTAGCTGACAGAAAACAGCGTATGCAGAAATAAGTCTTTCGGTTAACAGGATGTGACTAGCAGAGTCCCACAGAGCTCTGTGCTAGGGCACCAGTTTTCTTTTACAATTTATGACAATGACTTGGCTTGGTAACTAAATTTAAAGATGGCATAGATATAAATAGGAAATTATGTTGTGAAGGTGACACAAGAAGTTTGCAGATGGATATACATAGGTTGAATGATCTAGCAGATTGAATATAATGAAGGAAAATGTGAAGTTGTTTACTTTGGCAAGAAGAATAAAGAAGCCATATATTACTCAAACAGAGGTTAGGTGCAGCATATTCAAGTGCAGAGGGATCTAGGTGTTTTCGTGATGGATTACAAAACATTAGTATGCAAGTACTGCAAATAATTAATGGAATATGATCTTTTATTATGAGAAGAATTGAAGATAAAAGTAAAAATGCCATGCTGCAGTTATACAAGGCATTGGTTATACAGTGCACAGTTTTGGTTCCTTATTTAAGGAAGGATATAATGTGTTTGGAGGCGATTCACTTGATACATGGAAAGTGTGGTTGTCTTATGAGGGTTGGTTGGACAGGCTGGGCTTGTTTACACTGGAGTTTTGAAATGTGAGGATGACCTGATTGAAGCTTTGGAACAATCTTGACAAGATGGACGTGGAAAGATGTTTCCTCCCTTAGTGAGTCCAGAACTAGCGGACACTATTTAAAACTGGAGATCACCCTTTTAGGACAGGTATGAAGAAAAAATATTTTTTCAGAGGATGTACAACTTTGGAATGCTTTGCCTTAAGGGGTGTTAAGGATAGGGTCATTAAAAATTTTAAGGCAGAAGTAGACAGATTCTTGTTAGGTACATGAATCAAAGGTTACCAGGGTAACAGGCATTCTGTTGTGATATTTTGCTGTTTCTGTCCATCTGACCTCCAGTCACACATCAGATTTTTTTTAAACTGGGCCTCAATACTGAAGCCCCAGTCTCTTAATTATTTTTGCGACACAATCATTGATGCTTTGGGCCACCCAGAGTGATGCTTTCTGTCATAGCCTAACTCCAGAATTGCTGATTGTTGCTTTTGCTTCTAATAGCTTCCAGTGATTGACCCTTCTCATGATCAGAACAGACATCATATGTGACCATATACAAATCTTTTTCCATTATGGAAACACTTCATAGAAGTTTCAGCTTCTTTAGTATACTTGTGAAAATTGTGTCACATTTGTCAAGATTGAGAAAACTGTTTGGTTACCTTGGTTGTAATTAAAAGGAAAAGGAGTTTATTAAAACCTAAATTAACACTTTTAGTCTCTACATTGAAGTACAGAAAATGTCAAAACATATTTTTAAACATTCTATTTTATCACTGTCTTTCCATTATTTTGGTTATTTGCTGATTTTAATTATACTTATTGATGGTAAATTTTTGAATAATAGAAAATATTAATGGGTATGTTCACGATGAAAGTGAATAGAACTCTATAACTAACTTTATAAATGTTGTGGTTCTGTTCGCCGAGCTGGAAGTTTTTGTTGCAAATGTTTCGTCCCCTGTCTAGGCGACATCATCAGTGCTTGGGAGCCTCCTGCGAAGCGCTTCTTTGATGTTTCCTCCGGTGTTTATAGTGGTCTGTCCCTGCCGCTTCCGGTTGTCAGTTTCAGCTGTCCGCTGTAGTGGTTGGTATATTGGGTCCAGGTCGATGTGTTTGTTGATGGAGTTTGTGGATGAATGCCATGCCTCTAGGAATTCCCTGGCTATTCTCTGTCTGGCTTGCCCTATGATAGTGGTGTTGTCCCAGTCGAATTTATGTTGTTTGTTGTCTGCGTGTGTGGCTACTAAGGATAGCTGGTCGTGTCGTTTCGTGACTAGTTGATGTTCATGTATGCGGATAGTTAGCTGTCTTCCTATATAGTTCTGACAGCCAGACTACTGCGACCCCTAGGACTCATAACGGAACACAAACCAACAGCCACACTCAGACAACAACTCACCAGAACGAAGGACCCGATACCCAACATGAGCAAAACTAATGTAGTGTACAAAATACCATGCAAGGACTGCACAAAACACTATATAGGACAAACGGGAAGACAGCTAACTATCCGCATGCATGAACATCAACTAGCCATGAAACGACACGACCAGCTATCCTTAGTAGCCACACACGCAGACAACAAGCAACATAAATTCGACTGGGACAACACTACTATCATAGGGCAAGCCAGACAGAGAACAGCCAGGGAATTCCTAGAGGCATGGCATTCATCCACAAACTCCATCAACAAACACATCGACCTGGACCCAATATACCAACCACTACAGCGGACAGCTGAAACTGACAACCGGAAGCGGCAGGGACAGACCACTATAAACACCGGAGGAAACATCAAAGAAGCGCTTCGCAGGAGGCTCCCAAGCACTGATGATGTCGCCTAGCCAGGGGACGAAACGTTTGCAACAAAAACTTCCAGCTCGGCGAACAGAACCACAACAACGAGCACCCGAGCTACAAATCTTCGCACAAACTTTTAACTTTATAAATGTTTGCATAGTATGCCATGTATGATTAATGCTCCATTGCACACAATACCTGTACTCCTAATTCAAATTCAGTCATATGTTTGTGCTAAATGATAACAACTATTGTTACCATAAAGTAAGAATGAAAACAGAAACAGATTCCCTTCAGAAATCAATACTTTATCATTGTTGATCAGATAGAACCAAAAGACACCACCAACCAAGTAAGAAAGGGCAGATATAAGCTATTATATAAAGAAATCCAATAAATTGTCATTATAAATAAAAACTGAAAGAACTGCAGATGCTATAAATCAGAAATAAAAACAAAATTCACTGGAAAAGCCCAGCAGGTCTGGCAGCATCTATGGTGAAAAATCAGAGTTAATGTTTAATGTTGAGTGACCTTCAGAGCTGCTGAGCTTTTCCAGCTATTTCTGTTTTTGTTCAAGGTCATTATCATGTTGTGCATAGGAAAGAAAATAGGAAAACAGAAGGAGAATTGTCATCAGTCCCACAAAGGTAGACAAAAATTACAACTTTCTCATTTTGCTTTTGTAAAAGATCTTGCATTTACATAATGCCATTGACATTCTCAGGATGTAGCAATTAATGATGTTTTGGAATATAGTTGTTTTGTACTTTGGAAGGTCCTGTTTCCATTCCCCACAAATTGATGGTCAAGAAAGGTGAATTCATGACACAGCCAGAAAGATTGAGTATCATCTTGTAAATTCTTCCAACATACGCCAACTTGTAAATCCTTCCAAGATACGCCAACATCAGAGACAGTGAGAGCACGAGAGCTTGTCACCTATCCGGGAAAGCCTTTCATCTATCCAGGTGTTTGTAGCTTGTTATGTTTCACCGTTAACTTGGTGAGAAACAACATTTAAATGTTGCATTTGACCCAGCTGACTGGTCAATTGCAATTAACATAAGACTGTAGAATGAAGGAGCAGGCGTAGGCTATTTGACCTATTGCGTCTGATCGAACATTCAATGAGATCATGGCCGTGTGTTAATCTTCAACGCCACTTACCTGTCTTTTCCCCATAACCTTCAATTCTCTTATAAATATATCTGCGCCAGCCTTGAAAACACTGAACAATCCAGCCTCAACAGTTTTCTGCGGTAAAGAATTGCACAGATTCACAAAGCACTGAGAAAAGGAACTCCTCCTCATCTCCTTCTTAAATGGGTGACACAGAAAGCTAATACTTTGCCTTTTGGTCCAAGCCTCTCCCTCAATCGAAAACAACTCCTGTCAAGACCCTTAAGAATCTTATGTGTTTCAGTAGTTTATGCATTGTTCTTCTAAATTCCAGTGAGTACAGGCCCAACCTACTCAACCTCCACTTATTAAAAAATTCCTCTTGGGAACAACCTAGTGAACTTTGTCTGGACTTCCTCTAAAGTCAGTTTGACTTTCCTTAGATAAGTGGACCAGTATATTCACAGTATTCTAGGTGTGATCTGACTAATACCTTGTATAGTTTTGGCAAGATTTCCCTATTTTTATATTCCATTCCCTTTGAAATAAAAGCCAATATTCCATTTGCGTTCTCTTTTACTCACTGAACTTGTACACCATCCTTTTGTGATTAATTCATGAGGAGCCCTAACTTTCTCAGTGCTGCAGCTTTCTGCAGTCTTTCTCCATTTAAATGATAACCACCTCCATTATTCTTCCTGCCGAAGTTCATTTTCTCAATTTATATTCAATCTGCCAATGTTTTGCCCACTTACTTAAAATGTCTATATCTATCTGTGGATTTTGTCTCATACCCATCAGCTCCCCTCCACCTGTTTTTGTTTCATCTGCAAACTTGGTAATAATGCATTCACTTACACCATCAATGTCATCACTACATATCACAAATAATTACAGCCACAGCATTGATCCCTATGGCACATTACTAGTTGTAGGTTGCCTTAGAAAATAATGTAAGCAATCCTTTCTCAAAAAATAAATTTTGATAACTATGAGGAAATTTGATGCTTCTTATGTTCACTTCCAGACATATTTCTTTCTCATTGATAGCAGTAACCATGAGACACTTCTAAAGTCTAACATTATTCTTCAGCAGTCTCATTGGGAACTTTATTGTTTGCACAGCAAATAGCTTCCTGATCCTTGATATTTGTATTACCTTGTTCATGGTAATCATGTCCACTCACTCACTCACTCACATCTCCCTTCCCACATTTCTCTCCCTCACCCTCCAATACTCACATCATTCTCCCCAGACTCTGCCCTGAGTTTCTCCCATCACTCACATCCCCTTCCCATCACTCACTCACTCATCTTTCTTCCCAGTCACTCATCCCACCTAATCACTGAGTCACATTCCCCACCCCCACCAATTACTCACATTTCCTCCTCCTCAGGCAATCTCTTATTTGTGCTACCAAACGGTGTTTCAGATGAGTCTACCATCTGGCAATTACAGAACGAGCATAGTTAGCTTTTATTGTAATTTTAATTCCCCACCTTGTCACTACTCTGTTCCCTCAGTTATTGGCCTTTTGCAGTGTTTAACATCTCATCTTTCATAGAGTCTTTACAACATAGTACGAGGCCCTTCAACCCATTGTGTCCACAGCTATCAAACATCCATCAATTCTAATTCCATTTCCGGCAATTGGCTAGTAGCCTTGCACACTGTTGTGTTTCAACTGTTCATCTAAATTTTTCCTAAATGTTTTGAGTGTTCCTGCCTCTACATCTTTTTAGACAAGAAGGAGGCTGGGAAACACAGCAAGTCAGGCAGCACCAGGAGGTGAAGAAGTTAACATTTTGGGTATAACCCTTCTTCCTGAAGAAGAGTTATACTCGAAACATCAACTTCTCCACCTCCTGATGCTGCCTGGCTTGCTGTGATTTCCAGCCTTCTGCTTGTCTACTTTAGATTCTAGCATCTGCGGTTTTTTGTCCCTACCATCCTTTTTAAGCAGTGAGTACCAGATACCCACAACCCTCTGCATGAAAAGGATTTCCACAAATCCTCTCTAAACCTCTTGCTTCTTACCTTAAAACTGTGCCCTGGTTACTAACCGTGGTACTTTGGGAAAAGTTTCTCCCTATCTACACTATCTATACCCACCAAAACTTTGAAACCTCAATCAGATCTTTCCCTCAGTCTTCTCTGGTCTAAAGAAGACAATCCAGCCCAACTAGTCTCTCTTCATAGCTGAATCACTGTAGCTCAGGTAGCATCCTGGTGAATCTTTTCTGCATCCTATAGAACAGTCACCAGAACTCCAACTGTGGCCTAACTAACATTATATATAACTGTCATAACCTCCTTGCTCTTGTATTTAATGCCATGATTAATAAAGGCAATTATCACGTACGTCTTCATAACCAGCTTATGTACCTATCCTGCTGCCTTCAAGATCACTTCCTTCAACACCTTTTGCAAATGTTAGTTTCAAGAACCAACCACATATAGGACTTTCTGTTTGGACATGGCTTTGGACATTTGGGATCCCATTACCTTGAGTCTACCTTTAGTAAGCTGGTGGGCTCTCCAAATGGCACAGTGGTGTGTTCTGATAGTGGGAAAGTCCTATTTTCTTTGAAAAATAGTCCTTATTGTTTTCTATGGTGCATTATTAGCTGCCTGCTTGTTGGAGAATACTGCTGACTTTTCTAGGCATGTTCCCCGATGGTGGAAATACATTACAGAATTATTCTGATACCATTCCACCCTGCTTGTCTGGGCTCCAATCCCCTGCTGTAATCTAACTCTGTGGTGCTCAGAAAAGTTAGCTGTTCAACTCTGTTTCTGTCTCCAAATATGCTGCCGAACCTGCGAAGTATATACACAATTTATGCTTTTATTTCAACTTTCTAGTATCCATAGCATTTTGCTTTAGTTTTGTGTTGTTGTATGGTCATTCATAAGTTTGGACTAACAAAATGTGATTAGTAAACTGTCACAATACAGACTTATTAGCAAAATGAAAGGCCATGGCTTTAATGCGACAATGACATTATGAATACAAACTTGGCTAAGAAGTAGAGAGCAGGAATTAGTGGGCAACAGTTGTTTTTCAAATTGGAGGGAAGCATACTGTCATGTCCCCTAAAGAGCACTATTAGGACTACTGCTTTTTTGATTTGTTTGATCAACATGACTTGGGTACAGAGAACATAATTTCATAAGTTGCAGATGATAGAAAACTTGAAAATCTAGTAAAAATATGGCATGTAAAATTTAAATGCAGAAAACTGTGAGGATATTCATTTCTGAAGATGAATGAGAATACACAATATAAACAAAATGAATTAATTTTAAAAGGTTTGCAGGAACTCTGAACTTGGAGTTCGAGAACATTGATTCAAACAGAATGAAATTAGAGGAGAAGCGATATGAGTAGACAGCACAAGGGGTTTCAATTTACCACTACTTTCTATGTTATAATTAAAAGGTAATTCCATTGTGCATAGAAAACCTACACGTTCTTACAGTAATGCTCATACCACACAAATTACACACATTTTATTGTCTTCTATGAAGCATCGTAATTGTGTACCATAGCATCCCAGAACAGATAATCCAGTGATGCTGAATGTATTTGTATACTTCTTGCCACATTACAGATTATTTCAAGTGCTATCCTGTAAAACAATGGAGAAGAACAGTACCAGGCATTCACTGAAAACAAAGGATGAAATTACATAACTTAAGACGGTGAGTACTTTATATAGGGTGTATGCTTGTGGATCTATTGAAATATTACTGGAGGAAAATTACTTCTGAATTGTAAATATGCTCTTTATCTCTCAACTGGGTGAAATAAAGCATTGTTGCCTAGACAGACATAAATACAAACGTATCTCTGTAAAACAATTGTTTTATTGTGGCAAGGTGGCCCAGTGTATGATTGATATAATGTGATTATGATAAACAATCATATAGCTTGTTACTTAAGTTGTCTATCTCCTGTCCTCATTTGAAGTTTAGTCCATAAACTTATATCGGATTGGTCCATACTTCTGCGGGATGGCTGGATAGGAGATTCTCTCACCCTACCACATGTCATCAGGCATATTTGAGGGCCTTACAAGGTTGATAATCAACCCTGTTTGACAACATTGTGAACCAATCTTTCATGGGAAGCAAGTCCTTGCATGGGTCTCAAACCCAGAGTCTGCACTACACCACAAGACTTTCTCTCATTTAAATTGTACGGACAGAAGTATCCAGGTTTAATTCTTGAGCTGTTTATTCATATCGCAACATAGAGGTGAGCTCTTCCTGGTCATGCACAGATAGTTAAGAAGGCATATCGGACACTTCCTTTCATCAGTTGTGGCATAGACTGTAAAAGCAAGGAGATAATGGTGGAGTTGCGCAGAGCACTTATTAGGCAACAGCTGGAGTACTCTGTGTAGTTCTAATCACCTCGCTATAGGAAGGATTTGATAACACTAGAGGGGGTACAGAGGTGGTTCACCAGGATATTGCCTGGGATAGAGAAATTGAGCCATAAGGAGAGACGAGATCGGCTTGGATTGTTTTCTTTAGAGCAGAGAATGCTGACAGGGAAATTGACTGAGGTGTATAAGATTATGAGGGGTATGGGCAGGGTGAATAGAGAGCAGCTGTTCCCCTTGGTTGAGCGATCACATACTTTTAGAGTAAGTGGCAGGAGATTCAGAAAGGATTTGGAAAAACCTTTTTCAATCAGCAGGTGGTGGGATTCTGAAATGCACTGTCTGGAAGGTAGTGGAGGCCAGAAACCTTACAATCTTTAAAAAATATGTGGATGAGCGCTTCAAATATGATTGGGATCAGCGCTTCAAATATGATTGGGATCAGCGCACCTTTAGCCGTCGTTATGTCAATGCAGACTTGATGGGCCAAAGGGTCTTTTCTGCGCTGTATGAATCTATAAATCTATAAGTGCCACTAGGCAATTTAGTCAGACTTTAATCCATCATTTTAAAATCTACTTTATTGGGATGTGAACATTGCTGCCAAGTCCAGTATTTGTTGTCCATCTCTGTCCTGAGAAAAGTTGTGCTGACTTGTCTTATTAAACCATCGAGGTTCATGTGCAGCAGTTGCACCCACAATGCAGTTAGGATGGCAGTTCCAGGTTTTTATTGTGATTGTGAATGAACATTGATATACTTACAATTGAGGATGGTGATTGATGCAGAGGGAATCTTGCAGGGGATTTCCATATTTTTATTGCCCTTCTACCTCTTGGTCATAGAAGTCAAAGATTTGAAAGATGCTGTTGGTGGCTTGAAGAATTGCTGCATTGCATCTTATAGATGGTAAATGCTACACCCACTGGTTGCTAGTGGCAGAGAGAATGAATGTTTAAGTTGGTGGATAGGATGCCAATCAAGTGAGCTGCTTTGTCTGAGATGATGTCAGCTTCACAAGTGTTGTTGGATCTATAGTCATCCAGGTAAGTGGAGAATATTCAATCACTGATAGCATAGTTTCCACTTATCATCCAAAACATGAATGTTGTCTAGATCTTGCAGTATGTGAGCAATAACTACTGAAGTGTCTACAGAATCTTGAATGACGCTGAATACTGCATTCATCAGCCAACACTCCTACTTCTGATTTTAAGATAAAGGGAAAGTCATCAATGAAGCAGCTGAAAATACTTGGGCCTACAATATTGCTACCGAGTGAAAAAGTCTTTTCTCACATCACATCAGAGAGTTTTTCCAGGGCACTTTGACACTACAGTTGGTCAATTTTGCTTTCATGTCAAAGGTAGTCAATCTAATTTCTAGAATTGTCTGCCCATGTTTGAATCAAGGCTGTAATGAGCCCTGGAATTCCCAAACTGAGTATTGGTGAAACAGAGCTGTAGCAATATAGCATTTTCACTGACATCTCCTGAGTTGGATTTGTCTTGCTTTTTATGGAGACGTAATTAGAGTCATAGAGATGTACAGCATGGAAATAGACCCTTCGGTCCAACCCGTCCATGCCGACCAGATATCCCAACCCAATCTAGTCCCACCTGCTAGGACTCAGCCCATATCCCTCCAAACCCTTCCTATTCATATACCCATCCAAATACCTCATTAAATGTTACAATTGTACCAGCCTCCACCTCTTTCTCTGGCAGCTCATTCCATCCACGTACCACCCTCTGTGTGAAAAAGTTGCCCCGTAGGTCTCTTTTATATCTTTCCCCTCTCACCCTAAACCTATACCCTCTAGTTCTGGACTCCCTGACCCCAGGGGAATGCCCCTCATATTTTTGTAAACCTGTATAAGGTCACCCCTCAGCCTCCGATGCTCCAGGGCAAAAAGCCCTAGCCTCTTCAGCCTCTCCCTATAGCTCAAACCCTTCAATCCTGGCAACATCCTTGTAAATCTTTTCTGAACCCTTTCAAGTTTCACAACATCTTTCCGATAGGAAGGAGACCAGAATTGCACGCAATATTTCAACAGTGGCCTAACCAATGTCCTGTACAGCCGCAACATGACCTCCCAACTCCTGTACTCAATACTCTGACCAATAAAGGAAAGCATACCAAATGCCTTCTTCGCTATCCTATCTACCTGCGACTCCACTTTCAAGGAGCTATGAACCTGCATTCCAAGGTCTCTTTGTTCAGCAACATTCCTAAGCAATATTTCATATGATGCTGTAGCTGAACTGAAAAAGGCCTGGCTAGGTGTGTGGTTAGTTCTCAAGCAGAAGTATTCCATACTACAACCAGGATTTTTTCCTGGCCTATAGCCTCTGTTTTATCTATAATGTCTCAGCATCTTGCAATGTTGGATTAGTGAGTACACAGTGGGGTGTCATTGTCAAAAGAGATTAGCCAAAACTCTGGCATCCATCCATCTTAGGAGATAATGGACTGCACTAGGATGTCACTTCTATATTAAACATTATCAGTTGTGGCTGTCTTGATAAGAGCACCATCAGATCAGCTACGTGTCTAGCCAGAAGGGCCTCCATCCCTAAATGTGCATTTTTCTGTGACTACAGCAAGGATATCGTGCACATCTGAGCCAGGAATCCCAAGAATCCTTCCTTCTTCAGCAGTCCCATCTACCAATGGTTGTCCTCTCCATTGAACAGCCTAAGCTGCTGTCTCCTGGGAGACACTGGGGACTGAAGATCTAGCTGCTTACTTCAGAGAGAAACCCTATCATGAAGACACAGGGAAGCTATAACAGAAGCGATCTCAACACCAGCAACACTTGTTCAAGATTCTGGTGACATAACAGGTCTAGATGCTCCCTTCAATATGCCCCTACATTTGTCCCCAGGATTGTGCTGTCCTGTGTTCTTTATAACATGATGCTGCAGTGTGTTCAGGTGTCCAACAGCAGAAGTATGTAAGAGCTAATCAAGCATGCTGGGAATTTTGGTCAAACTAGCTTAAACTCTGACCTGGCTAAAACTGCAACCAGGACATTTTTTTAAATAGAATCCCTACAGTGTGGAAATAGGCCCACACCAACCCTCTGAAGAGTATCCCACCAAACTCATTCCCCTACCCTATTACGCCACATTAACCCCTAACTAGCACATCCCTGAACTCTATGGGCAATTTAGCATGGCCAATTCACCTAACCGGCACATCTTTGGATGATGGAATGAAACCGGAGCGCCCAGAGGAAACCCACACAGACACAGGGAGAACATGCAAACTCCACACAGACAGTCACCCAAGGCTGGAATCGAACCCAGGTCCCTGGCATTGTGAGGCAGCAGTGCTAACCACTGTGCCACCCCAAACATTTTGTGACCTGTTTCATAAGCTGTGGCCTATGGTTTCATGTATTGACTAAATAAGATTTTATGATTGTCTCAAGACATACTTACACTATATCATCTTACATGGAGCACAGAATGTTTACATCTTGGTGTAAACATTTGAGAGTTGTTTACCAGTAAACTCCATTGGCTTGGATCAAACATTGTGATCAGGGTTGGTCAATTCATTGACTGGTGCCAGAGAAATTTCTGGAAAATGCTGACATTTTGTGATAAAAGCTAGCAGAACAAAGGATTTCTTAGGAATAGCCTTTGACTCCGTAAATTTAACCTTAAAAAGGAGTCTAAAAATTTGACTATTACTCGAGTATAAACGGTACGTTGATATAAGGCAAAGTGAAGGTAAATGAAGTGAGTTAAAATTGAAGTTAACTTAGATAAAAGAAGGAAACCTAGCAACAAATTAATGTTTTATACTGAATATTGATACGTAAAGGGTTAAAATAAAGAAGGGCTTTCTTTAAATTCTGAGTTGGTTCCCTGCCTTTTGTGTCACATAAGAGAAGAAAGCTCATGGAGTCATAGAGATGTACAGCATGGAAACCGACCCTTCGATCCAACCCATTCATGCTGACCAGATATCCTAACCCAATCGAGTCCCACCTGCCAGCACCCGGCCCATATGCTGTGTGAAAGGTTTGAGTACTGCTTTCAGGCAACTGCAGAGAGGACTGGAGCTTGTACAAGAGCAAGATGGAGAGCACCTGACATCCTCCTCAGAAGCTGGAATTTGAGTTGCCACTGATGCCTACGAGGAGAAACTTGCAACACACTCATCCAGGCACACTTTGCTTCAAAGATGTGCTGACAACAATCTAACCATTCCATTAGGAACCTTGTATCACCCCACCGTGAAACCTACTTCCTTCTTGCAGTCAACGAGCCAACCATCACAAAGGCTTTTCTTTTCATCTCACCTGATCGTTCTATTCGCAGAAGGAAGGTAACCAGGGTGAATGGGGAATGGAACAAAGTAAAGACCTCAAGAATGAGGACTAAGCATCACACATTCTTTAATTTTAAAAAAAAAACATTATTTGAAACTTTGGACTGAATCTCACATTGTTTTGAGGAAGATTTTTGGAGGGAGTTTCGCCTTGAGACACAGTAAAATTTCTCACTGTATCTTACTACATGAGCCTTAATATCTACATCCTCCACCCCTACGCAATCCCTCTCATCCAATTCTATCCCCACCTTACTGTTTCCAGAATAACCCACCACATACTGAATATCCACCGAAAGAATAGCCTCCTTTGCACCTGCAGATGTACAGCCTGGTCAAGTACATGAGCTAGGTGTGTGTTCCCTCAGTGCACAGTGTCCTTTCAGCAGTATTACAATGAAAGTGACTGGTGCAAATCAAGGCGCAGCGGTGAAGCATGGAAGTGTACCAAAGTGGATCAAAACCTTGCCTTTAGGGTTCTTAAGCTGGCACATGTTGGATGCCAATGTTCATGTACAGGGTTATATGTGCCCAGTGCCCAAATAGTAGAGACAATGTCCAGTATTGCGTTCCTTTAGCTGTAGTGGTAGACTTGTGTCACCAGGCACCTGCTCTGACCTCCATGTTGAGAATCTCAATGTCTAGTTTGTTCAGAGCATTTATTAAAGTGGGAAGCTAAAATTAATGAGTTGGGTTGTGGTGTTTAACAAGCTATAATTTCCTTTGGTAATTTGCCACTGTCCAGCAATAACACGTTGTTCAGACCCCTATAGAGTTTCACCCATTGATATGTTCTAGGCATCTAACTGAATTCCTTTATGCAATTAACAGGATTACTCCTGCATAGTATTATCAAACATGCTTGCTGTTCCCTTGCTTTGATACACAGGTGCCCATGATGGCATCCGGTAGATTTTAGAGTTTGTGAGGCTTCTGTCAAAGGTTGCTTCATCTGCATCTTTCCAGGGGTAGACTCATTCATTGAGGCAAAGGCAACTATGTGCTGCTGTGACTGAGTGGAAGGGAATGGTCTGACAGGGGTACTTTGAAACGAATCCGCACTTCTAACTTCTCCAATTTCCCCTTCAGACTCACCTGTAACTCTCCGCTGGCTGTGAGTAGTTAGCTCTGTGCCATTGTCACATTAAGCTACCAAGGTGATGCTTTGCTTCCTCATCAGTAAACTTAGAACCAGAGGGTGCAGGCCAGCTTGCACGGAGTGGGATGTGTTAAGCAAAGATTGAGCGATGCTCCTAGGTTGCAGAAAGTGCTGTCTAATGGATGCTTTTTAAATATGGTTTCTGGATGCTGGAGCCTTGGAGGTGCCAGCATAGGCCAGAACTTTCTGGCTGCCCACCCCTAAAACTTCACCTTTTACCCAAGCATTGATATGTAATTAATGTAAAACAACATAATCAAGTGACAAAACCTGCCTGATCACCCGAAGAACCTCCTGCTTTTCAACCTGCCTCCCACTTGCTATAGAAATGAAAATTCTACCTCATTTCGAGTACCTAGCCTTGCTAGAATGATGTATTCCTCACCCTGTACACTTCTATTTGTAACACAAGACTCTGGAAAGTGCACAGGTGTCATGAGACGATATATGCTCAAAAGTGTTCATTATCCTCAAGCTGCTACCTCATCTTTTCTATCTGATCCTGCTAAGGACTTGTTCCAAAGGAAGAACTTCAAATCAGGTGAAATTGAGAGCAAACATAATGTAGTAAGACTATGACAGTTCAGTGTTTGATGAAATCAATTCAACGTGTGATCATTAAATGCTAATTGGCAGTGCATCATCGCTGGGTGTCATCAGGAACTGAATTTTATTAGGGCAGTGGTGATCCTGTTAGTGGGATAAAAAGCCAGGCCCAACATTTGAAGTGTCAGTACAATTCTGTGGCAATAAAGCAATAAATGGCAACCATCAGGGTTCCTTTCTTTAAGGGCAGAGGTTTCACTTCCAGGAGCTGCTAGCCATCTTCAATTCCAGCAGCAACATATTTTTCAAAACTAGAAACTAGTGAGCTTTCATAAAGTTCATTCTTCCTGATACCTATTTTGAATCATAGAGATGTATAGCATGTAAACAGACCTTCCGTCCAACTCGTCCATGCTGACTAGATATCCTAAATTAATCTAGTCCCATTTGCCAGCACTTGGCCCATATCCCTCTAAACTCTTTCTATTCATATACCCATCCAGATGCCTTTTAAACGTTGTAATTCTTCCAGCCTCCGGCAGCTCATTCTATACACGCACCACCCTCTGCATGAAAACGTTGCCCCTTACGTCCCTTTTAAATCTTACCCCTCCCCCACCCTAGAGAAAAAACTTGTCTATTTTCCCTATCCATACCCCTATATTATAAACCTCTTTAAAGGTTACCTCTCAGCCTCTGACGCTCCAGAGAAAACAGCCCCAGCAATGGAACAATAATACAGCTATATGCCTCTATTTTCCTACTTTAGGGATGGGCATGAAATGCTGGATTTGCCAGCGACCCTGACTCTCTATGATTGAATGAATTATTTTTGACAATAATGAGCTCTTGATTTCAACAGGATTGTTTGAAGGTCAGATATTTCCACGCAAAGGTTAAATATCACAGGATTAGCCTTCAGGTTTAGTGATATTGGTGTTAGTTGCAGGAATACCTCTTCATGGAGTCATAGATTATTTTAGATTAGATAACTTACAGTGTGGAAACAGGCCCTTCGGCCCAACAAGTCCACACGGACCCACCGAAGCGTAACCCACCCAGACCCATTCCCCTACATTTACCCCTTCACCTAACACTACGGGCAATTTAGCATGGCCAATTCACCTAACCTGCACATTTTTGGATTGTGGGAGAAAACCGGAGCACCCGGAGGAAACCCACGCAGACACGGGGAGAATGTGCAAACTCCACACAGAGTTGCCTGAGGCGGGAACTGAACCCAGGTCTCTAGCGCTGTGAGGCAGCAGTGCTAACCACTGAGAGGCACAGCATGGAAACGGACCCTTCTGTCCAACATGTCCACGCAGACCAGGTATCCTAAATTAATCTAGTCACATTTGCTGCATTTGGCCCACATCCGTCTAAATTCTTCTTAGTGTACCCATCCAAAGCCTTTAAATGTTGTCATTGTACCAGTCTCCACCACTTCCTCTGGCAGCTCATAAATACACGCTTTGTGTGAAAAACTTTTCCCTCAGCCTATCATCTTGATCATGAAAGGTACATGGGTGACCCAAAAGAATTTTAGGATCTGGAAACGATCTCTCTCCACATGATGTGCAGTCTGCAAAAAGACAGCATTGAAAGCTTTTCCTTCAACAAAGTGTTTACACAATACTTAAAGTTGGAACTTATATTCAAGAAGCTAATGTCACAGGATTCCTAGCAGTGGACTTATAATGTGAATACAAATCTAGGAACAAATCTGTTTAAAATAGCTCATGCTGACCAGTGATTTGAGGATATATGCAGTTTTAGGAACACCCAATGATTATAGTCAGCAACTTACAAATAAAAAGTTTATTTAACAATACCATTTGTATGCAATTTGCATATCTTTGGCAAAAATAAACATTTATAAAAACATTTTTATGAACACAGGGTAACATACATGATTTTGATGGTATAATTAAATAGTTTTACAACCAGTTTTCAGTCTTAAAGGATCAAATTGGAAGCAGGTTTTGGTATATACTGAACACCTGCTTGCAGGTCATATTTTGTAACACCAATCACTAAGCATCTCCAATTTGTTTCCGTTTCCCCTTAATCATACATCCAGTAATTTAATGACTTTTTTTAAAAAAAATCACTAGTTCTATTGGCATTTGAACTACTTAGCGTGTCACTTTTTTGGTTAGAAATTATGTGAAGTAACCTAGGAATCATTGCATTTTGCATCTGTACAATTTTGTTTTCATCTTCAGTATCAGTTTGTTTCACCATCAGTTTATTTTAAAGTGTTTCATTAATCTACAACTACCCGAGCACCATTCAGGCATACATGCAGTACAGCAGTGGAACAAAATGGAAATTACATAATGTAAGCTCAGGCAGAATGCCACTACCAGTTTAAGTAGTAAAAACATGTATAACATTATGAACCACCTTGAGATAAACAATAAAACTTCTACTCCTCAGACCTTTGCTCAGTGAAATCACCAACATAAAATGCATTAACTTTGTCTAATATTACTTCTTAATTGCTAGTATTGTTAGAAGAGGTTTCATGGCTCTTAATCCACTCTAAAATATACAATGATTGAAAGAGGTGTTAACCACACAATTAGAAACTGTGTACCAAAATTCACAATCTATGTAAATCTGTGGATTTACACCCCCAGACGTACTTTTATTTTTAAAGGAGGCGGTTCATAATTTAGGCATTCTCTTGGGTAAACTAATGTACAATCCTGTGAATTACTTGAAAGGCAAGAACGAAAGCCTTAGACCTGTCCACAGTACTTGGCTGGAGCGCTGGAAGCATGATAATAGGAGGAGGAGTGAAGAGAGTCATGGTCACAATAGCTGATTTTAGAAAAGCATTTATCCATTGCCAATGGATATTGTTTTCAAGGCTAACATTTATTGTCTATTCCTAAATGCCCTCAAGGAAGTGGTAGTAAACTTATGTTTTGAATTGCTGCAGTCCTCTTATAGTGAAAATGTCCCTTCTGCTGTTACGTAGGGAGTTCCAGGGTATTGGCCAGCAAGCGAGTGTTTAAGATACTGGATGGGTGTTATTGGGCAACCTGGTCGTGGATGATATCAACTTGCTGGAATGTTGTTGGAATTTAACTCATCCATATAAGTGTCGAGTATTTCTTTACATTCCTGACTTATGCCTTGTAGGTGTCTTTGGGAGGTGACAGACTTGCTGTAGAATATCTAGTTTCTGACTTGCTTTTGTATCAACAGTAGTTACGTGCCTCCTCTCATTCTGGTCAATGATGACAACTCTCTGATATTGATGATAGGAGCTTTCACAATGTCAGGAGGTAGTTAAAAACTTGGAGATAGTCATTGCCTGGCACTTACGTGGCACAAATGTTATTTGGCACTTAGCCGAGGCCTGCATGTTGTCTAGAATTTGTTCCATGCAGACACAGGCAGCTTCATTATTTTTATTTATTTGTGAAATATAGCCGTAATTCGCTAGGCCAACATTGATTTGCCTGGAGGACAATGGAACTGTTTCACATAGCTGTGGGTTTAGAGCAATATTCCAACTAGTAGTTAATTGCTGCATGGACCTCAGTGCTGAGCATGGCAACGGCTTCAGAAAGCAGAAGCCATTGTGTCGGCGGGTGTGAAATCGCCCAGCAACTGCATGACCACACAGCTTAGAAGGAATATTAGTCGAGTTTACATGTAGGCCAGATCAGGTACAGATGATCAACTCACTTCCTTAAAAAAACATTAGTAACCATTAGTGGGTCTTCACAACAATTGGCATTTGTTACATGGTTACATTGGTTACAGTTAAACTAGCTTTTATTGAGTCCAGATTTCACCATTTACCAGGGATGATTCAAACCCATGTCCTCAGAACTTGAGCCAAGGGTTCTGCATTACTAGTTCATAGATATTACCATCTCCCCTTATGGCAAATTGCAAATGAAATTGACCACTTCAGTCATCACAGATATTTCCACTTCTGACCCTGGCTGAAGATGTTGGGCTTTGTGCATTGTCCCGAAGAATTCTTGGTGAAGTTACTAACCTCCAACAACCCATAAAAGTTTTCCTTTCTGCTAGGTATGACTGCAGCTAGAGGACAGTTTCCTTTCCAGGTAACTAAGTAAATATAGCTGTTTTGGGGCACATGAACTCTTAAGTGTGATATCATCTCTTTTCGATAGCAACAACATTTGTTGTGTGGGCTCATACATGAAGAATCATACTTTCTGCATTGTAAATAAAGACTGATGCTTCCATAGCATGAACTGCCCATTTAAGTTGAGAAAAGGAAATTGGTCTACATTTCACATACATACTCCTCTATCCATGGTCAATTGAATGTTGGACTTCTGAAGTCAGGACAAGAAATATTGATACTTTTCCATGTTATATAATAGCAATCCCATTTTTAACATTGTAGCTAATTTGCATACATCTCAACAATGCAATTCATTTGCTATAATAACAGTAGAGGGTATGGCCATCTCCAACACTGGTTTAGAAAGAAGTTGACCAGTTCTACTACTCTCAAGCATTATCTGTGTGAATTTTCAGCATAGGTTGCACACCATAGATCTAATGATAGAGATGTACAAACTTGGATTTGCAGTATAGAAAAATCAAATTTGAATATTTTCTTCTGTCCTCAAGTAGATCAACTGGCTTTCTAAGTGCCAAGAGTATTGCATTCTGCATTACACATATTGAAATTTAGATGCAAGTAAAATAAGTTCCTCTCGAGGGAATGCCTGCTAAGTAAAGGTAGTAGAAATTACTTTATTGCTGCCTCAGTGGTTCATGAAAACAGCATATAATTAAGTTGTAGTGAATTAACTGATCTCAGCTGGAATCGGCATCAGTGCCTGTATTCTATGTTTAAAAAAAAGTTATGGTTCACCTTCCTATTACCACCTTGAGCCTTAGCCTACTGTAATGTGCAGGTCTGGTGCTGAGAGGATCAAAATTGTTAAGCAAGGTTTTGGAATTCTAACCTAAAGAAACAATCGTCAGTCAATGGCTTTGGAGGGGATGAGAAAAAGAAAATTGTCAAAACCATGTTTCCTCTTCCCTTTTTTGGCTTTCTTTGCTGGCTCATTTGGTGAAATCACTGCTCGGTGCAACAGTATATTACAACCCAGGAAGGATTGCTCCAGTTTCAGTCCATGATCTATTATTGTTCATACATGGTTATCTGCCTGGGTGAGGTAGTGGACAGTGAGCATATATTAAAAAGCCAATTCAGAGAAAGAAATCAGTAGCTGTACTGCCTCAACAGCAACAAATAGAATATTCTATGTTCTAATGAGATAACAAAGTAATACATCTTTATAATTAATAAATAATTAGTTTGAGATTCCAAATTGACTAACTGGTAACAAAAAGCTAACTATTACCCGAAATGCTGTTGTTGAACTAGCACCATTTTATTCACTGCATCAGCTATTTTAAAAATTGAGGTGGTTTAAATATTTTAAAAACATTATTTACATTTATTATTTTTATTCAATTAATACAAATGCAAGAGAGCAGTTAAGAATTTAGTTCAGATAATTTTGCTTCAGAAAATTTATTCATTTGGCCACTATTCAGTGTGCAGTAGCAATTATTTGTATACATGATTGTGTACCAGGTAAGGCATCTATCCAGCCAAGCAATAGTGAGTTTGCCATTTGTGTGCTGAAAAAGCATTGTACTAATCAATGGAATAAATTTGGGCGCAAAGCTTGGCAATCTGCCAAGTCTAAAGTTTTAGGTAGGTAACATTGTTCCAACAGGAATAGTGTTTGTTTTCTATACCAAACCAGCATAAAATATACTAACATGAATTTACCAATTAATATGGACATTCTCACTTGATAAGTTTCTGCACATCAAACTCAACTTATAGATTATTTATTGGCTATTGGCATTAACATTCAATTGCTGTTGCAGTTGAGACAAGGATAACGACAATGGTTAGGGAGTTGTGCAACTGCATTTCAGTGTACAGGATGCATTTCTTTTTAAGTTTAGGAAGATTGCTGCCATGTCCCTTTATAATTCAAGAAAAAAAAATTCAAGGAACTGTTTACTTTAGAAGATGGTACTAGCATGCAGACCATAGGAAGTGCAATTCATGTGAAAATAAAAGTCTGTCTATGGTAACTTGCCACCTAACTTCTCTCTCCATTCAAGTACAAGTTAGAGTTAGAAAAAGACCTTAACTCAGGAAACTAAGTCAAACTGGCAACCCTCCTGGCTATTGATCAAAGGTGTGTTGGTTTGCAAATAACTAGTGTTAGTTGGTTATTTGCTTAAATTAAACATTGCGCGAGGCATGACCTTATTATCAGCATAACTTACTGGATTTGTTTTGAAAAACATGGAAACACTGCTGAGCAACTCAGAATCTGGCAAGCAGATTATTGACAGGAAATGACTCTTACCAAAGCAGTTTGGATTAATGATGCAACATTCCATAACATAGAAATGAAGAAAATGCTCTACCCTTTCTCTCCCTTGGTACAGAGTGTACCTATACTGGTCTTAAATTTTAATTACCTTATAAGACCTCATTTCCTTTCCTGGGAGCATGTCAGTATGAAACTACAAATAAACTACAAATTTAAGTGGAAAAAAACCATGATATGCTGATATAAGAATGCAATTTTTAAAAAATATACATAGTTTTGAAAGAGAAAAAAATTTATTCAGAAAGGGCATCATTCCCTGGTATTGGCAAATAGCCCATCCTCACCTGTACATTCATATTATAACTTGTATACTGCTACATAACAAGTGAGAAGCAGATTAATTTGTGTCAGCTGCCCTGTGCTTAGTTACATGAAAATAAATTGTGCATTATACCTGTTTTGCTACCTGAAAATACAGTGCTTATTAGGCTTCCAGAAATCTCTGGAATAAGAAAAATCAAAGGAGTAAAATATGAATCTTACAAAGGGCAGAAGAATCCTTATAACAGTGGCACAAATTAGCAGATGTTAACAAGTTACATGCTTCTCAAAGTTAATAACCAGGCATCCAGAATTACACGGTTCACTTACAGAAATATAGTTGATTTCATGGAAAGCACCGACACAACAAATACCCTGAATTTTGGACTTGCAAGATTCCACAACATAGACCCACAACATCTGGAAGTTCTGCCTATTTTGGAATTTGATTTTAATTCCCAAAGAATTAAGTGGACTAGAAAAGTGAGTGATAACTACAGTCATAGGCCTGAATTTCAGGCTTGTAGAATACTTCCCCAAACAGCTGCCCATTTGAAATAGGTAAAAAGTGGTACCCACTTGGCAGGTGGCACTTGGGCATCCAGGAGTAGAGATGGGCTAGTTGGCAAGCAGGGAGTCAGGTGGAGTCTCGAGTAGGAAAGTCTGCAATTTTCTTTGTGGGGTATCAAAGAAGCAGACTTAGCTTAATTTGAGTGCCATCAAACCACTGCTGATCAGAATCATGCATGGTGGAAAAGTGCAGTTTACATACCTTTTCAAGATCAAATTAAATTTAATCAGGGATTTGAATTGATGTAATTCACATACTATTTTCAGTGAATACCTCATGTACCAAACTGCAGTGATCAGTTATAGTAGTAGTTAGCAAGAATGTCCTAATACAGCTGAAGGTTTAAATGGCCAACTATGCACACCCAGCAGGTTCTCACTGAGGGGTAGGTTAAGCTTTTCCCCCTAACTGGAAAAGTATACCACTTGATTTATATTTGGATGTTTTGAATGGAGATCCTGCTTTGTAAAGTGGGAACAAACGTATTACCATGAAAGTTTTACTATCATAGCTGCATCAAAATCTTCTGCACATGGTTCTAGTGAGCTTCCAGTACAGTAGACTAACAGTATTTCAGCAAATCACAATATAATTAGCCAAGTGAAGGAAATGAATGCATCCAATTGCAAGCCCACCCTACTGCATGAAAAAAAAGAGATGATTCTGAAACCATTGCCAATGAGTAGGACTTATTGAACAGTGTCCATGAAAATATTTCAACTAGATTATAATACCATAATCGCAATTGTGTGGTGTTTCTGGACTCATAATTGCTAAATTGCCAAATCAAAAGATTAAAATTTAAGAACTGTGCAAAAAAATAGGTAGGGCACAGTGTTAAAAAACTACCACAAAAGTTCATTTTTCTTATTGGGGATTTCCCATTGTGGTGAGGGAAAGCAAGTTCTGGTGAGAATTCTATTGATTTCACACTACTTCTGGCAGCCGACAACCTTTCCATCAATTTCCTACAGCTGGAAATGGATTCAACAGATTCACATAAGAACATAGCTAACAAAAAAAAAGCACATTTAAATATGTTACAAAGGTCTTGTCCTCACCAATGGATTCAAAAGAGGTTATAAGTCACGAGCACAACCATCAACTTGAGTCCACTAATCAACAGCAATGTACTTCATTCAACATGTTATTTTCTATGATTTGTTGGATTAAAAATAGCATGGTGACTTTCTGTTGCATTCTGATTTTAATTCTAAATTGGAATGCTCAGTGACATTTGGATGTATTGCTTGCTTACATAATGATAATCCAATCCTCTTTGATGTTACCACTACAGTACTGTTGTAATAATCACTGCAGGCCTGTCCTATCACATGACTCCCAGGAAGGTGGTTTAAGGTTTACAATATTTCCAGTTTAATATAATCAATTGTGGCTTCTGTTTGAACAATTACATTTATACAGTTACTTTTTTTGTCAATCTATAATTTCTGAAAATAGCCAGAGTTCTCCAAATATCATGGAAGCACAAACATTGGTGATGAACTTTAAAAAAAACTTTTATAAAAACTGCATAGCAAAGTGAACTTCATTTTTCTCTTTTTTTCTCATTCTTTCCAATGTAAAGTGCAACCTTCTCACAGCCTCCACCAATTTAGCCTGGGGAGCAGTTACAAGGCATTATAATTACCTTTGTTGCGAGGAGGGAAAAATACACAAACTTTCCGATACGTTAAAATATCTGATGAACTGTTAACGACCCATATTGAAAAATGCGTGCATTTGGACATCATGAAGGATTAAATTGCCTTTCTGCAATATCCCACACAGTCAATGAGTTACTTGAGCCAGCCTGTGCATGAGAGATGGTGCTTAGAGGAACTGTGCCCAAACACCTGAGAGAATTAATCAATCTAGGAACATTGACGTACCATTAATGACATTCAAGGTTTTCTGAAAATGAAGGAAACCATATTCAAGAAAGGGAAAAAGTGAAAGGATGTCAACTTTTTAAATATCACTCACAGGTTGAAAAATTCATTGTATGATCTTCAAGATGTCTAAAATATTGCCAATCCCCACCACCCCTTTTCAACCCTGAACACTTTAATTATTTTCAGGGAAAGCTTTTTTCACTTTTCAACTGTTTGAAATTTTAACCAATAGAACAGCCTGAAGAACTACTTCAGCATACAGGCTGATCCATTGCATGTGTTAGTTCCTGCGAAGTTCACTTTTAAAAGAACTGATACAACCTATAGAGAACTTCTTGTCTCAGAAAGGTGCAAATAAATGGCAGTTAATATCGAAGGGCAAACACTTCAGTCTTCGTATGGCTTTTATCTTCCTTTTGAGAAGGAACTCCATTGAAGAATATTGCCAAATGACACACAATGGCAGATGAGAGGGGAAGCATGCTATTTCACATTATGTTTCCCATTCCTGCTTTTTCCTGGTTTACTGACTAAAGAGTCCAGGCACATATGGATTCCAGCAAGGTGCAAAAGTGAACCAGCGGCTTCTTTTAGCTCTTCATCAACTTCTTGTTGCATTGTTTTGCAGCTTTTTCCAGCCAACCGTAACACGGTAGCAGAATCCTTTCCACATTGCTCAGATTTGTAGGCATTGGCACTAAACAAGTCATTGGACTCATTCTCACAGTCATCTACCTCAGACTCTTCATCGCTGTGGAAGCCTTCACTTCCATCACTCCCGCCTCGACTAGCTTTCGAAATGAATTCATAGGATTCCTCCCCAGAGGATAAGGATGAAACACTAGACCTAGACTCGCTGCGTTGAGACACAGTACCATTAGCACTGTAATTGTGTTCTTCTTTAGGATCATTATTGATGACTGGTAAACCAGACAAACTCTTGCTGTCTTTCTGCAATGGAGAAGTTTCCACACACTCCCTGAAACAGGAAAACAACATTTGAATTAATGTAAGTTGAATTTTTTAACTTGGTACCCATTTTCAAAGTACGCATGCAAAGAACAATAAACTCACTGTGGATTCAATTAGCACAGGTAAATCTATGGACTATCTCCATCTCAAAAATGCAGCAAATGACAATAAACTTCTACCTCATTAACTTACTTTTTTAGGAAGTGACATCTAAAATGGCAAACCTAAACTTCTGGAAAGCATTTGATAAAATTATCTGCAGCAAATCACACCTCAGGGAAATTTTACTGTGTGCTCTCTCTCTCCTCTCCTCTCCCCATTCCCCACACACACAGTCTGCATGTTTAACTTTGCTGCAGTAACTAACTATTCATCACTGCCCATTGTCCTCAATTCACCCTACCAAGGGTTAGTTCATGTTGAGCTACTAATTAAGCCTAAAATGATGCAGATGTAAGTGAAATATAACACAAAGATAGGTAGGATAAAAAGTAGTGAAGAAGAGTCAAGGAAGATGAAATAACTCCACAAAAGCCAGTATCCTGTCACCAAAACACCCTTTATTTACACATGGAAAATCCCTCAGAGCAGTTCTTAAGAGTGAGCAGAACCTCTGGCAGTCCTGTTTATTTTTTTTTCTTCTTTTTTCTTATTTTTTTTCCCCAGCACTCATGTTGTGTGTGTGCAGGTGTGAGACACAGTGAAAGACACAAGGTGTACAAATCTTTATTCAATTTCTACCACAGGAAGAAAGGAAACACCCAAGTGGCCAGTGACACGCAGTGCCTTTCATATCAAAGGGCAATGCTGCATGATCAAACAGTGAAGGGGACGGTAGGGATTAAATCAAAACAGAGTTGGAGGGGGAAATAATACATTCCACTCCCTGCGGTGCCCACCTCACCCTTTTCAGCTCAAGGGTGTTGGTGGACACCGCATGCTTCTTCTCCAGAGACACCCGGGCCTGAACGTAACCTCGGAAGAGGGGCAGGCAATCGGCCCTAATGACCCCCTCCACAGCCTGGACCTGTTTATGGCCAGCTTGGCCAGGCCCAGGAGCAGGCCCACAAGGAGGTCTTCAGACCTGCCCTCCCCACTCCGTACCGGGTGCCCAAGGATCAGGAGCATGGGACTGAAGTGCAACCAAAAACAGAGAAGAAGGTTTCTAAGAAAATCAAAAAGGGAGTGCAAGCGCCCACACCCAATATATACATGGTCCAGGGGCTCCAGAGTCCTAAATATACCTGTCAGCCAGGGCTCCCTGATTGGGGCTGTTAATCTGGTCCAATCAGGGATCTCATCCTGAGGTCAACCTCGCTGACCTTGTTAAAATCACTACATCCATCCTGCTCTGAGGCTGAGAACATAGGCTGGTTCTTTTTCTGTAGCTCCTCCTGGGGTGTTTTAGCGCCAGGTCAGGTTCCTGTTGAACATGGAGAAGCTTCACCCCTAATGACCCAGATATTTGAGAGTTTAGAAGGGCAAGCTAGCAGCTGCACCAAACATTCTTAAAGATGATGAAGTGACAATCTGGTGAAGCTACAAAATAGGACTACTCACATGTCAAACAACAAATGCTATAAGCGATATACAGGACTGAGCAGTGAGCTTACCTTCTTATTGAAGAGTTTATGCAATTTTCATGGACATATAACTTTTCTGAAATCCAAAGGATACTTGATCTACTCCAAAGGACACTTCACCCTACGTAAAAAGGGGTCCTTACCTCCTCCAAAGATCTCCTGGGAACAAATCCAAAGGGACACCATACCACTCTAAAGGGATATCCAGATATTCTGGCTATCCGGAGGAATGCACAAAGATCAAATTTGTTCATACTAGATTGACTCTGCACACATGCAGTTTTACACTTCAAGACTACAAAATTCCACTTGAAATGGAGACATTTGGTGACTTACATGGCCAGCTACTTCAGTGACCTATCCAAACAAATCCTAACATGACCCTCCTGAAAATGGGAAATCCTGTGTTTGAGGGCGTGACATGCAATTTCTGAGCTTAGCTGTATTTTTTTGCTATAGCAGAATATCTTTCCATGAAGGCGAAAATGGTAGATGACTCTGGAAAGACAGACATTCTCTGTAATAGCAACACTGCAGGTCCTGGTGTCAGAGAACTAAGACATGAATAAAGATACAGAAATGTGTGATTTCAGTCTCAACAATGGGATTTCAGTGAAGCTTGTGATCTGGTGAATGTAAAGGTAAACATAGAAAAAATATATTCAACCAAAGTGCACAATTAAATAAAGAACAAAGACTCTCATTCTTACCTCCCAGTCCCACATACAGGAAGGAGATAGTAGTCATAGAAATGTACAACATGGAAACAGATCCTTCAGTCCAACTTATCCATGCCAACCAGGCGTCCTAACCTAATTTATCCCATTTGCCAGCACATGGCCCATATCCCTCTCAACCCTTCCTATTCATATACCCATCCAGACACCTTTTGAATGCTGTAATTGTACCAGCCTCCACGACTTCCTCTGGCAGCTCATTTCATACACGCACCACCCTCTGCATGTCCCTTATGTCCCTTTTAGATGTTTCCCCTTTTACCCTAAACCTATGCCCTCTAGTTCTGGACTCCCCCACCCCAGGGAAAAGACCTTGTCTATTAATCCTATCCATGCCCCTCATGATTTTATAAACCTCTATACGGTCGCCCCTCAGCCTCCGACGCTCCAGGGAAAACAGCCCCAGCCTATTCAGCCTCACCTGAGAGCTCAAACCCTCCAACCCTGCCAACCTCCTTGTAAATCTTTTCTGAACCCTTTCAAGTTTTACAACATTCTTCCGAAAGGAAGGAGACCAGAATTGCATGCAATATTCCAAAAGTGGCCTAACCAATGACCTGTCCAGCCACAACATGACCTCCCAACTCCTGTACTCAATGCTTTGACCAATAAAGGAAAGCATACCAAATGCTTCTTCACTGTCTTATCTACCTGTGTCTCTACATTCAAGGAACTACGAATCTGCATTCCAAGCTCTTTGTTCAGCAACACTCCCTTGGACCTTACCATTAAGTGTATAAGTCTTGCTCTGATTTGCTTTTCCAAAATGCAGCACCTCACATTTATCTAAATTAAACTCCATCTGCTACTCCTCAGCCCATCTGATCAAGATCCTGTTGTAGTCTGAGGTAACCCTCTTTGCTGTCCACTACATCTCCAATTTTGGTGTTATCTGTAAATTTACTAACTGTTCCTTCTATGTTCACATCCAAATCATTTATATACACTGAAAACCCAAGACATTTTCAAAAAGAACTATATGTTACAATATGTACAAAATATCTTGCCATCTGTGATGTTGTTCTGAAATTAAACCTGTTGGGATAAAACTTTTAGGGCATGGAAGTGATTGACATATTATTTGGCATGGACTTTTACCTCAAAGTGCAGAACACTATATAACAATTTTTATTGAGAAGGATGAGAGTTGATAGTTTGCTTAGTATAAAAACCATTGTTTTGAACAATCTGTTGGTATTTGGACTAAAACGTACAAATGATTATATCAGACAGGCCATAAAGACAACAGTTGTCTGTCCCAATTTTTGGTGATTTAATCAATGATTAGTTTCTCTAAAAGCGATACGACCATAAGAAATAGGAGTGAAAGTAAGGCCATTCAGCCAATCGAGTCCACTCTGCCATTCAATCATGGCTGATGGGCATTTCAACGCCACTTATCTACATCCCTTAATTCCTTGCAAGATTAAGAATTTATCACTGCCTTGAGGACATTTAACATCCAAACCTCCACGGCACTCCGTGGCAATGAATTCCACAGGCCCATCTCTCTTTGGCTGAAGAAATGTCTCCTTATTTCTGTCCTACATTGACCCCCTCTAATTTTAAGGCTGTGCCCAAGAGTCCTAGTATACCCGCCTGATGGAAACCATTTCCCAGCATCCACCCTTTCTAAGCCATGCATTATCTTATAAGTTTCTATGAGATCTCCCTTCAACCTTCTAAACTCAAATGAATACAACCCCAGGATCCTCAACCGTTTATCATACATTAGACCTACCATTCCAGGGATCATCTGTGTAAATCTCCGCTGGACACGCTCCAGTATGTGCTTCCTGAGATGTGGGGCCCAAAACTGGACACCGTATTCTAAATGGGGCCTAACCAGAGTTTTATAAAGTCTCAGTCGCATATCGCTGCTTTTACATTCCAACCCTCTTGAGATAAATGACATTACATTTGCTTTCTTAACCACGGACTTAACCTGCAATCAACCTTTAGAGAATCCTGTGCTAGCACTCCCAGATCCCTTTGTACTTTAGCTTTATGAATTTTTTCACCATTTACAAAATAGTCCATACTTGTGTTCTTTTTTCCAAAGTGCAACACCACGCATTTGCTCACGTTGAATTTCATCAGCCGTTTCTTGGACTATTCTCCTAAACTGTCTAAATCTTTCTGTAGCCTCCCCACCTCCTCAGAACTACCTGCCTATCCACCTAACTTTGTATCATCGGTGAGCTTCGCCAGAATGCCCCTAGTCTCTTCGTCCAGATCATTTATATATAAAGTGAACAGCTGCGGCCCCAACACTGAACCCTACGGGACACCACTTGTCACCGGCTGCCATTCCAAAAAAAACCTTTTATCCCAACTCTCTACCTTCTGTCAGATAGCCAATCCTCAATCCACGCTAGTAGCTCAAACACTATGGGCCCTCACCTTACTCAGCAGCCTCCCGTGAAGCACCTTATCAAAGGCTTTTTGGAAGTCTAGGTAGATAACATCATTTTCCCTGGTCTAACCTACTTGTTACCTCTTCAAAGAATTCTAACAGGTTTGTCAGACACGACCTCCACTTACTAAATCCATGCTGACTTGTTCTAATCCGACCCTGCACTTCCAAGAATTTAGAAATCTCATCCTTAACGATGGATTCTAAAATTTTACCTACAACTGAGGTTAGGCTAATTAGCCTATAAGTTTCCATCCTTTGTCTTGATTCTTTCTTGAACAAGGGGGTTACAACAGCCATTTTCCAATCATCTGGGACTTTCCCTTACTCCAGTAATTTTTGAAAGATTACAACCAATGCCTCTGCTATTTCTTCAGCCACCTCCCTCAAACTCTAGGATGTAGCCCATCTGGGCCAGGAGATTTATCAATTTTTAGACCTTTCAGCTTTTCAAGTACTTTCTCCTTTGTAATGGCCATCATACTCAATTCTGCCCCTTGACTCTCCTTAATTGTTGTGATATTACTCATGTCTTCCACTGTGAAGATAACACAAAATATTTATTAAGTTCTTCAGCTATTTCCTTACCTCTCATCACTAGCCTTCCTGCATCAGTTTGGAGCAGCCCAATCTCTATTTTTGCCTCTCGTTTGTTTCTTATGTATTGAAAGAAACTTTTACTATCATACTATCAAAAACAACAAAACAACTCAGGTCTATCATCTAAACCAATTCTGTAATCTGATTTCCAAGTTATTCTTTCAAACAATTTATTTTCTTGAATATAATTGTCGCAATTCAGTACCATCAGCTAATTTCCTTACTTTCTCAAACACATGGTCAACTGTTACTTGACTACGACTGGTTTGAGAGAGGATTGCTGACTGACCCATAAACCAGGGGAGAGACCAGAGACCTCCTTACTTGATACAGCAGTTTTGCATTTGGATGAAATTAAATCACTTAGCCGACAGGATTTTATTTTCATGTAAGGTTATTTCCCACTACCTTCACACCCAAGGACATTAGAGAAGAATCAATCACTCTATAGAATCAAATTGAACAATGTTTTACCTTGTTCTGCACGTGGCTTCAGTTATTTTCACCAAAGTGGGAGCAGGCTTCAAAAATGCACGTTTGTAACTTCGTTTTCGGCTCATTGGTGGACTTTTTTGCTGAGATGGCTCACCTGATAAAATATGTAAAATTAGAGACAAGTTAATAAACACTTACTCATGACAAATAGAGGAATCATTTTGATTTTATATTTTGCATGAGTTTGGGAGGTCCTTCACTTTTAAGTAAGAATGTTTTTCAGGTAAAGTTCAGGGAGCTGATTGGCTTCATTGTGTGAGGAATGGGACTGTAATTCAATTTTTTTTGGAAAATCATGGAAATTGTCTGTTGCTGCAGAACGACACTAGCAAGTCAAGGCCATTGATGTTTTTGTATTGATTCCGTATTTTGTGTTTCAACTAAATTCCTTCAGGTCATGTTTAATTTCTGGTCAAGTGGTTCATCACAGACTGTGATGAGTTCTGCAAGGGAGTTGCAGCAACTTTTATGGATTTTATTTTTAAAAATATGTCAGGGTCTTTCTCCCATAGTTCAGTCAGTAAATATGAGGCAGAGCTTTGAGGTGAATTTTAATATTTTATAAACTTAAAAACATAGTGCTAACCCAAACAATTTTAAACAAAAGCAAAATAATATGTATGCTGGAAATCTAAAATAAAGAAAACAAACTACTAAGCAGGCCAGGCAGCATTTCTGGTAAGGGAAACAGATCTCTGATTTTAAGTTAGGAGGGGCGAGTAGCCAACCTGTTCCCGCACCTGCTTGCCCCAGCAAAGATCAGAACTCCACTATCAAAGGTCAATATGGAACCATTTTTATTCTTTTTTGTGTACAGAGACAAGTTGGACTGAGGCAAACAGACAACAATCTCAGTTTACTGACAACATGGCAATAGGTGGTTTAGCAAACAGTGAGGAGGGCTACACAAGACAGTATGAAGACACAGGAAGATTAGCTAAACAGACAGTCAAATTGCAAATGCAAAGGTCAAGATATGCACTGTGTGAAGACAAACAAGGAGTGTGACAATGTGAGAAAGCCACTGAAAGTTTTAAGGGTTTGAAATATTACTCGCTGAAATACATGCAGGTAGACAAACACATTAATAAATATAACCAGACTGAGTCAGGCAAACAAGTATGGATATAACATACAAAGAAGCAATGATAAATTTATATAAATCACTGTCTCGAATGCACCATTTTAGAAAGGACTCCAAAGCAATAGGATCACATAAATAGATTTACCGGGGATAATGTCAAGATCAGAAACTAAGGGCCAGTTGGAGATGCTGGAAGTTTTTCAATTAAAATGGAAAACTAAGTTTTTTTAAATTTAAAAAAAATCAGAGTGAAGAGGGAAATAATATATACTTTCATTGAGAAGTTCACGATAAAGCCGTTGTTAATTTAAATGATTAGTAAGAGGGTTAGGAGAGTGATGAGCAGAAATATATTTATAAGGAGAGTTTCTCAGCACACAAAAGATGCAGTGAGCTATGTTTCAAGCATTATAATTGACAGTTGGATAAATCTCTGAAACAGTGCAAAATATAAGGCAAGGGGGAGAAAGTCAGTTTAAGTTTTAATGCTCACATCAAAAGATTGGATTGGTTTTACAGTTAGCAGATTCTGAGGAAGGATGTAGCAAATTTGGAAAGAGAAACATCTGACATAGAAAAGTAAATTATAGTTTTACTACCAGAATTTGTTAACGCATAATCCAGAAATTTAAAAGCAAGGCTTACACGGAGGAAGTCTTTGTTCTGCAGATGAATTCAGCAACATCATAGCAGTGGCAGCATCGATATCTGAACCTAACAAGAAATATGCAAGTTTAAAATGATCATAAACAACCAACTTTTATATCAACCTTCAAATACTCACAAATCAGCCCTAATTTGGAATGCTAAAATCTGCAATCAGGTCTCTTCACGAGAAAGTAAATAAGATAATAGCTCTATTCCCCTGGGAAAGCAGTGATATCAATTATGAACAACCTACTCTTACTAGCCAGATTTTAGTCAGCTGCCAACAACCAATTATAGTGCTAAGCTTTGGTAGTCATAGTTACAAGTGTAGCATAGAAATTCTATACACAACAATTTCTGTGCTGCCAACAGTGAAAAGGATATCTGTATACTGGACCTGACTGAGGTGTGTAAGATTATGACGGTATGAATGTGGTGATTAGGAAGCAGATGAACTCTTTAGTGGAAGGATCAATAACAAGAGGGCATAATATTAAGTTGAAGGGCAGGAAGTTTAGAGGGGATTTGAGGAAACATTGTTCACCTAGAGGCTGGTGGGAATCAGAAGAAATGCATTGCCTGGGATGGTAGTAAAGATGGAAAAACTCAATATTTAAAAAGTACGAAGATAATCACTTGAAATGTCATAGCATTCAAGGTTGTAGCCAAGTGCTGGCAGGTGGGACTAGTGTAAATAACTCAGCACAGATTCAATAGCCAAAGGGCCTCTTCTGTGTTATGTGACTTTATGATTCTCTACCCAAATAACACCTCTTCAGGACAGGAAGGGGAAAAGGAGCCGTAATAATTACATGCTGTCAACTGATTGAATTGGGTAAAGAGATTTTTTTAAAAAACTATAGCAGATTATAGAATGGAATCTCCTAGTGGAGGTATGCGGCCAGAATAACTCGTTCAATGCCCTCTCATAATTTCATGGTCAGAAATTCATAATTCTGAATCTGGGAAATCATAGCCAAGGGCCAGATCCTCTTCAGCCAATATTAAGACTTAAACCTTTCATGATGTGTTCAATAGAAATTAGAAACTATGAACCCAGTTTCCCTTCTCTGGTCCAAGGACACTGGAGTCAATTTTAATGCACCACTAATTGATCTCAGCCAAAACAATAATCAACACACATCATGAAATGCAACTGTTTAATTAGTGCACATGTATATCTGTTCTACCATTATTAGGGTATCTCCAAAATCCATCCTCCAATAGAACTAGGTTGAACGACGGAGCATCAGCAGATTGCATTTTGTTGAATCACTTCCTAGCATATGGTTCAACCAAAAACAAAAATCGGTTGTCTAACATTGCTAAGCCAGCAAAAAACAGTTATTTTGAGTGACTTCTCTCTTCCTCAATGGCTGACCAAGCTTATCTACTAAGTAGCTTACCTGACGCATCAAGATGCAGATTTGAGCCTAGTTTCTTAGCCTGAGATAGGGGTAAACATAGGGCACAGAATTGGTTTAACATTTTGCGTCAATGGGGCAATGGATAATACTGTACTTTTAACATATTCATTTGGGGATGTGGGCATCGCTGGCTGGCCAGCGTTTATTGCCTGTCCCTAGTTGCCCTTGAGAAGGTGGTGCAGAGCTGCTTTCTTGAACCGCTGCAGTCCATCTGCTGTGGATTGACCCACAATACCATTCGGGAGGAATTCCAGGATCTTGTCCCAACAACAAGGAAGGAAAAATGATATATAAGTCAGCGTGGTCTTCCCATATATATGCTGCCCTTGTCCTTCGAGGTGGAAGTAGATCTGGGTTTGAAAGGTGCTGTATCAGGATCTTTGGTGAATTTCTGCAGTGCATCTTATAGCTAGTACACACTGCTGCTACTGAGCGTCAATGGGAGTGGATGCTTGTGGATTTAGCGCCAGTCAAGCATGCTGCTTTGTCTTAGATAGTGTCAAGCTTCTTACGTGGTGTTGGAGCTGAACTCATCCAGCCAAGTGCGGAGTGTTCCATCACACTCCTGACTTGAGCCTTGTAGAGGGTGGACAGGCTTTGGGGAGTCAGGGGGTGAGTTACTCACCGAAGTATTTCTAGCCTCTGACCTGCTGTTACAGCCACTGTGTTTATGTGGCAAGTTCAGTTGAACTTCTGGTCAATGATAACCTTCAGGATGTTGATAGTGGGGGATTCAGTGATGGTAACATAACTGAATGTCATGGGGCAGTAGTTAGAATGTCTCTTATTGTTGGTTACACCCTGGAATTTGTATGGTGCAAATGTTACTTGCCAGTTATCAGCCCTAGCTTGGATATTGTCCAGATCTTGTTGCATGTGAACTTGGGACTGCTTCAGTATCTGAGGAGTCACAAATTGTGCTGAACATTGCACAGTGAATATCCCCACTTCTGACCTTATGATGGAGGGAAGGTCATTGAAGAAGCAACTGAAGATGGTTGGGCCAAGGACACTACCCTGAGGAAATCCTGCAGGGGTGTTCTGGAGCTAGGATGACTGACACAGGAGCTAGGAGCTAGGATGACTCCAACAACTATGACCATCTTCTTACTTGCCAGGTATGACTCCAGCCACTGGGGAGTTTGCCCCCGATACCCAATGGTTCTTGTTTTTCTTGGGCTTCTCGATGCCACAGTGATGTCAAGAGTTGTCACACCCATCTCACCTCTAATTCAGCTCTTTTGTCCATGTTTGAACCAAGGCAGTAATGAGGCGAGGAGCTAGGTGGTCTTGGTGGAACCCAAACTGGGCATCACTGAGGTGCTGCTTGACAGCACTGTTGATGACACCTCCCGTCACTTTACTGATGATTGAGAGTAGACTGATGAGGCAGTAATTGGCTGGGTTGGATTTGTCCTGCTTTTTATGCAGAGGCTATACCTAAGCAATTTTCCACATTGTTGGATAGATGCCAGAATTGTAATTGTACTGAAAGAGCTTGGTTAAAGCAGCAACAAGTTCTGGAGCACAATACTATTGCCAGAATTTTGTCAGGGCCCTTAGCTTGTGCAGTATCCAGTGTCTCCAACATTTTCTTGGTGTCATGTGGAGTGAATTGAATTGGCTGAAGACTGTTGCCTGTAATGCTGGGAATCACTGGATGAGGCTCAGCACTTCTAGCTAAAGATTGCTGCATATGCTTCAGCCTTATCTTTTGCTCTGTTTCCACCATTGAAAATAATCATTACAAAAGATTTAAACTGTACTTTCAATTTCCCCAACCTCTGCTGGAATTGCACTGTGTGGAATATTGCATATTGCACTTAAGTAACCATTCAATGCCCAGTACCAAAACTCAATATGGTACTGGCAGCTCAGAGTTGTATTTCATAAGGAGTCAGGTGTTACACAGACGAGAAGCGGTAGAACATTCAGCCCTTGAGTCTGCTCTGTCATTTAATTAGATCATAGTTAATCTGATTAGAACTTCAAATCCACATTTCTGTCTATACCTGATAATCTTTCATCCCCTTGCTTACCAAGTTTATATCCACCTCTGCCTTAAAAATATTCAAAATCTCTGCTTTCGCCGATTTTTGAGGAAAAGATCTCCAAAGATTCATGATCGGCCAAGAGAGAGAAATTCACCTCATCTGTTTTAAACAGGTGACCCCCTATTTTTAAACTGTAACCTCTAGTTCTTCAAGAAAAAGAGAAAAAGTTGGTAAGAGAAACGGAAATATATAACTTTTCCCCTCTATTTCTCTTTGGAGAGTTGATTCAGTGAAATGGCATTTTGTCACATGTCTGTAAGGCTTAAAGTACATGGGAGTAAATATTAGGACATTTTCATTCATTTTTAAAAGTAAAAATTATCAGCCATTTTATATTACAAAGAATTACTTTTTTTTCATTCATAGGATATGCACATTTGTTGTCCATTCAGTTTTCTTTGAATGCAGTGGATTGCTAAGCTGTTTCAGAGGTCAGTTTAGCATAAACCACATTGTTGTGGATCTGGAGTCACATGTTGGTCAGACCAGATAAGGATGGCAATTTTCATTCCTTAAGTTAAAAATCACACAACACCAAGTTATAGTCCAACAGGTTTAATTGGAAGCACTAGCTTTCAGAGCACTGCTCCTTCATCAGGTGGTTGTTCCTTAAGGTCTTTCCTTAAAGAATATTAGTGAACCAGATGAGTTTTTATGGCAATTGATGGTTAGTTTGTAGTCTTCATTAGACTTTAGATTTTAATTCCAGCGTTTTATTAAAATTAGATTTGTCGTGGTGACCCCCAGACATTATCTGGCTCTCTGATTTACTAGGCCAGCGACAATGCCACTGCACTATCACCTCCCCAAGGCAGTCAAGAGGCAATTCTCACTAAATGCCTTTATTTGTTCTTTACTTCCACTTGTACTCAGTTTATCAAGTATGCTAGCTTCTGAAAAGAAAAAGTAAACTCACCTTTCTGATGGCAGCTTTGGAGCTGTGGTGACATTGTTGTGAGGTGATGAGGAGGTGGGGATGCACTGAAAGAAACATCAATGGAAGAGTACTTTTATAAAAACAAACAGGCTTTCGCACTTGCCCCAGTACAATCTCACAAGTATTACTGCCCACATGGCCACACTTAAAAGTATGAGACCAGACAGTGAATGCAGACAAGCTGTTTGATGCTGGGGAGATCACAACTCAACCTTATTTTTTGCTTATTGGATATCCTTAAAGGCGGATTTCCTTTCCTTGGTACATGAATGCCAAAGATAGTTGTAGCATCCAAATTGCTTTCTCAGTTAAAATCAACTAGGATCATCAGAAATCCAGAACCAAACCAAATATGTAGAATCAGAACATATTAATCAGATTATCATGACAGCATGTCTGCTTCATCTTCACCAAATTAAGATTGGTTAAACTGAAGTTTTCACCTCGCAATTATCCTTTGTGATTTTCAACATTTTCTGCAATTTTATAAATCACAAATCAATTGCTGAGAAAAGCAGCAGACATCTGCCTTCAATCCATTTGTGGTGCTGTTAGAAATGTATCTAGGAGTTTCCGAGAGTTGAAATTACTTGTTTCACACCTAAAAACTCAGACTCTGAAGACTCTGTAAATCACTCCAAGATGCATCCCTACGTAAAAGTTCTGGGGGACCTTATGTACGTAATACTGATTCCTCAACCTTCTTCAGACTAAAGATGTTCAGATATGGTGTGGTAAAATTCCACAAGTCTTAGCCTTTCTTTGCTACCTTGTATTCAAACATTAAGAATGGTCATTGCAGAAGTGTCAGCAGTATAGTCAGCGCTGTAGGATGGAGAGGGGAAGGGTGAAAGGAAAAAAGCAGATACCAAATAAGATCATAAGACAAAAGGAACAGAATTAAGCCATTCAGCCCATCAGGTCTGCTCCACCATTTGATCATGGCTGATATTTCTCAACCCCACCCTCCTGCCTTCCCCCCAGTAACACTTTGTCCCCTCACCAATCAAGACCTGCCTCCATCTTAAACATATTTAATGACTTGGCCTCCATATCCCTCGACGGAAATGAGTACCACAGATTAACCACCCTCTGGCTGAAGAAGTTCCTCCTCATCTCAGTTCTGAAAGGGCCGTCCCTTAACTCTAAGCTTATGCCCTTAGGTCCTCCTCTCTCAAACCAGTGGAAACATCTTATCTACTCTATCCAGGTCTCTCAGTATTCCCCAAGATTCAATCAGATTCCCTGTCATCCTTCCAAACTCCATCAAGTAAAGAACCAGAGACCTCAACTGCTCCTCATAATGACAAGACCTTCATCCTTTGTATCAATTGTACTAACCCCCTCTTCTAGACGCCCTCCAACACCAGCAAGTTCTTGCTTAGATTTGGGGCTCAAAACTGCTCACAATATTCTAAATGCTGTCTGACCAGAACCTACACAGCATCAGCAGTACATCTTTGCTCTTGTATTCCAGCCATTTTGAAATGAATGCCAACATTGCATTTGCCTTCCTAATTGCCAACCAAACCGATCTATTAAGAAAATCCTGAACTAGGACTGCCAAGTCTCTTTGTGGTTTCAGATTTCAGGAGCCTTTTCCTGCTTGGAAAATAGTCTATGCTTGTATTCTTCCTACCAAAGTGCATAACCTCATACTTTCCCACATTGTATTCCATCTGCCACTTCTTTGCTCACTCTCCGAGTGTGTCCAAGTCCTTCTGAGCCTTCCCACTTCCTCATCATGACCTGTCCCTCCACCCGATCTTTGTGTTATCGGTAAATTTAGCAACAATGCCCAAAGTTCTTTCAATTGGTTGTGTATTTGTCTCAACTTCTTTCCTGGAGCTCTAATTTTGGTACACAATGTATCAATGGGAAGATCAGAAATGTAATAATTAGAAAACAATTGAGAACATTTTTTTATGAAACACGCTTTTACTTTGTTTATTGCTCCTGACCATTATCAGCTGAATAATCCCATTATGTTAATCCAAATAAGGACTACCAAAAGATGTGCTGGGTTTGTGATCACTGTATACTGAACCACAACCAACAAGGGTAGTTTTACAAAAGAACCCTCTGCTCCTATTATACGAGGTTGACCATAGCTGGATATCTGCAATTCACTTATTTGCTGCAGTGTCTAACACAAATATATTAGTTTTTCAGCTGACAAATGGAAGCAAAAATTTCAGAAGATGTGCAGCTTCCCCACACAGCTTTAAGTCCTCTATTAGTTTGAACTTACCTGTGACAGACCGTACCAACGTAAGGGGTTGTAATCTCAACAGTATTTAACTATACTTGTGATATTTATACAATAGTTATCATGGAATGAGAAACACCATTGTCCTGTAAAATGCTTAGAGAGTAATGACAGAACACTAAGAAAGGAGAATGGGAGTTTTCTGAGAGAAGAGAAAGGAATAAAAGATGCCAATGAATGCAGAGAAACGTTATGGCAGAATGACATGGTAAGGAAGGGGGTTCAGTGTAGAGAACTGTGACTACATAACTGAAGAAAGAACAAAAGAGGACCAATAAGTAGGTCATCATCATGACTAAAAGGTACACAGAAAGCTGGGGCTGGTATAGATCAAAATTATATAGAAGGATAATGAGTCTGATCTGCAGTTACACTGTACGATGTCGAATTTGGCTAATATGGTTCCGTACTGTGGGAAGAAAAAGCCAGTTGGGAGGCCTCAAACAGCTAAGAAAATACAAATGTGAATTTAAAAAGAAAGCTGCCAAGTTGGCAATGGACTAACTTAAAGATAAAATTGATTCTCTCATAGTACGATAATTCAGATATTGTAAATTACAGATTGAGCCAGAGGGATTAGTTTATGTCAGTCATTAAGCTTGCACGAGAAGTTAGATGATCTGACCTTGTAAGTAAAGGTAGCTCTAATTGTTCTTTTGTTTCGTGGTCACTGTTCTAGGCTCCAGCATTTTTTTTTAAGCAGAAGTCTGACTCTCAAAATCATGCTTGGGGTCAATAATCTGTTTTCACATTTGCCTTCCAATGTAAACGCTGTTTGTAACTACAATACAAAAGAAGGCTATTCAGCCTTTCCTCCATCTTAAAACATAAGTGAAGATGTTCACTGATGATTACACAATGTTCAGCACCATTCACAATTCCTCAGATTCTGAAGTAGCCCTAGTCTATATTAAGCAGAATCTGTACCACAGCCAGACATGGGCTAATAAATGGCAAGTAACATTCATGACTTACAAGGTACTAGCAATTGCAAACAACAAAGTATCTAATCATCACCCTTTGATGTTCGTTACATTCCTTTCACCGAAGACCCATGATCAATACTGCGTTACAACTGGCCAAAAACTAAATGGGACTAGCTAAATAAGTATTTTGCGAAAAGAGCTGGTCAGAGGCTTCGAATTTTGCAGCAAGTTTTACAACATGGTGGTGAACCCCTCTGTTAAACTAAACACCCAGAAAAGCTCACCTCGCCTCGTAATGTTAAAATGAGTGACACAGAACTCCCCAAATTCCACTATTTAAAGACAATATCAATTTATTCTTTAACTCTAAAAGTGAACATCAAACAATAACTATTCACAACTCGAAGCCCCTCTTTCTCTTAACTGCTTATTACCTGCCTCCAACTCTAACAATATACTGTTCCAATAAAACACGTTCAAATTATATCAACTTAATTTCAAAACCATACAGTTGCTGTCATCTTTGGTAACTGTCTTCTTCCAGCTGAAGATCTTCCTGGGTCGTCGTCTTTCTTTTTACTGCAAATATGTTTCATGAAAAGGTACCTTTGATAGAGTGTTTTAATATCTTGCGTCTCTCTATGGCAGTTGCTCTGACTGATTTTCAAAATACCTGCCTTTATTAATATCCCCAACATTGGATCATCTCTTTGGTTCAATGTTGGCAAAACAACAAATTCAAACTTGATTCAGTTTAATATCCTGGGGCATAATTTAAACTGATTGGTTGAATTCAAATTGTTGTCAAAACAGCAACCAACTCAGGTATTTATTTCACAGCCAAATGTTATATATTTTCAATTTCCCAGGACGCTGAGACTGCTCTTTAAGCTATCAGTGCAGAACAGCATTCACTCTCTCTTAAAAAGGTACAGCACACACCTTCAACTTCATAACACAAGTAACTCACCTCCTATCTCCCCTGTGCTTGTTCAACCATCTACAAGGCACCATCAGGAGTGTGATAGAATACTCTTGACCTGCTTGAATAAGTGCAGCTTCAACAACACAAGAAATTTATCATTCAACAACCCGATTGACTGGCACCTAATCCACCACATTTAACATTCAGTACCAGTGACAGCAATATCTACCATCCATCAGATGCTCTGCAGTAAGTCATCAAGGTTCTTTCAATAGTACCTTCCAAATCCATGACTTCAACCACCTAGAAGTAGAACAGCAGCAAATGCAACATTACAACTTCCACGTTGCCCTCCAAACCACGTGATGATCGAGTAGGCTCTGTAGGGATGCCTGAGACCAAATGGAACTAGGGAATATGTTAATTAAGGGATAACGGAGCAAGTACTTGACTGGGTATATTTAGGGAATATGTAATCAGTGCAGTTGAAATTTTAAGATGTGTAAGTGATGCAAAATAAATCTCTGATGAGAGAAGTACATGCCTAGGCTCTTGACTAAACAACCTTTGCTCTCTGGCAGTTAACAAGCACAGAGTATTCTGATTTGGAACTTTATCACCACATCTTAACTTATCGCTGAGTCAAATTCCTCGAACACTCTTCCTAACAGCAGTGTGGGTGCACCAACACCCAAGGACTGCAGATTTTGAAACGGTAGCTCACCACTTTCTCAAGGGGAATTAGGGATTGGCAATAATTGGCTCATGGCCTAGCCAGTGATGCCTACATCCCATAAGCAAATTAAAAACAAATCTAGTAAATCTTTTGGTCACCTTCTGTCAAGTTTTCGTATCCTTGCTAAAGTATAGTACCCAGAATGGGGACACAATATTCCAGTGATATCTAGCATACATAGAATGTCACTCGTTCAGTTCCTGTTCAGGCTGAGCGAAGTTAGCCAAGGCCAGCAACCAGGCACTTGTCCTCCATTCACCCGAGGAGGGAGCTACAAACTCAGCACGAGGAGCTGGCAAGAGTTGATCAGAAGGGGACCCAATAGGGATGATAATGGAGCAACAATGACATGAGTTTCTGGGCATAATTAGGGAAGCACAGCAAAATTCATCCTAAGGAGGAAGAAACCTACTAAGAGAGGATGAGGTAACCATGTCGACAGGGGAAATCAAGGACAGCATAAAAGCAAAAGAAAAGGCACATAACGTGGTAAAGATTAGCAGGAAGCCAGAGGATCAGAAAGCCTTTAAAAACTAGCAGAGGATAACTAAAAAGCAATAAGGGGTAGAAGATGAAATTTGAGATTAAGCTAGCTAATAAAATAAAAGAAGATTGTATGAGTTTTTTAAAAAGATATCAGAAAGGTATCTCTTCAAAAAAAGAGGCCTGAGTGGACATTGGACCACTGGAAAATGAGGCTGCAAAAGTAGTAATGGGGAACGAAGAAATGGCAGAGGAACTGAATAGGTACTCTGCATCAGTTTTCACAGTGGAATTCACCAGATTACCCAAACTTCAAGAGTCAGGGGGCTGAGGTGGGTTTAGTGGCCATCAAGAAGAAGGCACTGAGGAAGCTGAAAGGACCGAAGGATAAATCACCTAGACCAGATGACTACACCCAAGAGTTTTGAAGAAGATAGCTGAGAAGATTGTAGAAGCATTATTGGTGATCTTTCAGGAATCACTGATCCCAGAGAACTGAAAATGGTTAACATAACACCCCTGTTTAAGGGAAGGAGGCAGAGGTCAGGAAAGTATAGGCTACTTAGCCTGACCTTGGTTGTAAAATTTCAAGAGTCCATTATTAAGAAAGAGATTGCAGAACACTTGAACGTGCAGGTAAAATAGCACTGAGCACAATTTCAATAAGGGGAGGTCATGCCTGATAAACCTTTTAAGATTCTTTGAGAAGGTAACAAGCAAGTTAGACAAGGGGGAGCCAGTGACCATGAACTATTTGAATTTGCAGAAAGCCTTTGACAAGGTGCCACACAGGAAGCTGCTAAATAAGGACCCATAATGTTAAGGGCAAGGTACCAGCAATGGATAAAGGATTAGCTGTCTGGCAGAAGGCAAAAGGTAGGGATGAAGACATCTTTTTCAGGATGGTAGCCAGTGACTAGTGGAGGTCTGCAAAGGTCCACATTGGGACCACAACTTTCACATTATATATTAATAATCCAGACAAATAGAACTGAGGGCATTGTTGCTAGGTTTGCAGATGACAAAGATAAGTGGAGGGACAATAGTGTTGAGGAAGCAGGGAGGCTGCAGAAAGATTTGGACACAGTAAGAGAGGGGGCAAAGATATGGCAGGTAGAATATAATGTAAGAAAGTGAGAGGCAATGCACCTTCGTAGGAAGAGAGGTGCAGACTACGTTTTCATGGGGAAAGGCTTCAGAAATCTGAAGTACAAAGAATGAAGAGGACACTCTAACAGAACAGCCATTTGCTCCATCATGTGAACATGATCCAAGGATGGAATCATTTTCATCAAGGAACAGGATGGATGGAGCTGCAGCTCGAGCTTGCTGAAAAACGTCACCCAAGTCTTGCCAGAATCACTTACAAATGGTGAGAAGAAATCTGCCCCACTGATCGACAGGAAATAATACCAGCAACTGGAGATTGCAGCCTTCACCAACATGATTGTTGCATATCCTCGGGGTCCATACAGCAGAATTCCAAGATTGGGGTTCACCCTGCTTCCAGTTCAGGATTCTTTTGGTAACATTCAGGTTCAGTTGGTGGTTAGGAAAGCAAATCCAATGTTAGCTCTCATTTCAAGAGGATGAGAATACAAAAGCAGGGACATTCTGCTAAGGGTGTACAAGGCTCCAGTCAGACTGCATATGGAATATTATGAGCAGTTTTAGGCCCCATATCAAAGGAAGGATGTGCAAACATTGGAGGGGTTCCAGAGGTAGTTTACAAGAATCGCCCCAGGGATGAAGGGCTTCATTGAATGTATTTTAGACTGCGAGAGATAGGTTCTTGATTGATAAGGAAATCAAGAGAAGGCAGGAGCATGCGTTTGATAAACATACCAGCCATGATAGAATGGCAGAACACACTCAATACACCAAATGAGTTAATTTTGCTTCTATATCTATGGTTTCATTAAATTAGTGTTGTTAGAGCAAGAAGAGAGAGAAATGGAAAAAGAAAAAAAAACTCAAAACAAAATGTTGGACCTTAAATAGTCAAGAATATCGAAGGATCCCTTAAGTAACATGTCAAGACTGGAAATGTTAATGAAATACAACTACAATTAGCAATCACCACATTGTCAGCATTCCTTTTCACCTATCCCATTATCTCTCGTGAAAACCTTTAAAGCATAGTATAGAGTTATCATTCATACTACACCTTTTTAAAAGTCATGATATACATTTTTTTTTTAAAAAGTATTCGTAGGTCACTAGTTCTTCTACAGCAATTACTAGGAAGCATGTAGCAGTAGCAAAGTACCTATCTCTGCCATTTTATCTCTTACTGAAATCATGCACTTAACCAAAGAGTATTGCCTTAGCCAAGTCTGGGATCTGACGTATGAAAATTTTCTTTATTTTTTAATGAAAATTTCATCTTGAACTAACAGAGACAGTGAGTTTACAATGAATTATTCCCTCATCTGACATTTTTCCCTCCAACACAAACACTGTTTTCGACATGTAAACTGAAGCAATTTTCTTTGACAAGTTATCTTATCATAAGAAAACAATGCAACTCAGCCCAAACAGACCCTCACCTGATACCCACAAACCCACATTCCCCAGATTACGACATTGGATAATTATCAGGAACAAGAACACTGAAGTTGCAACACAGTTCCCCCAGTCAGCTCATATTGGCTATCTCAGCATAATTCCATGCTCAATGGAGTTCTGTACTTCACCAAGCCCTGGAAAGTTCCTAAGATGAATTGAGCTCCTTTTGAATTGATTTGCAGGAAAACATTTTTTTGGTTTGTCCGCCCCACACCATATATAAATAAGCCAGTTATCTATCATCCTATGTGCTGCAGTTTTCCATAAGGGTTGGGGGAAAATGCACAAAATATCAGGCAGAATTTGAATTCTGGTAAGTTATGTTTGAGTGAATCAGAGTCTGGGCCATGTAATTTTCTTGCTACGCAACAGAAAAACACTGACCTTTGAACCACACCCATCTGCCACATCAGTGATGTTATGCATATCAAACAGCATACCTAAATGACTGTACACATTGATAATGAACAGCACACCTATTACCAGGAAATTCCCTATCCTTTGCAGGGTGAAATAAAAATTCTCAGTTCCCATAAATGAAAGTTGCAATGAGTCAAGTCTCATTGGATCAGTCTTTCAAACAAGAGATATAAAAGTATGATTATTTCAGTGTGCTATACATATAATTGGTTACCAAGCAACATAACATGATGTACACATTTTTCCCTAATATGTTGCCATAGTAACACCACAACTGGCTCATTTATAATGACTTCTGTGTCTTGATGAATTAAGATTGATCACTGCCTTAAAATGCCTTAGTGCTCTTTCACATCCTTTTCACATGAGAAAGGCCATGAGAATATAAAATAATACCAATGGGGTTATTCCAATTTATTTTAAGGCTGATATAGCAGGTCATTTCATAGCAGGTTTAAGTTCCAGATCAGAGAAATTTTCTACTTCATCGAGCATTGAATTTGGAGAAATGCACTGTTAAATATATTCAATGCTAAGATTAAACAGATTTCTAATCAGTAAGAGAATCAAGGATTATAGGGAAAAGGCAGGAAAGTGAAGTTGAGGATTATCAGATCAGCTTTTATCTATTTGAATCATGGAGCAGATTCAATAGGCTGAATGGCCTACTTCTGCTCCTACATCTTACAGTCTTATGGTCACAGTTATGATTTCCTCAACCTCACCCCCAGCACTGGTATTGTTATGAAAGTCAGTATCAAAAATGATTAATCATCCTAACACTCCATAGTTCATTGACCAGTATTGCATTGTTTATACAACTGACATGGCAGAGAGATTGAACAAATATACTGTGTTTATAAACAGTGAAAGAACAAACCATATATCAAAAATAGAGGTATTCCAATGACTTAATAAAACCGATGAATTTTAGATAATTAATGGCAACAGATAAAATGTATTAGAAAACCTATCAGACTAAAAGTTGACAAATCTCCAGGAATCTGATAGCCTATGTTCTCTCAAAAGAGATAGCTGCAGAGACAATGAATGCACTGGTTATGATTTGCCAAAATTTCCTAGATTGTAGAGAATGTCCTCAGCTGACAAACTCAGTCAATATGACACAGGAAAGAAACCAGGGAAATATGGCCAGTTAACTTGACATCTATCACAGGAAAATATTGGAATTTATTACTAAAGAAGTTGATGCCCTTAGAACATCATAGTATGATTAGACAAAGACAACATGATCTGTGCCAAGCTGGCATCAATACTGGGGAAAGTGGGATTTGTACCATTGGGAAGGTCTACACCTAAAGTGTATTGGACTTGTGCTTTTGCAAACTGTATGACTAGGGAACTGGAGCAGATTTAAACTAAATAGTGGGGGCAAGATCCCAAATTTAGGAAACTGTGGTGAATATGCAACGGAGAAAGGAATTAACATGGTAAATGGTAAACGGACAATGACAAGATGAGACAGAAGATGCAGATCGAAGAGCAAATCAGCAGATAAGATTAGAGGTAATGAAAATAATAAAAAGGACAAAACTTAAAGTACTGTATTTGAATGCATGTAGCATACAACACAAAATAGATGAACTAGTATTGTGGACAGGCTGCCTAACAGAAAAGACATTGTAGGACAGAGAAAGAAATAATGGAGATTGTTAAAAAGGATACAGGTATTATTATTGGAGATTTTAATCAAATTCAGAGAAGGTTTACTAGATTAATTCCAGAGGTGAAAAGCTTTTCATATAAGGAGAGATGAAGCAGTTTAGATTATACTAGCTAGAGTTTAAAAGAATGAGAGGAGATCCAAATGAGGTATATAAGATGCTGTAACGGATTGACCCAGATGTAGAAGAGATGTTTCCTCTTGTGGGGCAATCGAAAATAAGGGATCACAGTTTTAAGCTAAGGGATGGTAGATTTAAAACAGACATGAGGAGGAAGCACTTCTCAAAAGGTTCTGAATCTCTGGAATTCACTGCCCCAGAATGTGGGGGACACTGAATAAATTTAAGGAGGAGATGGGCAAATTTTTAATTATTAATAGGTTGAAGAGTTATGGAGAGTGGCAGGAAAATGGAGTTGAGGCAGAGATGAGATTAGCCATGATTGTATTAAAAGTACAGTAGGCGCAAGTTGCCTAATCTTAGTCTTAATTCTTACATATGGACTAGAAAAATCAGACAGGTAAAAGTAGTCCAGCTAACAATTCATTGAATGTTTTCAGGACAATTTCTTGGACCAGCATGTTGTGCCACCAAGCAGAGAGCAAGCTATAGTAGACCTAGTTTCATTAAGGCAGGACTAATTACTGACCTAATGATTAAAGTTCCCCTGGGAAGCAACAACTATAACATCATTGAATTTTAAATATGATTTCATAGAATCAAAGAATTCCTACCATGTGGAAACAAGGCCTTTGGCCCAACAAGTCCACACCAACCCCACCGAAGAGTAACCCACCCAGACCCATTTTCCCTATCCTGTATCTAGCCCTAATGCACCCAACCCACACATCCTGGAACACTATGGGCAATTTAGCACTCCAATTCACCTAATCTGCACATCTTTGGACTGTGGGAAGAAACCAGAGCATCTGGAGGAAACACACGCAGACACAGGGAAAATGTGCAAACTTCACATAGGCAGTTGCTAGAGGTTGGAATCAAACCCAGTCCCTGGCGCTGTGAGGCAGCACTGCTAACCACTGAGCCACCATGCCATCCCCTAGCCACTCGCTCAATTTGAGAGGGGGAAGTATGGGGTCCAAGACTACTTTTGAATTAAGGACAATTATGACAGCAAGAAAGCAAAGCTAGCGAAAGTGAACTGGCAATTTAGGTTAACAGAATAGGGGAACAGATAGGCAGTGGCAAATATTTAAGGAGATCTTCCAGAAAGCACTGAATCATGATTCCAATAACCAAGAACAAATTTTCTCAGGACAGACCTATCATCCTTAGTTAACTACAATAAAGTTAAAGATAGCTTCAAGCTCAAAGAAAAGACATAATTGTGCAAAGATAACTGACAAGTCAGAAGACTGGACAGAATGTAAAACACAGCAAAAAATTTCCAAAAGATTAATAAGAGAAAAATAGAGTACGAGAGAATGTTAGTTAAAAATATAGAAACAGATAGAAAAGGTTTCCCCAGATATTTAAAAAGTATTAACAAAGTGTTAAATGAAAATGAGTCTGGGGAATTACTAATAGAAGACAAAAGAGATGGCAGATCTATTGAACAGATATTTTCATTTGTCTTCACTAGAGAATATGAGTAGCATCCAGGAAATAGCTGTAAATAAGGAATGGAAAAGGAGGGAGAAGATTTCAACAAAATACAATTAGCAGATAAGTAGTACCAAGTAACTGTTGGAACTGTGGGTTGACAAGTCCCTAGGTCCTGACAGATTGCTTCCTTTAAGACCCTTGGATGTAATCAGTGCAATTGTTGACATGTCGGTTTTAATTTTCTAAAACTCATTGGATTCAGACATTCCCTGAGATTGGAAAATAGCTAATGTAACTTCCTTATTCAAAAAGGGAGGATAACAGAAAGCAGGAAACTACAGGCCAGTTAGCTTAATATCTGTCATTAAAAAATGTTGGAAGTTATATTAAATATTTTATAACAGGGCACTTCAATAAGTTCAAAATAATCAGGCAGAGACAGTATGGTTTTGTCAAAGGGAGATTAAAGTTTAAATTATTGGATTTCTTTGAACAAGTAATTGTGCTGTAGATAATGGGGAACGAGAGTCAGCGTCATGGAAACAGACACTTCGGTCCATCTAGTCCACGCCAACCATATTCCCAAACTAAACTAGTCCCACTTGCCTGCATTTGGCCCGTATCCCTCCAAACCTTTCCTATTCATTTATTTCTCCAAATGTCTTTTCAAATATTGTAACTGTACCAGCATCTACCACTTCTGCTAGCAGTTATTTCACATGAACCACTCGGTGTGAAAAAGTTGCCCCCTATGTCTTTTTTAAGACTCTCTCCCCTTATCGTTTTGAACTCCTCCACCCCAGGGAAAAGACCAATGTAATTCATGCTAAGAGGGATGGTTAATACAGAACTGAAGATGTTATATCTGAAGGAATAAGTTAAATGATCTTGTGGCGCAGATCAAAATTAGCAGGTAGGATGTGGTGGGGATCATGGAGATGTGACTGCAAAGGGATCAGGATTGGGAGCTGAATATTCAAGGATATATGTCAGATTGAAAGTGTAGGCAGATCGGCAGGTGGGTGGGGTTACCTTATTAGTAAGAAATGAAATGAAATCAATAGTAAGAAATGAAGTTGGGTCAGATAGTGTAGAATCTGTGTGGGTAGAATTGAGGAACTGCAAAAAGGTTAAAACAAAATCATAGTTGGAGTTGTGTACAAGCGTCCAAACAGTAGTCAGGAGCTGGGGCACAAGATACACCAAGGGATAGAAAAGATGTATAGGAAAGGCAAAGTTAGTGTTCATGGGGGATTTCAATATGCAGGTGGACTGGGAAAATCAAGTTGGTAGTGGATTGCAAGGAAAGGAATTTGTGGAATGTCTACGAAATGGCGTTTTGGAGCAGCTTGTGGTAGAGCCCAAAGGGAACAGGCAAAACTGGATTTAGTGTTGTGCAATGAGGCAGACTTGATCTTGGAGCTTAAAAGTGAAGGAACCCTAAGGAGACAGTGATCATATAATTGAATTTACTCTGCAATTTGAGAGGGAGAACATAGAATCAGAGATAATGGTATTACAGCTGAATAAAGGCAACTACAGGGGCATGAGGGAAGAGCTGAGTGGAATTGACTGGGAGAAGAGCCAAGCAGGAAGAACAGTGGAACAGCAACAGCAAAGTGTCTGGGATACTCCACAGAGTATCCCAGAGTCTGGGATATTCAGGATACTCCGCAGAGATTCATCCCAAGGAAAAAGCAGCACAGTACAGGGAGGATGAGGCAACCATGGCCGAATAGGGAAGTCAGGGATAGCATAACAGCAAAAGAGAAGAAAGTATATAATGTGGCAAAGGGCAATGGGAAATCAGAGGATTGGGAAGTTTACAAAGACCAGAGGGCAACAAAAAAGAAAGAAAGAAAGAGCGAGAAGATTAAATAAGAGGGTAAGCCAGCCAGTAATGTGACTGTGAGAATTTGTTTAGATTATAAAAAAGGGCAAAAGAGAGGCAAAAGTGGACATTGGGCTGCTGGAAAATGACACTGGAGAGATAGTAGTGGGGAACAAGGAAATGGCTGAAGAGCTGAATAATTACTTTGCATCAGTCTTCACGGTGGAAGACACGAGTAATATCCCAAAGATTCAAGAGAGTGAGGGGCAGAGCGGAGTATGGTGGCCGTCACTAAGGAGAAGGTGCTAGAAAAACTGAATGGCCTGAAGATGGATAAATCACCTGAACCAATTGGGCTACACCCCAGAGTTCTATAGGAGATAGCTGAAGAGATAGCAGAGGCATTAGTGGTGATCTTTCAGGAATCGCTAGAATCAGGGAGAGTCACAGACGACTGGAAAATTACTAACATGACACCCCTGTTTAAAAAAAGGAGTAATGCAAATGACATTAAATTACAGTCTAACCTCAGTTATGGGCAAAATCCTGGAATCCATTATGGAGAATGAAATTTTGGAATACATGAAAGCTTATGGTAAAATAGAGCAAAGTCAGCATGGTTGCAGTTTCATCAAGGGGAAGTCATGCCTGACAAATCTGCTAGAGTTCTTTGAGGAAGTAATAAGCAGGTTCTACGTAGACTTCAAGAAAGCCTTTGACAAGGTGCTGCACAGGAGGCTACTGAGTAAGATAAGGATCCATCATCTCAGCCTGCTCCTGCCTCACTGAATTTATCTCCTCACATCTTGACACCGTCCTGACCCCCCTTCATCCAGGAACTCCCCACATACTTACGAACATCACCCACACCCTCCGCCAACGCCTCATCTTCACCATAGACATCCAGTCCCTCTACTTGTCTATCCAGGCCTCCACGCTCCCAGTTTCTTCCTCTCCTGCCGACGCAACCAGTACCCCTCCACCAACACGCTTATTTGATTGGTGGAACTGGTCCTCACCCTCAACAACTTGTCCTTCGAATGCTCCCACTTCCTTCAGACCAAATGGATAGCTATGGGCACTCGCATAGGTCCTAGCTATGCCTGCCTCTTCAGATACATGGAACCTCCATCTTCTGAAGTTGCATCATCTCCCACCTTTTCCTCCACTACATTGATGACTGTATTGGCACCACCTCATGCTCCCACAAGGAGGTTAAGCAGTTTATCAACTTCACGAACACCTTCCACCCTGACCTCAAGTTTACTTGGACACCTTCCTCCCCTTCCTGGACCTTTCCGTCTCCATCTCGGTGACCAACTCAACACAGACATCTATTTCAAACCCACCAACTCCCACAGCTACCTGGACTACATTTCTGCCCTCCCCCTCTCCTGTAAAAACATTTTTTTTCTCTCAATTCCTTTGCATCTGCCATATCTGCTCCCACGAGGAGTAATTCCACTATTTCAAGGACCATAATTTCCCTTCCCACGTGATCAATGCTCTCCAGCGCATCTCCTCCACTTTCCACACCTCCACCCTTGAACCAACCGCAACAAGAATAGAACCACCTAGTCCCCACCATCCACCTCACTAATCTCCAGATACAGTGCTTATCCTCTACCATTTCCACCACCTACAATCAGACCCCACCACCAGTGATATATTTCCCTCCTCACCCCTATCTGCATTCCACAGACCATTCCCTCCTCGACTCCCTCATTAGGTCCACATCCCCCACCAACCCTCCCTCCACTCCCGGCACCTTCTCTTACTGCTGTAAGGGGTGTAAAACCTGCACCCATACCTTCTCTCCCCCCCCGCCCCCAACTTCGTCCAAGACCCCAAAGGATCCTTCCACACCCAGCAGAGATTTTCCTGCACATCCAAACACCTCATCTATTGTGTCTGTTGCTCTCAAAGTGGTTTCCTCTACACTGGGGAGACAGGACGCCAACTCACAGAACATTTCAGGGAACGCCTCTGGGACTCACGCACCAAGCAATCCCACCACCCTGTGGCTGACCACTTTAACTCCCACTCCACTCCGCCAAGCACATGCGAGTCCTAGGCCTTCTCCACTGCCACATCCAAGCCACCCAACGACTGGAGGAAGAATGCCTCATCTTCTGCCTTGGGACCCTCCAACAACATGGTATCAACATCAACTTCACCAGTTTCCTCATCTCTCCCTCTCCACCTCATCCCAGAGCCAACCCTCCAACTCAGCACTGTCCTACCTGTCCATCTTTCTTCCCACCTATCCGCTTCACCCTCCCTTCCAACCTGCATCTACCTATTGCCTTCCCAGCTACCTTCCCCCAACCTGACCCTCCTATTTATCTCTCCGTCCCTCCAACCTCCATATTCCTGATGAAGGGTTTATGCCCAAAACGTCGACTCTCCTGCTCCTTGGATGCAGCCTGACCTGCTGTGTTTTCCCAGCACTTACAGAATACCAAATGGCCTGGACAGAGTGGAGTGGATTTTGAGAAAGTGTTTCCATTTGGTAGGAGAGTCTAACATCCAAGAGCACAGCCTGAGAGTAAAGGGAAGACCTTTTAGAACAGAGATCAGGAGAAACTTCTTCAGCCAGAGTGTGGTGAATCTATGGAATTTATTGCCACAGAAGACTGTGGAGGCCAGGTCATTGAGCACATTTAAGACTGAGAATACATAGGTTCTGGAGTATCAAAGGTTACAGGGAGAAAGCTGGAGAATGGGGTTGACTGTTATCAGCCATGATTGAATGGTGGAGCAGACTCAATGGGCTGAATGACCTAATTTCTGCTCCAATGTCTTTTGGTCTTATCTATGCCCCTCATAATTTTATAAACCTCTATAAAAGGTCACTCAACTTCCTACTCTCCAGTGACAGAAATCCCAACCTATTCAGCATCTCTTTATAACTCAAACCCTCCATTCCCAGCAACATCCTGGTAAATCTTTTCTGAACCCTATCCAATTTAATAATATCCTTCATAAAATAAAGCAACCAGAACTGCACACAGTACTCCAGATAAGGTTTCGCCAATAACCTTTACAACCTCAACATGATGTCCCAACTCCTATACTCAAAATAGTCTGAGCAAAGACAAGTGTACTAAACACCTTAATTACCCTGTCAACCTTTGAATTTCAAAGAATTGTGTACCTGAACCGCTAAGTCTCTTGGTTCTAGGGCTCTATCAATAATTGTATGAATCCTGCCCTTGTTTGTTTTACCAAAATTCAACACCTCGCAATTATCCAAATTAAACTCCATCTATCACCACTCAGCTCATTCACCCAATTCATCAAGAGCTCTTTGTAATATTTGGTAATCTTTTTCACAGTCCTCTGCACCTCCAAATTTTGGTATCATCTGCAAACTTACTAACCATGCCACCTATATTCTCTTTCAAATCATTTATAAAAATGACAAACAAAAGTGGATCCATACCAATCCCCGTGGAACACTCCTGGTCATAGGCTTTCAGTTTGAAAAATACGCCTCCGGCACCACCCTCTGTCTCCTACCATCAAGCCAATTATGTATCCAATTGGCAAGCTCTCCCTGAATCCTACTTGATCTACCTTTACTAATTAGTCTACCATGTGGAACCTGGTCAAAGGCTTTACTGAAGTCCATGTGTTAAACGTCTATCACTCTGTCCTCAACAATCTTTTGCTTACTTCCTCAAACACTCAGTCAAGCTTGCGAGACATAATTTCCCTCACATAAAACCATGCTGACAATTCCTATCTCTCAGATTCAGCTCCAACAACTTACCCACCACCAATGTGAGGCTCACAGATCTATTGTTCCCAGGCTTCTCCTTACAGCCTTTCTTAAATAAAGGCACATTTATAGCCACCCTCCAGTCCTCTGGCACCTCAGCTGTGGTTATAGATGATACAAACATTTCTGCTAGAGACCCCACAATTTCTTCCCTAACAATCCACAACACTCTCAAAAGACTTGATCAGGACCCAGAGATGTATCCAATTTTATGTTTTCTAAGACCTCCAACACTTCCTCTTTTGTAACTAGTGGATATATTGTACTTGTACCTTCTAGAAATCTATGTCATATTAAAGGTTATTTCAGAAAATAAAAGCTCACGGTGTCGGGGGCAACATATTGGCATGAATAGGAGATTGCTTGATTAATAGGAATGGAGAGTAGGATATCACAGGCAGTGTGCCACAAGGGTTGAACCTCAACACTTTACAATTGAAATAATTGATTCGGATGAAAAGACTGAAGGTATGGTTATTAAATTTGGTAACGACACAAAGATCAGAAAGCAGTTTGCGAAGAGAACATAAGGAGCCTATAATTAATAATTCTTTGAAAGATATTAGTCTCTAAAAAAGCTTTTTTCCTCTGACCAAGGAATTTGGGACATAGGAGCATAGTCTAAGGAAAAGGGAGAGTTCATTTAAGAATGTGATGACAACAAACATCTTCAGGCCATGGGTTGTGGATATTTGGAATGACCTGCCCAGTGGGTTATGATACTCCATTGTTGATTATAATTAAGGCTGAAATACATGTTTGGTCACTCATGGAATTAAAGGATATGGGAGGTGGGTGGAAAAGTGAAGTTGAGGGTGAAGATTGGCCATGATTGTACTGAATAGCAGAGCAAACATGAGTGGTTGTGTGACTGTTCCAATTTTGCATGTTCTTAAAACCACAACGCCAAATGAGAGATACAAACTCAATACAAAACAGCTGGCAACTTCTGGACAGTCCAGACATCTGCATTTCAGCAGACATTCAACTCAGGATCTTCTTAGCATATATAATTTGCTGACACACTTGGGAGTCCCTTTATCAACAGAATGAATGGGGAACAATGAAGGCTGCTTTCTAAAATAAAAGTATTACTCTCTAAAAGTATGAGACAGTTCATGAATTTACAAGAAAGCTGACAGGAACTAGGCACTTACCTTGGAGGCGAGGCTGGCGGTGTGTAAAAGACTTGTGTTGTTGAATAATATGGAGTCTTCATTAGGGCTTGAATGAGGTTTGGCCTGTACTGTGGGTCTACACACCACAGTGAACCCTTCCCAACAGTCTATCAAAGAGAAAATAAAAATGCAAAATATTTATTTCATAAGTTACATAAGTGACTCAGTCAATATTTGACAATTTAGACCAATAAAAAATAAATGACCAATGGCTGATGAACATGCCCTGTTAGCACAGGTCTCAGTAACTCTTCTTCAAATGTATTCTGTTTATTTATTTGCTAATTACCTCTGCTGGTTTATACCCAAACTCGTCCTCTCCTCAGACACCATTATAAAACAAAATATGACCACACACAAATTCCAAATATTAATACATTTTCATATATTTAATAAGCTGTAATTATTCATAATAAATTATCTAATTAATGAAATACAGGAATGGGATTTTCCCATAAATTCAGTTTGGAAATTCTTATACATGCACAATTCCTGCTCAATATTGTACATTTCTTAACCTTTCAGCTTTTTTTGATATTTTTTGATAAGTTCTTAAGTCATGCTATTATCCTTTTGAACTGTCTCCACTGCTTTAGAGTTTATCATATGGAAATTACAACTATGCACAATACTTGCAAGTACGCCTGAACAAAAGATCTGTACAAGCTCAGATAATTTATCTGCTTTATTTGTATACACATTAGTGATTCCGAACTCAAAACCTCTTCACTCTTATCACCTCTTGCAAGCAAGGCCTCTTTCAGAGAAGCTGGTGAGTAAGGTTAGATCACGTGGGATTCAGGGAGAGCTCGCTGATTGGATACAAAATTAGCTTGAAGGTAGGAGACAGAGAATGGTAATGGACGGTTGTTTTCTAGTAAGGCAAACCACGGCAGAACTTATACAGTTAGTGGGAGGGCCCTGGGCAGTTTTGCCAAAAAGGGAAACCTAATGGGTGCAGGTACATAATTCTTTGAAAGTGGGGTTGCAGGCAGCATTTGGCATGCTTCCCTTCATTGTTCAATACCCTTTGACTGTTTACTCTTTTGTAGCCAGCTTGCTATCTATTGTAGTACCTGTTCTCTGACTCCACATGCTATGACTTTATCAAAAGACATTTGAAAATTCAACATTATTACATCTGTTGTGTCACATTCATCTACACTTTATTCCTTCAAATAGTACAATAAGGTTGGTCAAGCATGACTTCTTTTGAAATCTATAATGTTGCATTTTTGGTTTCTAGATATTTTTATATTACAGCTTTGAGGAAAAAATCCATTATCATGCCTTCAATTGGCATAAAACTTACTGTCCTATAGATTCCTGAACTTGTACCATCTTTTTTATTAGATAATATTACTATTCGTCAGGCATTATTTTCTTCTTGAATGAAGCGATATACAAATATGATATCACTGTTTGCAGATGATATCCAAACCAGGGATTTTATCTTCACCAGATATGACTGGTTTGTCAACTCCCCATCCCAAGCTATTTATTTCAAATGTCTTTTTGGACAGAATCTGATAGGTATCTAAATGATATGGGCTATGGCAAGAAATCTCAGAGAATCACATGAGAAGTCGAGCAGGAGCAAAAACCTACATTTCCTAACAGAGTTCCAGATGTCAAAACAAGATTCTTGTTCAGGAGTGGTGAGCTACTTATTAAAAGGGAGATTTTGTTATCAGCCTAATAAACTGCAGATTTTATCTTATTAATATTCCTTCTCTTATTCTCCTACCCATCATGAAAAAAAAATGAAACCAATAAACCCTAACATGGGTGCCTGGTGATTTCAGGTCCCCAGTTATTCCCAAGGATCTCCATTCTGGACATCTAATACCAGCATGTCAGAACATGCTCTATGGGCAGTGACTGTATGTCCATGGATCTAGGCACCACTTGCAAGCCTCTCTAAATCATCATGGCACATTTCTGATCCACTTCTAGCATACCGCTGCACTATAAAACTACACCACAGGATGCATCTGCAATTATCATTGCAATGTTGCTGCAAAGATACTATACCCGCAGGGACAGACACCCAGCTCACAGATCAGAACAGGCTGCATCTCATTGCTGTTTGCTTACTCTCATGGCTCTCACTCACTTTGAGCCCACCTGGATGCTCATCCTTACCTTGCCTTAATGTGCTTTGCCTCTCAGCCAGAGCTACCAAGCTCACAGTACTTCTGTCTTGCTTTGCCATTTGGTGTTGACACAAAGCCAGGATACTTAACATAAGCTGGGAAAAAGTGAGGACTGCAGATGCTGGAGACCAGAGTTGAAAAATGTAGTGCTGGAAAAACACAGCAGGCCAGGCAGCATCTGAGGAGCTTATGTCCGAAACGTCGATTCTCCTGCTCCTCGGATGCTGCCTGGCCTGCTGTGTTTTTCCAGCACCACATTTTTCAACTGCTTAACATGAGCACCAACAACAATCATGGCAAGGGAAACAGCCCACAGTCAGCAGGTTCCAGCACTGTTACTCCAAGACACCCTCAAATTCCAGTCCACAGACTTAGACATAATCAGTTAGCCACTTGAAACAGTCAGGATTAGGGCCCTCTCCTTCGCAATTAGGAGCCAAAAGTCAAGTAGCCCACCATTTGATTATCTCTGGTTATAAAATAAATTAAGGTATTAAGGGAGGTTTAAGTGGCTGGCACAGCTGTTAGTACTGGTGCAGGTGGGGGCAAAGTGGTGATTTGCCCCACGCAAAAGAGTAGACAGTGCAATGTCCATGCAGCATGAGTGATGTGGTTGGTTGGAGTGGTTGAGAGCAAGTGATGGAAGGTATTGCAAGCAGTCGTGAAAGTGGTAGAGTATGACCTTTGGTAGGAGCTAGGTGCAATAGGAGACAGCAGACAACAGCTGGTGGCAGTCTTGAACCAAGGTGATATCTTGACCAGCTGATTTGGTAGGTTTAAGTCCACATCCCCAAAGCATTACTAGTTCACTGACATGCTTACTGTGTCACTATCATTGTCCTCCCCACCAATATAAAAATGGATTGTGTTCAGCACACCAAAGTTAATTCAGTCTGAAACAATCCCACTATCAATTGTGTACCAGATTGGAGGTGGTAGGACAATAATTCATTTGTTGAAAGCGAAAAAAAGATGAACACACAAAGATAAAAGTGCCCAGAATGAAAGCACCAAGATCATAAGATTGGAGGGCCAACCAGTGTCAATAAAAAACGCCAATACAGCAATTTTAAATACCGCAGACATTTTCATATAGATAGAGGTTTGCAAGAAATCCGTACAACAGAACTAAACACATTTAAAAAACCAACACAGCTGGGAATGGCCAAAGATTAAACAATTTTATCAACAGGCTCCAGGCACAGCCTCTAAAGTCAGGGGCAGAGATAAGTATTTCTGTGTCGTGAGCTCCAGGTTGGTGTGTTGCCTCCCTGGTGCCAGGGTCAATGATGTCTCTGAACGGGCAGGTAGGAAGGGACGGGAGGTCCTGCAAAAGGAAATTTATGGAGTTAGGTGGAAAGTTAAAAAGCAGGACATCTCGGGTTGTAATCTAGGGAATACTATCTGTGCCACGTGCTAGTGAGGCCAGAAATAGGTACATTGTAAAGCTTAACATGTAGCTAAAGAGCTGGTGTTGGAGGGAGTGATTCAGAAATCTGGATCATTGGAATCTCTTCCAGGGCAGGTGGGACGCTGTACAAAAAGGACAGTCTGCAACTAAACTGCAGGGACACAGATATCCTTGAGAGGAGCATGGCGAGTGTCATTCAGGAGAGTTTAAACTAGTCAGGCGGAGGGTGGACACCACAGCACACGTCAGAATGTAAGAAGGCAGAGGTTAATAAGATGAACAAGGCGGGACTATAAATAGTGCCCTGAGTAAACCAGGAGGGAGAAATAATAAAAAGATGCTACAAGACAGAATAGAGTGTACAGCCAAAATTAGAGTTTTTTTAATACCAAATCATAGAGTTTAAGAAACAAATTAAATGAGCTACAGGCAGATTCAAATTGGAAACTATGATATAGTAGCCATTACGGAGACATGACCACAGGATGATCAGGACTGGGAGCTAAACATACCAGGTTATAATGTTTACAGGAGGGATAGAGAAAACAGAAGGGGTGTAACATTACTGATTAGGAACTGAATCACTTTTATGATGAGGGAGTTTGTAATGAGGGCAAAGCACCCAGTGCAGACATTATGGGTGGAACTGAGGAACTGTAAAGGAACTAAAACCACAATGGATGTCATATATAGACCATCTGGTAGCAGCTCAGAAGTGCTAGATTATATCATGTAATAAAGGCATAGTATAAATGGGGGCTTTTAATCTTAAAATAAGACTGGGAGAGACAGACAAGCACCTGCCAAAAAGGTTGTGAACTGGGGGCATAGTAGCTCTGTGGTTAGCACTGCTGCCTCATAGCACCAGGGACCCAGGTTCAAATCCAGCCTAGGGTAACGGTGCAAACTCCACACAGACAATTCTCCCAGTGTCAGCATGGGTTTCTGCCAGGTGCTCTGGTTTCCTCCCACAGTCCAAAGACGTGCAGCTTAGGTGTATTAGCTATGCTAAACTGTCTGTAGCGTCCAAGGATATGCAGGCAAAAAAAGACTTTCTAAAAAAAAAGAGAAGGCTCCCAAGTTTTGGAACATGTCCAATATTTTCCAGGATTTTGTTGATCTTGATAAACGAGAGGTGGTATTGTACATTGGGAGCTTGTTAAAAGGAGGCTTACTTTCTCAAATCCAGAGAAGGAGTCAACATTGACTGTAAGCTCAATTTCTGAATAAGCACACATACATCTTCACCAAGATAGGGTCGGTGATGTTTCTGATGGTGGGGATTGTGGTTTGCAGGTCATTGTGGACCAGATGGAGGATGGCAATGTTTTGGGCAGTAAAGAATGATCACAACCAACTTCAAGTTTGCTCTTGATTAACTTTCTCCCACAATCTTTCCGCAAATTTCCAGTCTATAACTATATTTTCATTCTTTTCCAAATCGCAATGTTTCAATGCATTTAAGAAGAGAAAGAGAAAAAAAAAAAATCGGTTTCAGATGTGGCATGTGTCAACCACTTTATGATGAAACCTAGTATTTTTACTTTCAACTATTTTACTTTAGGAAGCGCCATTTGAAACCCCAATTTCTTCCTTTAAGACCAAATAAGTAACCAAGTTACCATATGCTGCTCCAGATATCTAATAACACTCCCCTCCCCAAGTATCCAGTTTGTAAGGGATGGTAGGCTGAGATAAGCCGACCATCTTCCCATCCCTGTCGAGATGCTACAGAAAGCGAGGTTCTGGATAAAACAACTACTTTACTCACTTATTTTGGTTTAAGACTGTAGTCAATTTGAATTTTTGTTTTCGAAGAAGTACATATAAATGGATATATGTGATCAGTTAAAGATATTCTGGTCATAAATTTCATTAACATTTCTCTCATCTTGATTCCCATGAAGATTAATACAGAGATTAAAGCCAAATACAGAAAACTCCCAGGATGATGTTGTAAGTTGTGTCACAGCTGGAATAGTTTTGTTTTCTCATTTTCTTGGCTGGTGATTTTGATTCTAAGATGTATTTCTGGAAACAGATACCTCATCTCCAGAATGTGGAAGGAGGCATTGAACAACAAGAGAACAGGGAACATCGAAATGCTTTACTATAGAAACTTTGCAGCTTAAATAAACATTATGTTCTACAGTCTTTTGCACAGTAACAGAAAACAAGCCGGTCACAAACAATTTAGCTTTAATAAGGGCAATTATTGCACCATTTCAACTCTACACAAGTCAGTATCAAATCAGAAAGAAAACACCAGAGTCCTATTGTAATACATTGCCAAATTAAACTGTTACTGGTGGTATTGACACTCAAAATTTTAAAATGGTAATCACAATCACTCTTGCTCAGTGGGATGCAACTGTTCCATTTTATCATGAGCAAATTAATCTGTCTTGGCATTACCCTGCTATAGCACAACTATTAACAAATGACAGCACAAATTGTATACAAGTCAAGTATTGTTTTATTTATTGCGATTTAACATCATAGAATGCCATTGAACCCCTACAGTGTGGAAACAGGCCCTCCGAAGAGTAACCCACCCAGATCCATTCCCCTACCCTATTACCCTACATGTAACCCTAACTAATGCACCTAACCCACACATCCCTGAACATTATGAGCAATTTGACATGGCCAATTCACCTAACCTGCACATCTTTGGACTGTAGGAGGAAACCAGAGCACCTGGAGGAAACCCACAAGACACAGGGAGAATGTGCAAATTCCACATGGACAGTTGCTTGAAGCAAGAATCAAACCAGAGTCCCTTGTGCTCTGAGGCAGCAGTCCTAATCACTGAGCCACCTTATGAAGCAACTGCAATCTAATGCAGAACGCCAAACGAACAGTTTATGAAACCTACGCTGGTTTCTAGAGTGAAATATGGACAACATATGCCAGACAAGAGGAACGTTGAACAATTTCCAGCTTAGCTGTCTCAAACACATCTATAGCATGTTTTGACATGATTTGATAACCAACTCAGATTCTGGAGTCTGCTAATTTCATCAACTATGTCACATGTACTGGCTTGGCTACATTCATAAAATGGTTGTTGACCATATCCAAAAACATTCACCACCATGAACTGGCCACTAGGTCATGACCTGCTGCACTTCAATATCTCATTACAAAGAAACCTGTAAGCAAGATACAAAGATGACGGGCACTAAGACAGACAAGTGGAGAGGGAGTTGCTGAAGTCTCTAGTTGCTGATTTAAGCACTGGAAGAGCAAAGGAGAGACAGAAAGCTCAGATGGTTGAGGAGAGAACCCAGTGCAGAGACCAAAATGACTTATTTTTCTCAATTTTTGGTTTGGAACTGGAGTTGGAGTTGAAGTTAAGAATTGAACTTTGAACAGCAGGTCGTTTTAAAAAAAAAACAAAAACAGATGTCTTCTGTTAGGAACTGGGAGAATAATAGAACTTAATTACTGATTACACTGTAGATGAATTGGTACCAAGCTGATGCAATGCTCAGGGCTGGCAGTTGGTTGGATGTTGAATTGGCCAAATCAAGGGAGGACTGGTGCTAGTCAGCCAACCACAGCGAAGATTGGCTAAAAAAAAAGAAAACAAATCAAGAGAGAAACGGCTTTGACTGGTTTAGCAGGAGGCAGTGTGTTTTGGAGACTTCTGAACACAGTGCTGATTGGAGAAAGAACAAAACCAATTATCAAACTGTTGAATGTTCTGAGAAAAGATTCCTAGTCTGTAAGAAACAAGTAAATGTTACTAGATGTCTGCCAAAACTGTTCCTATTAACTGGGGTCTTTGGAATTCAAGCAAGATATACAGTTCTGCTTGCCTGCGAATAACCAAATATCCAAAGATTTCATGAACGCCGGGTACCAATTGTTGGAAACTGTTTATTGAACTGGAACATTACAGTTATTTTATTTTATTTTCTAATTTAGCCCTCAAATTTCTGTATGTAGAGGTTATGATTAAAGAATGGGCTTTAGATCATAGATATTAATTAGATTATTTTGTTCTGTGTTCTGCGAACGTTACATTATTAATAAAAAATTGTTATTTTTAAGTTTATAAACTTGGTGTCTAAGGTCTGTTATTCATAAAGTCTGATTAGGAACAATTAAATAGTTTGCAGGATCGTTGAACATTTTCATTTCACTCTGTTTTGAATCTAGTGATAGTGAGGCTGATTTTGTTTGACTTGCTATCTGTGTTATAGCATCAGAGAAAACAGGGGGCCAGTGAATTCTGCACTCTCACAGCAGTCTTCATCTGCAGCAAATATCACAGAAACTGTAATGCCAGAGGGGAGGTCTCAAAATGCACTCTGTGATGTGTCAACCATTAAGGTATAATCCATCATTTCACGAAACAGAAGACTGCCAAGAAAGTTGGCAGTCCTTAATTCTACTAGTATGGTTACCTAACTGTTACATTGTAAAATTCACAAATCTAACCAACAATTGGCAAATGATTGTACACACAAACTCTTACACAGTTATACTATCAAGGTGTTTAGCCTTGCAGTTCAATTATTGTATCATGTTCAACAGTAAATACAACAGTAACGGACACAAATATGTTGCTGGAAGAAGAATTTTGTTTTTATTGACAGGGGAGAAAGTGAAATGTATTCATCACAAACAGTAGTGTTCACATGTTCCTTACATGCTTAAATAAGCTTCTGGTACTGCATTTGTGTGAAGTTGTTCTGTATGTGGCATCAATCAAGAACAAATTCTGACAAAACAGGAAGCACATGGTTTGCTTACAAGCATTAATACTCTTATCCAGTTAAGCCAGATCACAGACATGTATTATATTACCAGCAGGTCAAAAACTGATAGAGCTAAAGGAAACATTACCATGGCAACTCAAAACCAGGCCACAAAATGAAACCCATACCCGCATAGCAACTTCCTGACTACTTTGCAAATCTAACCAATTATAAAGACTCCCCCACCACCATGCTGCTGGTATTAAAAAGGAAGTAGTGTTAAAATTCAAACATCAAACACTGAATTTTTTTTAAATAAGAAATTATTTAGTTTATATGGAGAAAATGTAAATTAAATTTGTTGATTTTTGACAATGCTGCATTTTCAGAGTGGTGAAAAACCAGGAGTCTCTACACCAAAATCTTCATATATGAGGCAAAGATACCACTTGGGTGTGGGTAGTAATGCTTGCAGTGTCTTTTCAGTTGACTTGACCAACTGGGTTGAATTATTTTATTGCATTTGTTAACTATGTAATCTGAAAAGAGATCAAATCATACAAATTGTAAGGGGAGCCCTTGTGATGCAGTAGTAATGCCCTTGCCTCTAAGCCAGGAGGCCAGGTTCAAGTTCTTCTTGCTCCGGAGGTGTCATAACCACACGGAACAAGTAGATCAGAAAATATTGATTAAGATTATAACTCAGTACAACAAAGTATCAAATGTGGCTTTCGGCTACATAAACAAAACAACCTCAGGTTTGATCTTTAATTTTTTTTATAAATTAGCTAAGCTCATAAAGAAATGATTCAATTAACCTCTCAGCAAAATAATCAGCCAAGATTGTTGCTTCTGAACATTGATTCCTAGTTGTAGTATTTTCACATCTTTATTAATGTCACCCAAAGTGACCTGGTCCTTATCATTTTGCTACTTTCTTGCAATGGCCAAAGATAAACAAAAGCTGTGGCAAAATATCATCGGACCTATGTTGCTAGATACGTAACCAAGTGAAAATATTTGCCAGCTGGAGAAGTTAAATTTAGATTATTATACAAATCATGAAAAGAAAGGCTATTTTCAGTAAGAATATTCCTGGATTGTTGTGACAAATACCATTTAGTTCTCTAATGTCATACAAGGATGGAAATCCACTCTCGACTGCCAACTGAGATAGCTCAGCAAGCCACCTAATTCATGAAAAAGTCTAAGAAGAATAAAACCAGATCTCAGCACCAGCACACAAAAGCCTAGCCCATTCGATTCTGCCAAGTCCCCTGAATTAACATCTGGGGAAACGATGCCAAAATCAGAAAACATACCCGTCCCACAGAGTAGCCGAACAATATAGTAAAGTAAAACAAAGAACTAGGGATGCTGGAAGAAGGGTCTGTTCTGAAGAAGGATCATTGGACTCAAAATGTTAACTCTATTTCCTCTCCACAGATGCTGCCAGATCTGCTGAGGTTCTCCAGCTTTTGTTTGTAAGTCCAAATTAGCAATGGTCACAGAATTTAAGCCAGTATCAATCACCGTTCTCAGTAGCAGGTTGATCCAAAGGTGGCAGCATGGTAGAATACTGTCAGCAGGGAATTGCTGTGGTAGCCTTCAACACACCCAGACACCACAAAGCCATATGGTATCATGTCAAATATAGGTAAAGGAAACCTGTTGCTGATTACCATCCACTGCCCTCCCTCAGCTAATAAATTAGAACTCCCCCATGTTAAACACCATTTGGAAAAAGTTCTTAAGGTAGCAAGGGCACAAAATGTTTTCTGGGTAGGGAGCATAAATGTTAATCACTAAGAATGGCTCAGCGGCACTAATAACTGAGCTGACAAGATGCTTAAAGAACATAACGTCAGACTGACCTCCAATAGGTCATGAGCGAACAAACTTGAGAGAGGAAAGACCTGCTTCATTGCATCTTCAACAAACATTCAAATCAACAATTTAAAAAAGGAAATGGGAGGAAATAACTTGCAGGACTACAGCATTAGAGCTGGAAAATAAGACTGATTAGCTGGTCTAGCTGACATGGATGTTTCAGCTTAAGACTGCCATACTGACTAAGTACCTGATGCACTATTTAGTTATGAGTGACCACTGCACAATTCTGTCACAAAGTCATGTCTTCACAATGAAGATACCATTCATCATATTGTGTAGCACCAGTACCATGCTAAATGGGATAGATGTGTAACAAATCCAGCCACTCAAAGCAGCTCATCCACGAGGTGCTTTGGGTCACGAGCAAACATAGAACTGTATTCTATGTTACGGTTCCATTTGAGTCAATTAACCTTTGGTAAGAAATCCCAACAACCCATAATTATCCAAAAGCTAAGATAGAAGATTTCACATTTATAAACAAAAGAAAAATTGCATCAAAAGCTAAATTAAACAATGAAGCACTATTAACAATACTATAATTTCTAAAGATTTATGCCAATTTCCCCATCTCAGGAGATGAAGCCAGTAACAGGACAAGAAATAAAAGATTACTTTAGAGGAGATCTGTAAATTGAGAAAATAGCAAAATTGTCACTAACGTGAACAGTTGCTCAAGACAGCTGCTCATCACCACTTTCTAATCAGCAGTAAGGATGGGCAATAAATGCTGACCCAGTCAGCTACACCCACATTCCAGGAACAAGTACATTTTGAAAAGCTTCTTCAGCAAAACCTGGAGTAAAGATTATGACCCAAAACATCTGACCTCCATATTGAATCTGGACAGGTTGAAAAGATAACTCAAAAAGGTGAGATTTAGCTCTTCAAGCCTAATTGCCTTACAGGACGAAAGTGAGGACTGCAGATGCTGCAGATTAGAATAGAGTGTGTGGTGCTGGAAAACCACAACAGGTCAGGCAGCATCCGAGGAGCAAGAGAGTCGAAGTTTTGGGCAAAAGACCTTCATCAGGAATGAGGCTGGGAGTCTAGGAGGTGGAGAGATAAGTGGAGGGGTGGGGCTGGGGGAGAGGTAGCTGAGAGTGAGATAGGTGGATGGAGGTGGGGGTAAAGGTGTTAGGTCAGAGGGGAGAGTGGAGCAGATAGGTGTAAGGGAGAGGGACAGGTCATGAGGCGGTGCCAAGTTGGAAGGTTGAATCTGGGATAAGGTTGTTTGCCGGGGGGGAGGGGGGAGAAAATGAGGAAACTGGTTAAGTCCACATTGCTGCCATGGGCTTGGAAGGTCCCTAGGCGGAAGATGAGGCGTTCTTCCTCCTGGTGTCGGGTGGCGATGGAGGCGAGCCCCCCCCCCAGTCCAGGAACTCCCCACATATGTTCTGGGCACCACCCATACCCTCCACCTCCACCCTGGACTCCAAAGCCTCATCTTCACCATGGACATCCGGTCCCTACACACCTCGATCCACCATGACCAGGGCCTCGAAGCCCTCAGTTTCTTCCTCTCCCAGTACCCTTCCACTGACCTTCTCATTTGTTTGGCTGAACTGGTCTTCACCCTCAATAATTTCTCCTTTGAATCCCCCCGCTTCCTCCAGACGAAAGGGGGTAGCCATGGGCACCCATATGGACAGGCACAGCTGTGGCCTCTGTCAGCTACGTGGAACAGCCCAAATTCCATAGTTACACTGGCACCATTTCCCGCCTTTTCCTCCCCTACATTGATGACGGCATTGGTGACACAAGGAGGTTGAACAGTTCATCAACTTCACCAATTCATTCCACCCAGACCTTAAATTCATCTGGGCCATCTCAGACACCTCCCTCCCCTTCCTGGACCTCTCCATCTCAGTCAATGGTGACCAACACTGACATCTACAAACCCACTGACTCCCACAGCTACCTAGACTACACCTCCTCCCATCCTGCCTCCTGTAAAAATGCTATCCCTTATTCCCAATTCCTCCACCTCATCTGCTGGAGGACCCGTTCCACCACAGAACAGACCAGATGACCTCATTCTTTAAAGACCGCAATTTCCCGTCCCACGTGGTTGATTATGCCCTCCAGGGTATATCATCCACTTCCTGCACCTGCGCCCTTGAAACCCACCCCTCCACCCGCAACAAGGACAGAACCCTCCCTGGTTCTCACCTCCTACCCCACCAGCCTCCATATACATCATATCATCCTCCACCATCTACAAATGGACCCCATATATTTCCCTCATCCGCTTTCCATAAAGACAGTTCCCTCTGCAACTCCCTAGTCAGGTGCAGGCCCCCAACCAACCCACCCTCCCCTCCCGGCACCTTCCCCTGCCACCACAGGAATTGCGAAACCTGCGCCCATACCTCTTATTCAAATAATCAAGGTTGTTCTGTATATAGCACCTTAAATATCTTAGAACATGGAGAATATACATGTCTCGAATAGGAATACTAGAGTTACCAATGTCTGCAAATGCATGCACATTACAATTTTGCAGACAAATTAACTTGTGCCTTTTACTTCAGATTCTAACTTTGTGGTAGCAGAAACAACATGAAGCAAGGTGAAAAGATCATTACAAAACAGATGATTTTTGCCTTTGTGTGGGAGTAAAATTTTACATTCTGAAGCCAGACAGGCTCAAAAAAATCTAAACATAGGAAAAGTGTAAACAAACAGAATAAAATTTTTTGACACGCTTTTAAGTTTATAAGTCACGCTTGAAATGAAGTTTTAAATAAACAGTGAATAATCACAGATAAAGAAACTTGAAAAGAAACAAAATAAAAAAGAAATCCGGCTATTTCCTACTGAGTTTTCTGACAATGAAATAACCTAACCCTCCCCAACAAGAAAAAAAAGAGATCCAGAGAACTCCTAAAGCGATTACGAATCTGCTTCTGTTGACCAAGAGAATTAGACTCAGCAGTGCTACAATTAAACAGTGGCCTGAAAACAGTGGTCTTAACCTGGGCACCATTTCCATCACTTCCAGCAGGATACCAGCAAACACGTATTACCCTCCGCTACCTTGTTAGCATTTCACAGGGACCATTCCTTCCAGAATTTTCTGATCCATTACTCTTCCACTAGTAACACCTTCCCATGCAATCAGAAGGTGCAACTCCTTCCCATTTACCTTCTCACTCCTCACTATCAAAGGCTCCAGCCACCTTCCAGGTGAAACAGTGATTTACCTGCACTTCATTCAATCTGGTCTGCAGTACTCATTGCTCACCTTTACACCGGTGAGACAAAATGTAGAGGGTCATACGGTGCTGCAATCTGGATGGTGAATCCATAATTACTAATCCATTAGAAACCAAAACCGTTGAAAATGGCTGCCATAAAAGGACAGGACAGATTTGTGGATACAAGTACTCTACTCTAGATTACTCATAAGTTTCTATATTATTTTTTTAAAATCTGTTATAGATCCATTATTTATTAATAATTTGAAAACTTTCATTCCAAAGATTATGAACTCCATCAAAACCACCAACGTCTCAGTATAATAATGTTTACACATATCAGCCACTCTCCTGGTGACTCAGAGGTTATAGTTCAACTGGTATAGAACTCCTCCTGTATCTCCTCCCCACCCAAGTGTCTATTCTTAATTTGCAACTTCAGTCAAAAGAAAACCACAACTGAACTTAGTTACATAAAAACACAAGAAATAGAAGCTCTGCATTGCCCTTGCCAAACATTGCACATAATTTCATCAGTGGAAAAACAGGTGATTTATTGGTGGTGATAATACTTCAGGATAAAAGAAAGTAGAAAAAATAGAGTTGGCCATTTGGCCTTTTGACATTACTGTGCTTATCAATACGATCAGATTGTGGCCTGAACTCCACTTTCCTGCACATCCTCCATAACAAAGAACTAACACAGCTCAACACAGGGATGGCCCTTCGGCTGACAAGCCTGCACTAGCTCAATGCCTTTGTAAACAAAAAACCGTTTGCCTCTACGTTGTCTGTAGACGTCTATTCCCTCCCTGCCTAATCAAGTATCTGTTAAGATGCCTCTTAAATATTGCTTTTGTACCCGCTTCTACCAGCTCCTCTGGCAGTGCATTCTAGGCATTTACCACCATCTGTATAAAAAAACATTTGCCTCTCACATCTCACTTAAACATTTTCCTTTTTACCTCACACCTATGTCCTTTAATAACTGACATTTCTAAGCTGGGAAAAGATTCCAACTATCCATTCCTCTCAAACTTATGTAAACCTCTATCAGGTCGCCCCCTCAGCCTTTGACATTCAAGTGAAAACAAACTAAGTTTGTCCAATCTCTCCTCACAGCTAATAGCTCCCAAACCAGATAACATTCTGGTAAACCTTTTCAGTCTAATGAGAGAGCAGCCCTTTAATCTGCTAAGGCTATGGTGACACGCAAACCTTTTCTGTGCCCTCTCCAAAGCCTCCACATCTTTCTGGCGATGTGGTGACCAAAACTTTAGTTAAACCATTTGGAATGTTTGCATAAAGTTCCATACAATCACAACTTGCCAAATTTTATACTCTATGTCCTAACTGATGAAAGAAAACATGCCGTAGAGCTTCTCAACCTCCTTATCCACTCGTGTTGCCACTTTGAGGAAACTGTGGAGCTATAGATCTCTCTATATGTTAATGCTATTAAGGATTCTGCCATTTACTGTATACTTCCCTCCTGCATTACCTCACATTTGTATGGACTAAATTCCATCTCCCATATCTCCACCCAAGTATCCGGCCTATCTATTTGCTGTTGTATCCTCTGGCAATCCTCCTCACTATCTGCTGCTGCCCCACTTTGGTGTCATCCACAAACTTACATTCTCCTCCAAAATTACTTATATTACAAGTAAGGACACCCTGGTCACAGATCTCCAGTTGGAAAACACCTTTCTAACGCTACTCAGTCTTGTGACCAACCCAGGTTTGTATCCATCTTACCAACTCGCCATGGATCACCAAGTCCACACTGACCCTCCAAAGAGTATCCCAGCCAGAACCACTCCCCTACCCTATTATCCTACATGTACCCCTGACTAATGCACCTAACCCAGACATCCCTGAACACTATGGGCAATTCAGCATGGCCAATTCATCTAACCTGCACATCTTTGGACTGTGGGAGGAAACCGGAGCACCTGGAGGAAACCCATGCAGACACGGGCAAAAGTGTGCAAACTCCACAGACAGTCGCCCAAGGCTGGAATCAAACCCGGGTCCCTGGCACTTAAGGCAACAGTGCTAACAATTGAGCCACTCCTTAAGTGACTTCACCTCCTGTAACAGCCTACAATGAGGGACCTTGTCAAAGCCCTTGCTAAAGTCCATATCAATAACATCCATCACATTACTTTCAATCATAATACTTAACCAGAGTGGATCAGAAATCTGCAGAACCCAACTATGGATATACTCTAAGATCCTGCCTTCAAATCTCTGGAAAACAGATTCCAAAAACACATGAGCCTCTGAAAATAGGAATACCTCCTTCCCAGCCTGAAATGAGAAATCTCATTTGAAACTGTGCCCATCTTGTTTCAAATTCCCTTCGTGAGTGGATGCATCTTCTCCACTCAGTTTGCTCACAATTTTCTACGTTTCCATACACAATAAATAAAGGCCTGACCTACTCAGCCTCTCATCATGACATAGCACTTACATCCAGGAATTCTGCTAGAAAACTAAAATATTTGGAAGCAGGAACTCTAGTTTAATTTCCATCAATGCTCATATTTATTAAATACAGACACAGACCAGGAATCAAATCTGAACCTTACTCTTACTAGTAAGTGTGACACCCAATTTCCAGTATTGTACACCTACTAGCTGACAGCTATTAAGTAGAAGACATGGATAACGTTGAGGCATTGAGCAACGTATGCTTACCTTGCCATGGTCTTTCTCCACCTTCCGGAAACATTTGTTCAAGGAAAGATTGTGCCTAACAGAGTTCTTCCAACCAGTAGGTGCATTGGTAAAATATGGGAAACGTTCCAATATCCAATTATAAATATCCTTAACTGGAAGGCATTTTCTGGCCGAGTGTTCAATTGCCATAAAAATAAGGCAGCTGAAAGAATATGGAGGCTTGGAGTTTAATCCGCGCTGGTCATTGTTCAGAGAATCTGAAAGAGGTGAAGACATAGAATCTTCTTCAGTGATGTCACGTGTAGGACTAACACTGCGAAGCACCTCATTACCCAGGCTGAAGTTTTTTAGGAGATTTTTATTTTCATGAAGCCAGTTCAGGTTTGTGAGCTCTTCATCATCCATTATTCCTTTGTTTGCAGAAATGGCTTTCATGCTTGTTGCACCAGCCATGTCTGGCAAACTGTCAATGGGGCAACTTGAATTCAAACTGCAAGTCTCCCCTATTCCTGGGGTCTCAGTTTTCTTCGTTGGAGACATGCCAATAACTGGACCCATTTAAGCCTCACATCTGCCAAAGAAAAATTAAGATAGTCAGAGAAAAAAAAATACACCATTCCACCTTAGATCATTTCTTTCATTGCATATCAGAATTAGTAATGCTGAATTTTATCTTGGACCAGTACTTTAGACAATCTTAAACAATACTGAAAAATGGCTGCTCTGTGGAACAGCTGGGCATGATCGTAGGACAAAATTTCTCATGGGTCAAATTTCCCAATATTCAGCTACTTGGATTGAACAGCAATACAGGTTGCTGGACAAACCTTTGACAAGTGGTAAGAACAGATTGGCAAGCTGCTGAGAACAGGTTGTCACAAGAAGGTCATAAAGCAGCTTGCTTAATTAGGACTTCACCCTTCCCTGCCTTTAATATTCATTCCCTCCACTAGCACATTGTGGCTGATGTGTGTACTGTCTGCAAGATGCACTGCAGAACTTTGAGGTTTCCACAACAGCAACCCTTAAGCCTGTGAGCACTACCACCTTGGACTACTGTCACTTAAGTTCCTTTCCCATGTGCAGTATCTGTGGAGTTTGTTTTTAATATTGCAATGGATGAATATATTCTACCAAATTCATGTATAAAATGTGTCTGCGTGGTTACCAGAAGGTGAGAGCAGCACTTGAGTGGATGCAATCTATAACCTGCGAGATTAGTCCAAATCATACCCTGATTGAAACAATCTTTGGGTCTCAAACGGCTAGAAATGAAAATGTTAATTTCTCACAGGGTGCACAATTAAGGTGTGGAATAGCCATTTACAATGTTGCAGAAGGTTGAGTTAAAAATCACAACACCAGGTTATAGTCCAACAGATTTATTTGGAAACACTAGCTTTCGAAGCACTGATTCTTCCTATTGGACTATAACCTGGTATTGTGAGATTTTTAATTTTGTCCACCCCAGTCCAACACCGGCTCCTCCAAGTCTTGGCAGAAGATGGAGACACGCAAGAAAACTGGGATGCAAATTCCAGTTTTTTTGTGAAGTGTAACAAAAATTGAGAAATATGTCACCATTTTTACTTGATTACCTTTTCTCAATTTTACAAGAGTGAGAGTTTCAGAACCATTGAGAGCATGGGATATTTGGTCGGCATGGATGAATTGGACCGAAGGGTCTGTTTCCATGCTGTACGTCTCTACGACTCTAAGTTTTAAATTAGTCCTTCAGTTATTCAACCCATAAAATACTAACCGTACGTCCATTGCTCATCCTGCATTGATAAAAGCACAATTGAGTATTTACATATAATTCCATTAGTAAACTGAATTATATTTAAATCCAATGTGCTCGAATTTAATCTAATCTGATCACCATTGTGAACAAAATAAATTTAACTCAACTATTCACTAATTAGAGTGTCAAAGACCTAGGACAGTTGACGATGGGGGGGGGGGGGGGGGGGAAGAAGGGAAAATAAACAAAGAATGATCTCACTGAAGAAGGCAGGCCAAAAAAAAATCATCTCAAGCCCCCACAATTTATGTTAACTGTCCCTTGACACTCATCACAAAAATAAACTCTGAAGTTATACAGGAAATAAACAGTCAAGCTTTTCTAAATTATTTTCTATATTCTATGAAGCTGTTAACTAGGTCAGTTCAAAATATGCAGTCTTTTGTATGATACACAACTGAACAATACACTCAATCAAGATAATACCAGAGATAAAAGTGTTATTTACAGCTCTGACTGCTACCCTATTCCCTTGAGCTTTTCTATTAAAGATGTCAACCATACTGTTGAGTAGATATTTAGTTAAAATATCCAATTAGCAACACAATGCTCACCTGCTTCAGCAACTCAACAGCCAAACTTCAGGGTTTGCCCCACCCATTCCAGTACAAAGAGGGCACCAGTGATAATAAAAAAAAACAATCTGATACCACAACGTTCAACTGTTGTTCCATGAATTCATTATTTGGCTTTGTAAATGCAAGGCCTGAAGTTATCAGCTCCACTAATTAGAAATTATTCTTTTCAGTTCTGAAAGTGGTGATATCCCCCTCCGTAATGCTCTTCCTTTCCCTAAGACAGTAGCCTATACTGTGCTATATTTCCCGTGGCTTCCAATACCCTCTGGTACTGTATTCAGGTTTCATTTGAACAAAACTCAATACCAACAACTTACATTATACTAAGTTTAAAATGCTAATGAATGTCCCAGAATGCTTCATAGGAACAGTTTCAAACAATTTAACACTGATCCATTTCGATTGGAACAGACAGATGGCCAAGAGCTTTGTTGAAGATATATCAATAGGTGCTCTGTGACTATTAGTATGGGGGTCATTGAGGATGAAACCTGGAAAATGTTCTCTGGTGACCAAAGCTTGTCCAGGAGACCATTCTGAACTTAAGAAATGTTATACTGTCTATCTTTTGTACCAGGGATATCCATCCCAGCCAGTAACCTGTTCCATAGATTTTATTCACTCAAGGGACGTGAATGATGATGGTTGGATCAGCATTTATTGCCCATCCTTATTTTGTCTTGAGAAGGTGGTAATAAGCAGCCTTCCTGAAATGTGCAATCCATTTGGTATAGGTACATCTATTAGAGGTGGAGTTCCAGAATTTTGATTCAGCAATATTGAAGGAATGGTGATATATTTCCAAGCAAGTGGCTTGGAAGGGATCTTTTAGATAGTGGCATTGCTACATATTTGCTGTCCTTGATTTTCTAGACTGTTGTGGTCATGGGTTTGGAAGGTACTATCTAAGCAGCCTTGGCGAATTTCTGCAGTGCATCTAGTAGATGGTATACACCAGTACTGAGCATTCGTGGTGGAAGGATTGGATGTTCGTGGATCCGGTACCAATCAAGTGGGCTGTTTTGTCCTGGGAGGAGTCCCACAATCTTTGAGGTAAAAAACCATTTCCTTCTGTCTACGGTTTGGATATTCAATCATGAATAGAGAAGGTGTTTCAGGAAGCATGTGGAATTTGTGGCTTTGTAAATATAAGTATTGTGTACATAAATCAAAGAAATCATGTCAAATCTTTACAGAAAAAGTACTGAGTGTGAGAAAGTGGGACAAATGTAAGTTGTGGTGTATTTTTGCCAATATAGACTCCAAGGGCCAAAGGGCCTCTTCAGTACTGTATGATTGGAAATGAATACTCTCCAAAAGTGCCAGAGCATGGGTTGAGTAGCTTCTTTCTGTGCTCTACTATTCAATGATTCTAAGCAGAGAAGACAATAGAGGTATTCAAAATCAAAATAACTTGTGAAAGAGCTACAGAGAAATACAAAACTTCTTCAAACAGAGTTAAGATCTGGAATGTATTACCTGAAATGGCAGTAGAATCAGATTCCCGAACATTTAGAAGGCAATTAGAAATGCATTTGACTAATTTATAGTTTACATGGAAAATGCCTGAGGAGTTGGATTGGCTAAGGGGGCGGGGAGGTGGTGGGAAGAGACAGAAGTTGGGGCTGGGGAAGGTCAAGAGCAGGGAAGTGGGGGAAGAAGGGTGGCAGCAAGCTGGAGCAGCAAAAGGCCAGAGCCAGGAGGCATTTATCATTTTGCCAAAATAAAACAAAGGGAATGGCAGGTACTGGAGTCAAGCTGAGAGGGGGAGCCAGGATTGGGAACTGCCGTTTTTGCTTGGATGGATAAATGGGGTGAAGAGTTGCCTTTTTTGCCAAGACAGCTGTCTGCCCTCTGAGGAATTCATAAACTTTCAGGGTTGACAGAAGGCTTGCATGCAGGCTTATGGAAGCTGGGCATAAAAAGCAAGGCTGGAGGTGGAGGTGGCAGAGAGCAGGAAGCTACAAGATAGACAGAAAGGAAGGAGTGGGAGAGAGCAGGAGACTGCAAAGCTGAGAACAGTTTCATTCTTGTCAACAATGGAACACTTCACTAACAGCTAGGAACATTTGAAATATTATGATTTCCCTCCAAATGAATGTGGAATCTTTAGTGCAAGGCCTATATATTCAGCAGCCATATTGGAGAAAATGTTCTGGATGATGGAATGATATCAGAAATAAAGATTTTACAAACAAGGAAAATTAGAGAAATGGGCTTATTCACCTTGTAGCAATGAAAAATCAAATTTGACCTTACTGAGGTGTTTAAAATTATGAACAATTTTGCCAGGGTTAAGAAAGATATTCTGTTTACACTATTTGGTATGTCAGTAACTAGGGGTCACAACTTCAAGACTGTCAGCAAGAGAACTGGAGTGAGATGAGGAGAAACTTCATGACTCAAGTTCTTTGGATTTGGAAAGGTGCTAGCTGGGAGAGTGTGAAGGTGGATTCCATAGGAGGTTTCAAAAGAAAGATGGATATATATTTGAAAGTAAAGATGTTAGAGGGCTATGGAAATAGAGCTCAACAATAAAACTAGCTGGGTGGCACTTTAGAGAGCTGGTATAGATACAATGGGTCAAATGGCCTCATTTGGGTCTGTAAAATTCTATGATATTGGAATGAACACAAATTTAAATCGGAGATGCAGTAAGAATAGCACATAAGAACTAGGAAAACAAGAGTAGGTAATTTAGCCCCTTAATCCATTTGATACAATCATGGTTGATCTTGTCTCTGCCCGAACTCCACTTTCCTGCCCACTCCATAACCCTTCAACCCCTTACCAACTAAAAATCTGTCTATCGCCTCCTTAAGTTTACAAAATGTCCCGGCATCCATAGTACTGCTCAGAGGTTGTGAAATCCAAGATTGACAACCTTTGAAGAGAGAAGTAATTTTTTCTCATCTTTTAAGTTGGCTACCACTTGTCCTATAACTACAACTTCTTGTTCTAGATTGTCCCACATGTGGAATCATTGTTTCTGCAAGTACTTTGCCAATCTCCTCTAGTATCTTATATGTCTCAATTAGACATCCTCATTCATCTAAACTACAGACAGTATAGGCTTAAACTGCTCAATCTCTCTTCACAAGACAAATCCCTCAACTTTAGAATCAATTTTGTGAACCTCTTTTGAACTGCCTCCAGTACAGCTATTTGCCTCCTTGAGTCAGGGGTCCAAAATTATATGCAATAGTCCAGATGTAGTCTCATTAATGCCTTGTACAGTTGCAGCAACACCTGCCTACTTTTATACACTGTTTCTCTAGCAATAAAATGCCAAAATTACATTTGCCTTCTTTATTACCTGCTGCACCTGCATATTAATTTTCTGGAGCTCATGCAAGAATAGACTCAGATCCCTCTGCACCAAAGCACTCTGAAGTTTCTCTCCATTTAGATAATAAGCTGCCTTTCTATTCCTCTGACCAAAATGGATAATGTCACACTTATTCAAACTTCATCTGCCAAGTTTTGGCCCATTCACCCAACCTTTCCATAACCATTTGTAAATTTCTTATTTCTTCATTGCAACCTACTTTCTCACCTATTTTTGTCAGATCTGCAACTCTGGCTCTATTACTTTCTACCTACATCCAAGTCAACATAGATTGTAAATATTTGGAGCCTTGAGGACCAAACCCTGTAGCACCCCACTAGTAACTTCATGCCACCCTCAAAAGGATTCATTAATCCCAAGTTCCTGCAATCCTTTATCCAAGCTAATAGACTACCCCGAACTAAAGGAATATTACCTTATATATTAATACTTTCTGACATCGTGAAGAAATCAAACAGGATGAGAATACCTGTAGATTACATGCAATTCTTCCATATCATGATATATTCCGAAACCCTTCACAACACAGCTAAAGTTAAGGAATTTGATTTCAAACCAGAGAAAATTAATAAATGACTGGTTCATACAAAATGAAGCATTTTGTAGCTTTTGTGTGAACTGAATGTCCTGCTTAGAATATTGAATGTGCAATGGTTTTATTGTTGACAGTAGCAGACACATTGGCTCAATGCTGAATTGGACAATAAAAATTCTTTTCCCACTAGTTTCTACCAACAAGTAACTTGCTCAGAACTCAACCACATTTAAAACCAAGATCTCACGCTCCCATCTTGTCTTTGTGCCCCCCCCCCAAAATTCTTCTAATTAAACAAAATGTTCCTTCTTACATAAGAAATCAGTGAATCATGCTAAAGTGCTTGGTTCCATGGGGAACAGAACCCTCTGTTGTCCCCCTCAAATTATTTTTCCTTCAAAAGAACAAAGGAAAGCCATCAAACCTGCACCATTTTATAAGATCATGAATGAACTTCAGATCACCTTTGCTTTTCTGTCCTATTGTCACATATCTTGATTCACTTAGTGCCCAAAAGCGTTTTGATCTCATCAACTAAGCATCCACAGAATTCCAAAAATTCAAATCCTCAGTGAAGAAATATCTTCTTATCTCAATCCTAAATGATCAAACGCTTATCCTAAAATGATTACTCCTTGTTTTAGAATAACTAGAGACACAGCTGCCTCATCTGCCTTGTCAAACCTTCTAAGAATTTTATGTTTCAGTTGAGCTCATTCTCTCATCTCTTCCAAACTTCATAGGCTCATTCTACTCAACCTCTTTGCATAGAATTTCTCTCTCATCTGAAAAATCATTCTAGTGGATTTTATTGCACTCCCTGTAAGGCGGTCTCTGTAAAGTTCAACAAAATTGCAACAAGATTTCTGTATTCTTATGCTCTCACCCCCTTGCTATGAAGGCCAACATGCCACTTGACTTCCTAATTGCTTAGTGTACCTGTATATCATCTTGATGTATTTTGTGTATCAGAATTTCTAAATTCTTTGAAATTTTAACATTTCCAGTCTCCAACCATTTGAAAACAATTCTACTTTTCCATTCCTCCTACCAAACTAGATAATTTCACACTTTCTGATATTTTACCCTATCTGCTACAAACTTGCTGACTGATCTATATTTATTTTCAGCTTCTTTGCGTCCTCCTCACAGCTTACATATTTACCTAAATGAGAGGACTAAGCATGATGCATTTAAGTTATTAACGTAGACTGTATATAGCTGAGCCTACACTGATCTGTGTTACAACATGACATTCTGAAAGTAAACCATTAAATTTCTACTATTTTATTTCTATGTAAAGACCTATCCTCAACCCATATTAATACATTATTTTAGATCTATGATCTCTAATGTTGTGAAACAACTTCCTCTAAAGCATCTTATCAAAGGTCGTCTTAAAATCTAGATATACAACAGTTCCTTCTTATCAACACTGGATAGATTTATCAGTTTCCCTTTGACGAATCATGCTGATTCTGTCTCATCTCATTGTGATTTTACAAGTGTACTTATTATGTCATTAATTACTTCTAAAATTCTCCATATTACTTGTGACAGCTAATAGGCCTCGAGATACTTGTTGTAATGATACTATGACTTTAAGAGGTGTATTTTGTCTTCTTTTTTTAAATTAAGAAAAGTTAAGATCTGAGGTGCATATCACTTTGCTTCAAAGCCCAAAGTAAGCAGTTTGTGAGGTCTTGGTTGTCTTTCCCCCCCCCCACCAAGTTGGTACAATAGAAGCAGCCTAATGGGTGTCGTCAAGCTCCCACAGAACTAGGATCTTTCATTTTAGCATCAATTTCTGGGGTCATGAACCTGGGTTTGGAAGCTGCTCCCTGCTATAGATATATATAAATATAAATACACAAACACACACACACACACACACACAGTTTAATCAATGTTTCTTTCCTCCTGATCTAGAGAATTGCCGGTGAGACAATCGATATTGCTGAATTTGCCTTTACCTAGAGTGTGTTTATCGGAAGTTACTATATTGGATTAATTAGTAGGAGGAGTTTATATATTGATTAATTTGTTAATCACTTCAATAGAGTTGTAAGTAAGCCAGTTCTTTTATTTTATTTTAATTTTGTTTTTATTTTAGCTGTAGTGTATTTTACTTCAAATCTGGTAGTTTGACCAATCAAATTGCATCCAAGCCAGCACCTGGCACTTGCCTTTAAAATAAGAAAGAGTTAAGGTCTAAGCTATCTCCTTAATATATTTTGAGGAGGTTTAGTCTGGTCCATAACAAACTAGGGGCATATCCGGGATCAAAATCCTAATTCTAGGTTGAGTTTAGGATAATTGGATTCAAAGGCAGTGTTGGTGTCTTTTGTTTCGGGTGTTGCATTTGGTTGGTTTGAATAGGGTACGCTTGTGTAATAATGGCACTTTCAGTCACTAAGAGTTTCCCAGGAGCAGAAGTAGTCACTTTGGAAGTTTTATAGCAAGTGAGCAAGTTGGAGAGTGTGGTGCTGGAAAAGCACAGCCAGTCAGGGAACATCCGAGGAGCAGGAGAATCAATGTTTCAAGCATAAGCCCTTCATCAGGAATTAGGCTTCTAGCCCAAGGGGGCTGAGAGATAAACGGTTAAAAGCAGAGGAAAAAGAAAATTAAGCAAAGCCCTCCCAAAAAAAAGGGTGAAAGAGAAACAGTTCTTGAATTTCAGAAATTGGAACTGAAAACTCCAAGTCGACTTAAAATGTTGAGGGCAGAGATGAAGAGTAGGAGTAGTGAAGAGGACAGTGAAAGAGAGCAATCACATTGTAGTCATGATGGTGTACAGTGTAATCAGAAGGCTAGTAATTAGGTTATGAGGGACAATTCAAGAAACTAGGGCTCTTTAACCATAAAAAGAAATGACTAAAAGAGGCAAGATTCCTCTTAAGTTACAACAAGCTGTATTTATATACACTTTTAACATTATGAAATAGCACAGGCATTTCACAGGAGCATTATAAAACAAAGTGTGACAGTGAGCCAAGAAAATATTAGGTCTGACAACTTGATCAAAGTAGGCAAAAGTGAGGACTGCAGAAAACTTGATCAAAGTAGTAGATTTTAACAAATACTTTAAGTTAAAACCAAGGTACAGAGGTGGAAGGGAGGGAATGCCAGACCTTGGGCCTAGGCAACTGAAGGCACAGCAATAGTGAAACAATTTAGTTGGGGGAATGCAGAAATCTCATAACTTGATATTTTCAATGCTTGTATTGAAGTATTTAATAATGGCTAGGAAAAGTGTTGGCCTAGCTTGCATCATTGATTGCAAAGTGTCAGTAATGGTGACCAACAAGTACATGTGCTGCTGCCACTGTACAAATTTACAGTAGGAAATAAAAAGAAAATAACCATTGGAAGAAAAGTGCAGTGACATCATAATCTTTCACACTTACCCAAAGGATTATATTCTAATCAGTTCAATCAAACTTCAACTGGTCAATGTCAGCACAAGATAGTCATTTCAATTGAAGTCCTGCAATTTAAATAAGAAAAGACAGACTTAAACAGAATTCGAAAACTTTCCTGAAATAAAGGATTCTGTTGAAAAAGCTAGCTTTATCATCTATAACGATACTATGTTCAAGGACTTGTGACACAGTGAGTAGTATCACTTCCTCTGAGATATAAACTCCAGGTTCAGGTCCCACTCCAGGACTCAATAGCCCCCAAATGCCCCCAAAATAGGTTGCGTATTAACTTGCCTCTTGCCTTAGAGTATGTTAGCAGAAGTTACAACAGTGGGAGAAATTCATGGTCAGCCATGTGATAGAACAATTATTAGAACTTTTACCATTACTATTCATACCTTCGAACTACAATATGCATATAAATGTGCATGTTATCACAGAAACTCAAAACTCTTTAAGAGACAGTTGGGTTGGATGGTTAAGAGTCAGATAGGTGCCAGTAGTACAGAGTGGAATGAAGACCTTCCTTGTTGCCTAACCTGTGGATCAGAACTATTTTCGGGCAGAAAGAACTGAAGAGTAATATTAACCATCATTGCATATACAAACATAATTTTTTTTTCTCCCTTTTTGTTCTTTAGGTAGTAGCTCAATAGCCTTACAGAAACGAATAGTCATTGAGTATTTTGTCTGAGATGTGCAGTAGTCCACGCAATGAGTATTGGTGGGCTACTACACTGTGGGAGCTTGTGGATAGTGATTAGAAACATGAACCCTGGCTAATGTTCTCCTTCACAAGTAGAATGTTAAAAATCACACAACATCGGGTTATAGTCCAACAGGTTTATTTGTGGTATGATTGTCACCCCTGAGCTATTACTGAATAATGTCATATTACAATGTCACCAGCAGAACAGCCTGAGAGAAGCTTGCCCTTTGAATGAAAAGAATGGAGCACTCAGGATGGAAATGGCCATGGATAGTTAAATAGAGTAAAGCGGTGAGGAGAAAGTGAGGTCTGCAGATGCTGGAGATCAGAGGTGGAAATGTGTTGCTGGAAAAGCGCAGCAGGTCAGGCAGCATCTAGGGAACAGGAGAATCGACGTTTCGGGCATTAGCCCTTCTTGAGGGGTTAGAGTACATTCTATTCAGATTATTGATGGGTAGAAAGCACTAGAATATCCAAGCTGAAATATGCGATTGCTTCCTCAAAAGCCATGTGAGAAGTTGAGGACATTTAAAATATATGAATGCATTGTTTTCTTCCATGCTTACATATTCAATATATACAAGATTATATTTAGAGGAAATTAATTTAATCCATGACTCCTCCCTCAGTTATAAAAAGTCATTTATCTCCGCTGGATTTGGGAGTCAGCAGATGATCAGTTTTGACACCATGCCACACCTCAGGAATTGATATCTTTTGTAATCAGGCTGCTCAGATATTATTACAAACCTCTGGAGCAGATGGAACTTGAACCCAAACCTCATTAGGTCAGAAGTAGGGACACTACTACTGTGCCACAAGACCCCCTATACCCAACAGAAGGAAAATTTGTTGGCAATTCTGGAACCTGTGTATATTTGAAATTTGAGCAGCATTTAGCCTACTGAACAGGGAATGGGGAACTCACTTTCAGATTTGTTGAAGCAAAAGTATAGATCCATTTGAGAGAGATGTTTCTATGTTCGGTTTAGATGTGGAAAGATGAGAGGAAGCTGAAGTGGTTCGAGTGGTTGGGCTGAATGGCCTGTGCTGCATATTCAATACAACCTTATTAATGCACATGTATATTCCCAAGCAGTAGCTTACATGCAATAAAGTAATCCAAACATGGCAAATCGACAACTGTTCTCAGCCAGGCTATAGGGGCAAAATATTGACCTTTGTGCCCCAAGGGGAAGCTCCAATTGAATTGTTTGTATATGCTCGTTTAAAAATGACAAGATGGAGCTTGTCAGTGATGCTTCTTCAATGACGCTAAGCATTATCCAAGCTAACACATTAAGGAAGGTTATTTGGATGACAATTGTGAATTGGCCATGAAGTCAAGCATGAAGTGTGGCCTATGGGAGTGGAAAATATTTAGAGTTGAAAAATCTCGTATAAAACCTGCAATACACGAATTTTAGCATCCAGACTTCCTCTGTACAGTAATTATGATTGTCTTAGTACTGCTTCACCAATAATCTTACTGAATTTCTTGAAGAATGTTAATCGCATTATCCAAGATACACAGCGGTTAAATGGTATTCTAGCAAGGATTCGATCAATTGACAATTTAAGTCCTAAAGGAAAGAAAACCTTTCGGCCAATCCCTGCAGAAATCCTTGCGTTTGTTTAGCCAAGCCGCATGAGATTGTACATCATTTATTTTGGGTGGGGAGAACAGATATACGGACATGGCGAAGAGAGTTTGATTTACCATAAAGTGTTTTTTTTGGGGGGGGGGGGGGGGGGGGGGGGAGTGGTGGTGGTGGAGAGGAAATCAGGCTGAGGGCTATCTCACTAAGGCCGGGCGGTGGCGCTTCCTGTCTCCTCATTCCGACCACGTGGACCTGTCAGTTTTCAGCGCTCTCTCGACAAGCTGCAACATCTCATTCAGGAAACTGACACGATCGAGAACCCGTCTACCGAACTTCCCATTCTCCGCCAGGCCTAGAATCCGGGCCCCCGTTAAACAAATGGTTTTTAAAGAAAATAATCGGCGAATGTTTATTTTCGTCTGTAACCAAAAGCGTTGGACTAACTAGCCAGTTCAAACAGACAAATCTCAAATGCACCGACCAAGAAAAAAGATCACAAAAATAAAAACGACTCATAATGAGGAAGTTAAAGGCGACACGACAAAACGGAAAATGCTACATGCATCCGAATCCAATCAAATATTACACGATTACGACTTCTCACGTAAAAAAAGTATAAAGTTCGCAAAAAATCATTTTAAATTTAAAAAAAACAACGCATTTTCAGGTTGGCCTTAAAAATAGCTTTACACTTTACCATACTAAAATCATGAAAACGCAGCTCGTGGAGGGAAGGGGGAAGTAGTCAAAATCCACCCACGGTGTACATTTTAAAAATAATTTCTAAGTAGGACAAGATTTTTGGTGTGTTAGAAAGTGCAAGCTCAGCCTGGCGTAGTTCGAACGTTCGGACACCGATTCCCAGGGAACGTTCTCTTTGAACAAGGAGAAAAGGATACAGTTCGAAGCACGAGGGGAACCTCAGTGGCTCTCATAGTTAGAAACCAAACTGCTCCTCGATTCCTTTATTAAAGGCACCCACTTCTCATTTAAAATAATATGTTGATACTCACGATTTTCCGACACGTAGCGCTGCAGTCTATGAAACTGCTTCCACCTATTTTGAATATTTATTTATATGTATATCCTTTTCCCTTTGCTTTCCGAATCTTGAGCTAGCAGCTGCTTCTCAGCCGAACCAAGAAGCGAGAAACTCCAAAGAACGCCACGAAATCCCCTGATGTTGCTATGGTAACGTGCCGCCGCCTGGAACCCCTCCCCTGCCAGCAGCAGATGGCCCCAGCCTCGCCGCTTTGTGTATGTCTGTCTGTATCCCACAGTAAGGCAGTACAGTACCTTCACAGAGAAAAAGGGGACGGAGTCTCTCGGCCGACGCAAAAATAAATTCGTAAGCATTAATTTTCGTGTATTTTTCCATCAATTTATTTTTGAAAGTGGGGGTGGAAGTTGGGTGAATGCATAATTGCAGTCGGCAGAAAGCGCCAAAGGCCTCGGGGGTTCCTCTACGTCATTTTGGCGGTAAAGCCTTTAAGGTTTTAATGGAAATAATGATGCTGATGACGAGTGGTTGATTCGGAGAATTCAATGCGTTTAAGGTCTTTTAAAAATACATTCTTTTGCATTTTGCTAATATTTTCAGTTCACGTGATACAAGTATGCATCGTACGTAAATGCCTTTGCTGTGGGTTTTAAGGTGGTATGTTGATTATTTCGCGGACGTATTTTTAAACAAATGCTTTATTTTGGTATTTTCAGGCGTATCAGTAATTGAAAACGCATGAAATCGGCGATCCCTCCAATTGACATCGTTTGCGTAAAAAGTTTGAGAAATTGAGAAGGTCCATGCAGCTGAGTTACTTGCTCTTGTGAATAGGCACAACTAGCCTCACTGAACAAATTATCAAATGTTTGTTGGTATCATCACTAAATGAGTCACTTGATTGCAGTAACTTTTTTGAGTAGCATATGCATTCTTCAAAGAGGTCACATGTCTGCAGTGAAATTCAGACCAAGATTATCACTAATTGGACAAGTTTGTTCTGGAGTTAGCGACCTGGATCATACCTGCACTGCTTTCAGCTCATGCTACTCAGGTATTTGATTGCTGATATGCAGTACAGGAGTATGGAATCATGCATCACCAGTTTGGACAATGAAGAGGCCTTTGACAAAATACCCAGAGACACAGACAATGGGTGTGCTCTTCAAAATAGGTTTTGGGGAAGGAATCTATAGTTGATTTGAATTGTTCTACATAAAGATCAGTAGTGCAGTTTCAGTCCGAGAAAGGAATCAGAAGATTTCCTTTCAAATTTAGAATCAAGCAGGGCTGCCCTCTCTTGTCTGCTTTGTTTGTGTGGTGTTTTGTTTTTGCTGAGTGTAAGAGGGTTGATAAACTCAAGACCAGAGCTGTGAAGGTCAAAGGCCCCTGTGCATAGATGGTATCAACATCTTGACTCTGTTGTAAGTTCACAGAGTAAACCTTGGCAAAAGTGCAGCTGTGTTCTTTGGGAACTAGCCTGAATGATCTTCTGCCCCATTCACTGTTATATCAGATTATTTGAAGGTGCTGGGACGTGCTCAGGTCAGTTAGACCATATGCATGTGTACCACCTATCCCTTCTGAAAATGTTTCTGTAGAAAAGTCATCTTTGATCAGAGTCCATCAGGCTGTGGTCAGTGTGTAACATCTGAGGCCCTGTAGGAGGAAGATAGAATAGATCCTAATGTTGAGCAAACTGTTGACATACTTTTGCTGAAGGCTTAAGTGTCAGAACTATTAAGCTAACTCCAAGGTGTAGCTTTGCTCGTGGTGAGAATTCCTCCACATGTTGAGTGAGGTGGTGAAGGGATAGCCAAGCACCTTTGCTTTTCAAAAACACATTCCTTAAAAATAGATCTGGAAAAAGGTTAAATGTTTTTTGCCAAGATTCATCTTGAGCAGCTCCATAATGTAGAATTCTGTGCACTACAGGCTGTTTCCAGAAATGTGTAAAGTTCAACATCAGCAGCTGGAGGGCCATCATCACAGTAAAAGATACATTTTTGTCTGCCTAAAACCTTCAGGTTGACCCATGCAAAGAGCAATCAACAATCTAGTATTACAGTCTGGCAGTTTCCGAGTTTCTGCGCTGTGTGTTGAGAGAAGTACCAGAACTTGGCCCACCTGCTGCATAAACACAATGGGGAAACACCAGGAGCTGGAAACTATGTAAAAACCTTTTGGGTTGTATAGTTGACGTGAAATGAATATAAACTGTATCCACATGTGTAGAAATGCATCTCAGTATGTCACACGCTGTATTGAAAGAAACTGATCTATTTTGCACTTTAAGTAAAGACAATGTTGAACTATTACAAAATATATTTTCATAAGTGTGAAGAATAAAGTATTTTTGGGGGGGAAATCTTTTTATATATATTCCAAATACAAGCATTGTTCGAGATGAAATTTAACTTTAGAAGTTAACTTCAGATGTACCTGTTATAGGAACAGTAGTCAGCCATTTAGCTTGTCAAGCCTGTTCTACCATTTATTGAAATGGTTGCTAATTTGCAAATTAACTGTATACACCTACCTTTGCCCTGTACCTCCTAATACCTTTGATTAACAAAATCTACCAATCTCAGATTTAGAATTAACAATTAGTCCAGCATCAGTTGCCGTTTGCAGATCAACATCATCCTCGCATTCTACCGATTTTCCTAATCATGTTATGTGTCATACACCAAAGCAGAAGGCCATTCAGCTATCTGTGCCTCAGTGAGTTGTACACTTGCCTCTAAATCATTAAGTTGTGTTCAAATTCTGCACTAGAAATGATAGCCCAATAATCTAAGAGAATGCTCCAAATTCGTACTGAAGGTGTGCTGTGTTACCCTAGGTGCAGTCTTTCAGATGCGACATTCGGTTGAGGTTGTGTCTGTTCTTTAAGGTGGACATATGTGTGGTATGGAGTACAAAAAAGGGTGTTATCCCTGGTGTCATGGTCATTTTTTTTTTATTTGTTCATGGTACAAGGGCATCGCTGGCTGGCCCAGCACTTATTGTCCAGCGGGCATTTAAGAGTCAACCATATTGCTGTGGGTCTGGAATCATGTGTTGACCAGACCAGGCAGTTTCCTTCCCGAAAGAAGTTTAGTGAAGTAGATGTGTTTTTCCAACAATCGGCAATGGATTCATCTTTCAACTCTTAATTCCAGATTTTTATTGAATTCCAATTCCTCCGTCTGCCGTGGCAAGAATCAAACCTCAGTCTTCAGAACATGACCTGGATCTCTGGAATAACAGTCTAATGATAATATACTAGGCCATCACCCTTAATCCACTTTATTCAGCAACCAGCCTTACAAGGACAGGCATTCTGTTATCATATTGCTGTTCACAAGCTGGCTGCCCCATTTCATGTAACACAACAGTGACCTTAGTTCAAGACGAGTTCATTGGCTGTAAAGCACTTTGGAACTTAGCGATGATGTAAAGGCACTGTACAAATAAATGCAAGCCTTTCCTTTTTAATCCCTCCAAGGTATCTGTACTCACCGAATTGTGATCTCTTGAATATGTCCAATTTTAATTGCTCCAACATTGATGCGTATGAGTCCAACTGCTCAGCTCAAAGTATTAGAACTCCATCCTGAGACGTTTTCAGCCCTCACTTTTCTCCCTAAGGGCTTTCCTTAAAACCTACTTTAAACAGACTTTAAATATTGTCTAATGTGGTTTACTGTCAAATTTTGCTTTATAACACTTGAGAATCATCTGGAGGTGCTGTATAAATACACGTCATCAGTGGAATGTCAGATGGGATGAGCAATTTGTGGCTGATCTGCTACCATTTGTTGCAAGCCCCACCAAACTTGAATTTCATCTCCTGTGTGTTTGTGATTGTTGGTCATCCAGCATTAAAATATATTACTTACTAAAAGCTAGTTATTCAATCTGATTACTATGGATACCACTTTAATGTGTTTCTGGTGCAGACTGAGGTCATAAAGCGTAAGTGGTGACTACAGATGGGCTTTTCTGTCTGCAGTGCTGACTCCAAGTTAAGTGCTGAGCAACTGAACTGAATCAATGGTTTCGGCTTCATATTTAAGGTACCTATCTCATCCACCTTGCTAAAGTAATATGGAAACATCTCCCAAACTGCTCCATTTTCTTCTGCAGTTTCTAAGGAAAAAAGCTACTTCGACAATAATATACAACAGTAGGTATGGTTTACTTTGACCTGTTGGTCATTTTCCAATTAAAGCTGCCGAACGGAGTTTTTTTGATACCTGTGATGAAAATTTCTGTCAAGTTCAGAGTAGAGTTTGCAAAGCTGACTTGTTGCTAATGTTTAGTGGTAGCCGAAGTAAATCTTTCCCATGACTGACATTTTGGTTTGAACACTTCATTGAGGATCGAATGCAAAGTGCAAGCTGATATTTGGCAGTTGCTTTTCAAATTAGAAAGTCCATTTGTCCAAGTGTATGGAGACCTTTAGCACTATTCAAAGTTTCTAAGCCAAATTCCTTCCTCAATTAAAATCATTAATAATGATTGATTGGTAATTTACCTCAAAGCCGCAGACTGCCATGTTTAGCTAAGTGACAGTAATTAAACATCAAAAATAAACAATTGGACATAAAATAATTTCAGATGAAGGAGAATTGCAAAAATTAATTTTAATTTTTGTATACTTTCTGCCCTTCCTTTATGCTGATGTGTGCCATGTAATCTGGCAGCCCACTGCTACTGTATCCAGTGTCCATTTTTTAAATGTGAGTTCCAAGACTGTTTTATATTTAAAATAATTAAAATTGTGATGTTGTGGAAAAAGAGCAGCAAAGTGGGATCAATTGGATTGCTTTTTTAGTGAGTCCACACAAGGATAATGGAACAAATGTCCTATTTCTGTGCTGTAAGATTCTAAAATCTGACAGCAGGGAAGACTGATATCTTTGCAGGTGAGCTTGAAACTACTGAAGTTCACAAACTACCAACGTAGATAGCACTGAGAGATTATTTCCCCCTCAGTGGTTCAGCAATCTTTTGTTTTTCAAAAAGACATTCTAAAAGGAGGGATACTGCAAATAATTTCTGCTTCCAGCCTGATGTTTTATGAAACCCAGAAATGCTCTGAATATTTTAATAGAATTATATATTTGTTCATTCATTTAAAATTTGAATAAAAGTTACAAAAAAATCAAAAAGTAAAACCATTCACCCTTTGGAGGTGAATTATCTCACGTTATGATTATGGCCAAGTGCTACTAACTGAGAGGGCTTCTGTATGTTACATAAGAGTGGAGGAGGCCTGTAGTTTTAAATGCCAATAAATCTGCTCCAACCCTATCTCACTGACAACCCGATACAATGAGCTTTTCAAATAGAAACAGAAGAGGCTAATTTTACAGTGTGCATTCAGTTTCAAGTGAGATAATGGTCATAGTACATGTCATTTTGTTTATTTGGGACTAAGTGTGTTAATAAATTACTCTATTAGTTAACCCTGTTTCTTTATTGTGTCATTAATTTCAGCTCACTGTTTTGTTGGGATGTTTAGATGCTCAGTCTGTTCTATATTTAAGTGATAACTAATGAAGCTTTCCAATTTGCTTCCATGGTAATCAATGAGCAGAAGAAAAGCACTTTAGTGCAGTATGTTAGATGAATTTGCAAATTGCTCAAGAGCCATCAGTGTCTTGATTTTTGTTCTCAATCCTGAAGTAAAGCATGCAGAAACTGCATGTAATGTTACTGGAACATTATTTGAAAGTCAAATGAATGAAGGGTTCTTTTTGAGTTGAAAGATGCAATCTTGTCCCAAGGTATGATCCAGAATTTTGTGCCCATTCTTTTTGTGTGAGCCCAAACAACTGTTGTTTCCAACAGGTTCCAATGAAAAGCCCTCCCCAATAATTCCCTTTCAAGATGGAGGAGTGCTGGAGCCAACTGTAGGGCCCTGGTTGATGTGCTGTCTGAGAACAGCGAATTCAGCGTACACCAGCAATTGAACTTGAGACCTTCTGCTTAATAGAGCTATTATCCTCCACCTCCTGGTGAAGATAATGTAATTTAAAGATACAATTTCCAGACGCAGAATTAATCTTAATCAAATTTCCTTTCTCATTTTACATTCTTCCCTTTCAAGTATTTAATCTTACAGCCTGTTGCAATAGATAGGGGTGCTGATTATTTTTCACAAGACATTACAGTTGAGGAAGGCTATTTGACCCATTTTAATTCATCCATTTAAGATGACCCTGCTGACGCATTGTAGAAACTAGTATTTTCTTAAATGATTTCAGAGTTTTTCACTCTTTGAGTGAAGTTCTTCATGACACCAGTTCTAATTTTGCTTCTGACTAGTATAATAGAGTAATTTACTAGTTGAAGTTGACCTGATCTCGAATCATACATAGTCTGAAGCTTTTTACTGTCTCCGATATCCCTATAAGGACTTCTCTCAAAGAGCTTGGGTTTCTGTATTGTCTTTATATCTCAGACATTTTACAGCTATTCACTGAACAGTCTTCAGAAATTAAAAGTTCATCCAGGACCAGATCACAAATATGAGACGTATCAGTTCTCAGCTCTAAGTTTTGACCAGAATACAGTTTAGGTAAAACTCCATAAGCCTTATATTCCAGAGTTTTAGTTAGCAGTATCTGTTTCCTGTTTGTTGTGTTGATTACCACTCTATCTTTATTGTGCACTTTGAATTTCACAAGTTTAAAAAACTCCCAGATCTCTCTCAACTTCATCCATGGCCACAGTTGCTGCCCCAATTACTATGGTTCTTGGTAGATTATTAACACCATCCAACCATGATGGAGGATTCACTCATGATCCCGATGCTACTCTCATTTAATGTCCAGAGAGGTATGGAAGGTTATCAAATGATGGCTGGACACGTAGCTTATTGATACCTTACTTAGTTTAAGCTGCTCAGTTTATAGTCCTGCATTGTCCCCTAACTGAAATTTGTGAATTCAGCACCAATCAAGTTTGAATTGTTGTCTGTCATAGTAAATCATTGGCCAATTAAGGTATACGAGGAAATGTTAATAACTACAAATTAATTTTAGTTTTACTATCCAGAGTCACCTCAAACACCAGGTTAAGTATGGAATGAATCTGATATAGTCTCCACTTCTTCTAATTTTATTCTCTGACTTCTTTTTTAAAAGTTATGTTTCTTTTTCTTATTTCCTTCCACTTGCCACTCTTAAAACCACATGTACGCTACCCAAGATAACTTGCCTTTGAACTTGCAATCAGAGCTGGGAGAGGAAAAATGTCTTGCTATAAACCCATACATACTCCACACTGAATAAACTCAGCTCTCACCAGCTACCAGTTCACCAAACTACACTGCACAGGTAGAATAATAAAGCTACAGATATAACCTATAAGCAAGTGAGAACATATACTTGGACATTGATTTTTTTTAATGTTTCCCAACCCATCCCACAAAAGAAACAAGGCAAATTGAATACCATAGCAACAGCATGACAAATGATTGTTCAACATAAATGGATTCTGAGCCATGACTGTTTCTCAATTCAGTTCGTTGCTCAAGCATATTGACTAGAGAAAATTAATCAGCCCAACTTTTTTGATGTAATTCAGAATAATGCAAGTACATTTACCCTCTATTTGTACTGAATTATGGGCTGACCTGAAACTAATGCCCCTTGCCCTGAGGGAAATGTGCCTCGCAGTTAAGTCAATACTCATCTACCTGTTTGGTAACAAGTACATCTGTCAGGGAAATCTACAGCCAATTATCAAAGTGATGCACAACCTGTAATTTTCATTTTCAGCATCTTCTATTCAAGATAATATGACAAGTTCACTGTGATATCAATAACAGTGGTCTTGCAAACCACTGTAATTATCTAAGCACTACAAAAGCTAATAAAATCAGCTCTGTGGCAGCTTCAAATCTGCAGCTGAGCCAGACTGATGCACAAATCACAGTAGGTGTCTAACTGCATTGTTATTTCCATGGAAGCTGGTATTAGATTTTAGTCTGATTGTGTTTGGAATACATTTGGAGATTGATGTTGGAGTGGACGTTTTGACCTAGTGTGAGATTATAAAACAGGTTCTCGAGCTGGAAAGCAGCAGCATGCACGATCCTTCTATTATTGCTGAAATCATGACCTTCACATTTTCAGGCCCCAATATCTTCTTGGCAGCAATTAGATTTTGTAGCTTTTATGGGACATAAATTTTCACTTTAACAGCAGAATAATGATTGTGTTTTGCATGGTGTAATTTTCCTGTCTTGTAAAATAGAGACTTGCTGTCTTACTGCCACAACAGTCACCTAAAGACTTTGAGATAAATGCATCACGCATGCAAAATATCCATCAAATGAAAATCTCAACTGTATCAAATTACCGAGGAAATTATTAAAAACAGCTTGCAAACTGATCAATCTGTCATGGAAAAATCTTCCTCTCTCAGCAGCTAGGGCAATATTGTGCTTGAAGCAGAATTCTAGTAGTGTGAATAAATATCGTTGCATGTGTAGTGAGAGAGGAAAGAGTATGAATATTATCATCAAAATTAGGCTAGGATTCTATGTTTCTTTGTTCCCACTTGATCGGCAGGAAGAAGTTAAAATGCTGAAAGAGATCATTTACCAAGGACAAAAATGTTACTGCTTAGACATTGTGATACTGTTGGCAACAGGCTTTACCATGCTTTACCACATATCATTTGTATAGTGTTCATGTGGCAAAGTAATGGATATATAGATGGTATTAAGTGGGTCTACTCAGCCACAATGGAAGGAGGTGATTGTGACACAAAGAAGAAAAATAAATAGCAAATAAAGGCAAAATTCAGGCACTTTGCTGAGTGATTTTATTCAGCTGACCCACACAAACCAGTCAATTCAATAGTTTAATACCCACCTGTGCTGTATTAGTTGAGTTCGGTCAATATCAGAGGCTCTCCTCATCTGATATGCAATTGTACATCCTAGAAGGAGTTGTGAGAGTAGGAACTGTGGCTGATCTTCACCTCAATAGCTTATTGAGTGCTGAGACCAATTTTGGCTCTTTCCACTGCTATTACCAGTTATAATTGAGATCAGTAAATTCAGCATATACCTAGGAAAAAAACTGAGGATCTTTTATTCTGTACAACTTGGTACATGAAAAATGGTACATTTACTTACAAATCATTAGAGTTTGCATCTGTTCAAAGGGATGGAAATGCAGTTCAGTTGAAAACCAAGCTGTAAATCAATGCTTTACTTTTTATCAGACTGTATATCTTTGGTGACATGAGTGAGTGCTGTTACTTGTGTGCAGAGCATTATTTTCTGTGACCATCATAAGTCCTTTTTTGAATAGTAGCATAGCAATTGTACACATAAAGTAAGGAATACTGAGAACCGAAAAGTAAGATAAGAATATATAATATTATGCTGAATGTAGACTGGATGGATAGACTAAGTTTTAAACAAAGCTTCTGTAATTTGGAAACAAGCTGAGGTAAATTGTGCAGCTGAAGAAAAGGTCATTGGTGCAGGATACAGGCTTTTGGATTACTGTGCCAAGGAATGGTGCAACATATGTTTGCAGTGCAATATTGTAAATAGTGAATTGCAAACCGTAACTGTGTCATGAAGCTTGGGAAAACAGAAGGAAGACTTCTTATTTGGCCACTGTCAGAGTTCTCCATCCACCATTGGAGCATCTTTGACAGGCACCACCGAAAAATGGCCATTGGTATTCTCGGGCACAAGAATTATACAGTATGCAGCATAGGCCCATGGAGTCATAGAGATGTATAGTACGGCAACAGACCCTTCAGTCCAACTCATCCATGCTGATCAGAAATCTCAAGCCAATCTAGCCCCCCTGCCAGCACACGGCAAATATCCCTCCAAACCCTTCCTATTCATATACCCATCCAGATGCCTTTTAAATGTTGCAATTGTACTAGCCTCCACCCTAAACCTATGAGAGAAAGTGAGGGCTGCAGATGCTGGAGATCAGAGCTGAAAATGTGTTGCTGGAAAAGCGCAGCAGGTCAGGCAGCATCCAAAGAACAGGAGAATCGACGTTTCGTTTCCTAAAGAAGGGCTTATGCCCAAAACGCCGATTCTCCTGATGCTGCCTGACCTGCTGCGCTTTTCCAGCAACACATTTTCAGCTCCACCCTAAACCTATGCCCTCTAGTTCTGGACTCCCCCACCCAGGGAAAAGACCTTGTCTATTTATCCTATCCATGCTCCTCGTGATTTTATAAACCTCAGTAAGATCACCCCTCAGCCTCCAACACTCCAGGAAAAGCAGCCCCAGCCTATTCAGCGCCTCCCTATAGCTCAAATCCTCCAACCCTGGCAACATTCTTGTAAATCTTTTCTGAACCCTTTCAAGTTTCACAACATTCCTCCAATAGGAAGGAGACCAGAATTGCACGCAATATTCCAAAATAACACTGCTACAGCTATAAATTCAAACTGCTTAACTCCTATGGAATATTTTTAGGACAAGACAAAAATCTAGAATTGTGGACCCCTCCTGTAATCTGAGTATTTAAATGCAAATTTACCACACTGTCCACAGCTGAGAAAAGCAATAACTAAAAGTCAGATCTATTTGCATAACACTGATTAATATGTAAAAATATACATCATTTACTTAAAATGATTTTTTATAAACGTCCAGCCAAATAGGAGGCCCTCTTTTACAAATTACATGCTGCAAGGAAATCATTCAGTCCTCAGTTACTAACCTTTAGGTTACAGAGGTGGCCATGAAGTTCACTGAATAGTTTCACATGAAGACTTGTAGATTTTAGTAACTGTTCAGACAGGCCAACATATTTCTGAGCTTTAAAATTTCTGGCTTGCAAATTATATGTGAAACTAAACAACATGACCATAACCTTATAACAATTCCTCTTTCAATCTTTAAAACAAATCATTGGAGCATAGGAACAGCATTGAATATAAGAATCAGCAGAATTTAACCATTCTCCGTACTAATATGAATAAAAATGTAATTAGGAACAACTTTTAATTCAATTAAACAGAGATGTTAGGGAGGAGTTTTCTGCATTTTTGCACAATTCTAGCAAGGTTGGAATCTGCAAGGAGGCGCTGCATAGTTCATTAACATTCCATCAATTAAAACAGTCTCGAAAAACAAGCCTCAGTGCAATCAATAATCCTCCTACAACTCCAAACACTGGCAATCTGCAAGAATCTCCCTTCTCCCTGATACAATGACCTGAGCTGGACCCAACTTCTCCCAGCTGGGGGGGGGGGGGGTTGCCTGACAAAGGAGGTATAGCAGGTGCCATGAGCCTGCCCTGAGGATTTTTAAAAAGGTCCAATTTCAGGATGGCCTCAGGTCTCTCTGATGGTGCAATGCCAAGTCAAAAAAGGCCCAGACTAATTTCTACCTCTTTGTGAACAAATTTGAGGTCAGTTTTACTAACATTTCACAACTACTATACAAAAATGTCAATACAAACGGTGGTTAACTATTGTGAGACGTTCTAAGACTATGATGGGCCCTTCATAAATTCAAGTCCCAAACTAGATGGAAAAAAGACACAGTTAACATTTCAGGTCCAGTGACCCTTCTTCAGAACTGGTCACTGGACCCTAAACGTTAAACATAGAAACATAGAAGATAGGAACAGAAGGAGGCCCCTTGGCCCTTCGAGCTTGCTCCACTATTCATCATGATCATGGCTGATTGCCCAACTCAGGTACCTAATCCTGTTTTCTCCCTATGACCTTTGACCCCATTCACCCCAAGTGCTATATCGAGCCACCTCTTGAATACATTCAATAAAACACAGAACATTACAGTGCAGTACAGGCCCTTCAGCTCTCGATGTTGCGCCGACCTGTGGAACCAATCTGAAGCCCATCTAACCCTAAACAATTCATTATCATCCATATGTTTATCTAATGACCATTTACATGCCCTTAAAGTTGGCAAGTCTACTACTGTTGCAGGGTATTCCAAGCCTGACATCTGTCTTATATCTATCACCCCTCAGTTTAAAACTATGTCACCTCATGCTAGTCATTGCCATCTGAGGAAAAGGCTGTCACTGTTCACCCAATCTAATCCTCTGATCAACTTGTATGCCTCTATTAAGTCACCTATTAACCTTCTTCTCTCTAATGTAAACAGTCTCAAATCTCTAGCCTTTCCTCATTAGACCTTCCCTCCATACCAGGCAACATCCTGGCAAATCTCCTCTGCACCCTTTCCAACGCTTTCACATTCTTCCTATAATGCAGTGACCAGAACTGTACACAATACTCCAAGTGTGGCTGCACCAGAGTTTTGTGCAGCTGCAACACAATTTCATGACTCCAAAACTCAATCCCTCTACCAATAAAAGCTAACACACCACATGCCTTCTTAACAACCCTATCAACCTGGGTGGCAATTTTCAGGGAGCTATGCATATGGGCACCGAGATCTCTCCACTCATCTACACTACTAAGAATCTTACCATTAGCCCAGTATTCTTTATTCCTGTTACTCCTTCCAAAGTGAATCACCTCACACTTTTTCCACATTAGACTCCATTTGTCACCTCTACAGCTTATCTATGCCCCTCTGTAACTTGCAACATCATTCCGCACTGTCCACAACTCCACTGTCTTCAGGCATTCTGGTCACCAGGAAGAACTTGCCGTGCATTGACACCAATCCTAGTCAGCTTCAGGTCTCACAGATGTCCTTGTAACACAAATGTGAGTATTCAGTTGCCAAATTTTGTTGCCAGGTCAGACATACTGGTAGACACCCTCATTTGAATTGCTGAAAGTGTACAATAGCAGCATGGAGAAATGATTTGAAGGTGCCGGTGTTGGACTGGGTTGTACAAAGTTAAAAATCACACATCACCAAGTAATAGTCCAAATAGACCTGTTGGACTGTAATCTGGCGTTGATTATAATCTGATTTTTAAGCATGGAGAAAAATATGCAAAAGAGAGTTGGTGCCAGGATGCAGCCCTATTTCATCAGTGAATGTGAAAGCATCTGTTGTTATTGTAACTGATGGAAAGAAGAAATAATATCCAACATTCCAGGTAGCGGCCTGTTTTCTGTAGCAGTTTAAAGAGTCCTCCTCTGCTGACCAAGATCAAAGATCTTGATGAAGCCAATGGAGTCAATGTAGAGTGCCTTGAAACAAAAGCAGAAAGTGATGGAGAAACGCAACAGGTCTGGCAGTTTAGTGGAGGACGAAAAACAGTGTTGGTGTTTCCGCATCCTTTGTCATAACAACAATCAATGATTGTCATCGTTAGACTAGCTTTTTATTCCAGGTTTTCATTGATTCAAATTTCACTATCAGCCATGGTGGAATTCAAGTCATGCCCTTGGAGAACTATACTGGGTCTCTAGATTTCTAGTCCACTGACAGTATCACTGCACCACCATCTGTACTTGCATTATGTCAGCATCATAGACAAACATATTTTTTGCCAACATTTTTAATATTCTCAATTAATGCCATTAACATTGTGATCATGATCAGATAATGTGCTTTTTCTGATGTCAGTCGAGGGTTAGATATTGGCCAGGACATCAGAGGGACAACTCCCCTGCCCTTCTTCGAGGTGGGTGGGATCTTTTACAACTACCTGAATGGTGGGACCTTGTGTAAATTCTCAGTACTGTACTGGAGTATCCCTTTTGGTTTTGCTTTGTGTGTACTCAAGCCCTAGACCAGACTTGAACCCAGGACTTTGTGGTTCATATTTGTGATGTCACAGTCTGCAATCCAATCAGAGCAATGCAATCAAAGACCTTCCCCACAATAATGAACAGGGAGACATCTCAGTAACTGTTACAGTGACTGCAGTCCCCCTTGTTTGGTTACATGTGGAAGGGCATTCAGGCCATTAGCAACCACAGAACAGCATTGCCTGCTTGTGGTGGTGATGCTTCCTTCCCAGATGAGTTTAATGCACGGTTTGAGGCACAAAATGATGTGGCAGCGAGGGAGACCACACCCCATCCCAATGACCAGGTGCTGTGTCTTACCACACTGACATGAGGAAAATCCTATGCAGAGACAACCCATGTAAGGCTGCTGGACCAGATAGCATTCCTGACAGAGTGGTCAGAGGATGCTCTGACATACTGACATATGTTCTCATGGACATCTCCCTGAGCTGTGCCATAGTTCTAACATGCTTCAAAGCAGCTACCATTGTGCCTGTGCCAAAACACCTTCAGCGTCCTGTCTCAATGACTACCGCCCTGTTGCGCTAACATCCATCATCATGAAGTGTTTCGAGAGGCTCGTGATGAAGCATATTAAGACACTGCTGCCTCCCTCACTGGACACCCTGCAGTTCACATAATGTCCAAACCACTGAACAGATGATGCCATTTCCACCACCCTCCATCTGGCTCTCACCCACCTGGAGAAGAAGGACACCTATGTCAGATTACTATTCAGAGGTTTCAGTTCCACATTCAACACTATCATTCCTCAGCTGATTGGAAGCTGAGTCTGCTGGGCCTTAATACCTCCTTGTGTAACTGGATCCTGGACTTCCTGACTGGGAGACCTTAGGCAGTCCGGATTGGGAACAGCATCCCCAATACCATCACATTGAGGACAGGGGTTCCCCAGGGCTATGTGCTCAGTTCATACGTGTTCACCCTGCTGACACACATCTGTGCAGAAATGCACAGCTCAAATCATATCATTAAGTTCACCGATGACACGGCTATAGTGGGTCTCATTAGCAGGAATGACGAGTCAGCATACAGAGAGGAGGTGCAGCAGCTAATGGACTGATGCAGAGCCAACAACCTGTCTCTGAATGTGGACAAAATGAAAAAGATGGTTGTTAACTTCAGGAGGGCATGAAGTGACCACTTTCTGCTGGTTATCGACATTCCCCCGTGGAGATCATGAAGAGCACCAAATTTCTTGGCATCCACCTGGCAGAGAATCGCACCTGGACCCTCAACACCTCCACAGCCAAGAAAGGGTAAAAACAATGACTGCAGATGCTGGAAGCCAGATTTTGGATTAGTGGTGCTGGAAGAGCACAGCAGTTCAGGCAGCATCCGAGGAGCAGCAAAATCGATGTTTCGGACAAAAGCCCTTCCATTCCTGATGAAGGGCTTTTGCCCGAAACGTCGATTTTGCTGCTCCTCAGATGCTGCCTGAACTGCTGTGCTCTTCCAGCACCACTAATCCAAAACCACAGCCAAGAAAGCCCAGCAGTGTTTCTACTTTCTGCGTAGACTGAGGAAAGCCCACCTCCTACTCCTCATCCTCACCACATTTTACAGAGGGTTCATTGAGAGTACCCTGAGCTGCTGCTGCATCCAAAAGGCTCAGAGCATTGTGGAAGATCCCACACATCCCTCAAACTCTTTTCCCTCCTGCCATCTGGCAGAAGTTACCGGAGCATTCGGTCTCTCACGGCCAGACTGTGCAGCAGTTTCTTCCCCTGATCCATTTGGTTTCTTAACACAGTATGATTGCACTCTATTCCATCTGAAACTCTTTACACGACTTCAAATTGCTGCTAGAACAACATTTTATTAATTATCATTCTTGTATTACACTCTAATTTGCACACCACTGTGCCTATTGCCTTGACATGCCAGGAATTACTGAGCTGTCTTGCGTGTATTTCACTTCTTATGCCTCCCTGTGTATGATCGTGTAGTGTGAGTTGTCCATGTAGCACCTTGGTCCTGGAGAAATGCTGTCTCATTTTTACTCTATCAGTTGTATATGGTAGAAATGACAAATAAAGCTACTCTTGACTCTTGACAAGGTGATTGTGTTTGCATCATTCATGTCTTGACACTCAAATATTTCTTTCCAGCAGAGACATGAAAGTTCATGGAGAAGCTTCAGTGAGGCCTGTTTTTCACTTTTGATGATACCACAATAAACAACAGTTTGAATCAGCAGTGACAACATGGCTACAGATACAGTGAGCGATTAGTTCAATGCTTTATATATATAAAAATAACAAGGAAAGAAAATGCTAAAATGTTTTCTGGTGACCTGGCGGCTGTGTTTGTGTTGAGTTATTGAAAGATCATTCAAATGCTTTCCTTCTTCATGCCAAAGCAGCAGGATGTTTAAATGTGAATGGGTTAGAGAGTTTAATAGACCGTCTGCCAGGGTAGGAAACAAAGGAATAAAGAGCCAGAGGCCAAATATCTAGTCAAATGATTTAGTAGACCTCAGCTGGAGTGCAAACAAGAGAAAACAGCAGGAGTGGAACAGGAAACAATTCAGTGAATGACATTTCACATTCTAGTTGAAGTAAATGATCTTCTTTCACCAGTTACAACCAAAAAAAGTGTCTTCATGCAAATTTAGGGGCATCTTCTCTAAAGTGAGAGACTTCACAGTTTATTTTAAAAAAACCTCAATTGATGTACTTGTTTTCATTTTTTAACTCCAGCCCATTACAAGTTTCTTAATCTGAGTTTTCAGAAGCTGCTTCTGTAAATTCACACCACTTTGCATTTATTGGTTTTCATTTTTTTGGAAAATTGTAGTTTATTTTTATTTTAATGCACTCATGAACTTTTGTCTCACAATTGTGTTCCAGTGATAAAAGTAGTGCATTAAACAATTGCTTCACTCTCTTTCCCTTCTTCAAATCTGCATTTATTGATTCTCTTAATGAAACATTCCTTGTTTCCTCCATTCTTTGCCAACTATCACCCACCTCTTCCTTGCTTTTCCTTTCCAAAGTTTTTGAACATCTTCCTACCTTCTGGACCTGCAAGTTGATTTTTTATTTATTTAGTTTGTGTCCCTACTGCAATGTTGAACAGATCTTATCAAGATTAGGAAGTGCCAGTGTTTGACTGGGGTGTACAAAGTTAGAAATCACACAACACCAGGTTATAGTCCAACAGGTTTATTTGGACGCCCTAGCTTTCGGACAACCACCTGATGAAGGAGCAGCGCTCTGAAAGCTAGTGCTTCAAATAAACCTGTTGGACTATAACCTGGTATTATGTGATTTTTAACTAAGATTTTATCAAAGTTGTAAAGAGAGTGGCCAACCATGAAACCACTAAACTTGGGCAACTTTGTGATGCACATCAAGTGACCTAAGCACAGGTGAAATGATCGCCACCACATATTGGGGGCGGGGGGGCGGGGAGAGTGGAAGAGGGATCAAACACATTATGACACCTGCACGTACACAGTAGTCTCCAATGCCACAGAATCTCCAACAAGGAGGCGGGGAGTAAACAAACCTGACTTTTGTGTCTCTGTTGTGTGGAAGTTACTCAGGCAGGGAAAGGAACAAACACAGTCCCCTCGTGCTCTCTTCTCCAGGTAAGTGGACTAATAGACTAAAGTACACACAGAATCTTACCAGAAATCTGCAAAGTGTCTGTTTTATTGAGTTTCTTGGAGGGTTTTCTCTCTTTGGGGCCTTATGAGCTTTTTACTCCATTAGCTCAAACCTGTCTCATTACATGCCTCATGCACCTACTGTCCCTTCCCCCCCACTCATATGATTCACTCACTCTCTGTAAGCAGAAGTAACACCACTCCTGGGAATACCGAGGATTCCTGGCACTAGTGCCATTTTTAAAAGGCCATTGTGCATCGGTCAAAGGCTGGCAGTCCAGAACTGTCCTATGCAGTTCATGTTATAGAGTCGGAGAGTCATGGAGTTGTACAGCATGGAAACAGACCTTTCGGTCCAATTCGTCCATGCAGACCATATATCCTCACCTAATATAGTCTCAATTGCCAGCATATCCCTCTGAACCCTTCCTATTCTTATACCCATCTAGATGCCTTTTAAATGCTGTAATTGTACGTGCCTCCACCACTTCCTGTGGCAGCTCAATCCATACATGCACCATCCTTTGCATGAGAAAGCTGCCCCTCAGGTCCCTTTTAAATCTTTCCCCACTCACCCTAAACCTAATGCCCTCTGGTTTTGGACTCTCCCACCCTAGGGAAAATACCTTGTCTATTTATCCTACCCATGCCCCTCATGATTTTATAAACCTCTATAAAATCACCCCTCCACCTCCAACGCTCCAGGGAAAACAGCCCCAGCCTGTTCAGCCTCTCCCTGTAGCTCAAATCCTCCAACCCTGGCAACATCCTTGCAAATCTTCTCTGAAACCTTTCAAGTTTCACAACATTAAAAATCACACAACACCAGGTTATAGCCCAACAGGTTTAATTGGAAGCACTAGCTGTCGGAGTGCTGCTCCTTCATCAGGTGGTTGTGGAGTACACAATTGTAAGACACAGAATTTATAACAAAAGTTTACAGTGTTATGTAACTGAAATTATACATTGAAAAATACCTTGATTGTGTGTTAAGTCTCTCATCTGTGAGGGTGACCATGTTAGTTTCATTTCATATGTAAATCATAAAACATTTTTAAAAAGTTACATTCTCGGATTAACTTTAACAACACCCTTCCGATATGACGGAGACCAGAATTGCATGCAATATTCCAAAGTGGCCTAATCCCTGTCCTGCACAGCCGCAACATGACCTCCCAACTCCTGTACTCTATGCTTTCACCAATAAAGAAAAGCATACCAAACCCAGATATGGCATATAAGGAGAAATTGGTGCCCATCACCTTGCAAACAGTCACCAAAAGATTCTGGTAGATGGGATGGTGCAGAGGAAGGCTGACCTCTTCTTCCAGGGTCTGTCTGCCTGGACTTCCAAAAGAGAATTGGAGAATTGTATAAACAAAGAGTTGGAGGACTGAAGGGAAAACAAAGGAAGTGTGACTAAATGAGTTGTTTTCTCAGAGAACTGTCATGGACATGATGGGTTAAATGGCCTCATGTGTAAGAAAGAAGTTATGCTTCTAATTGTTCCTAGTCATTATGAGAATTATTTTAACTTAATTTCATTTTTCACTTGACAAAATCATAAGATAGGTTCAGATACGCAGGTCCTACATCTGAGTTGGAAACAAATAAAATGTCTGCAAGGCATCTGATCAGTCCTAACAGTCAATATCTCAATCCCTGATTCCTTCAAATATGGAACCAATTTTCCTGTGAAAGCATTTACATTATTTTCCTTTAATGTCTCTAATCGACGTACTCACTGTACAAAAAACAGATAAATCTCAACTCATTTCTCAGCTGTAAACCTTCAGTGCTTTCTCTAGGTTCGGGGGTTTATAGCAATCTCAATCATGTTATCAGGCTTTGCTTTATTCTATCCAGTGGCTTAGGAAACCTAAATACTTGAACATTATCTTCACTGAGTGTTGTCTTCTCTTAGATTTTTCAGCTTCCCCCTCATGTCTCAGATGCCTTAACTGGATTACTGTTTGCCGATCCTCTCTTCCACACCACCTTCTTGCATGGAATGGTGCACAGACATCAAATATGACTGTACCAATGTCATATACATTCATGTAGGGCTGGATTTGATGCAACCCATCAAAGTGGGAACCTTAGCAGCTAGGTCCACCTAATAGCAGCAGAAGTCCAATATCAAATCCTCAGCTGATTAAGTCAAAGAGAGGAAAGGACTGATACAGAATTCCTAGCCACTGGTAGTGGGATGTTAGTAAGGCGAATATATGGGCCAACTAACACCCATTGCCCCAAACCCACCATAATTCAATGATAATTAATGGATTAAAAAGGAGCCACACACTTCCCCATGCCACCTGAAGACTGCCCAGCAAACTCTGTCCATCTCCTGGAGAAGGGGAGTGGGAGTTCCTGCCTTACCTGATTAAGGGATCCAGAAATGGGGAAAGTTCAGGGTAGGGGCTGCATTAAATCACCCCTTTGTTCTTTCCTTCAATCCACATTCCCCATTGCAATTTCCATGATGCCTTTGATTACTTTTGGCCTTGGGACCCTTACCAATCCTGAGCCTCTACTGGATGCATTCTTCAAAGCTCCCCTTTCAATAGAGAGTTGATGGCCACTGAGTTACATAGAACATAGAACAATACAGCACAGAACAGGCCCTTCGGCCCACGATGTTGTGCCGAACATTTGTCCTAGCTTAAGCACCCATCCATGTACCTATCCAATTGCCGCTTAAAGGTCACCAAAGATTCTGACTCTACCACTCCCACAGCCAGCGCATTCCATGCCCCCACCACTCTCTGGGTAAAGAACCCACCCCTGACATCTCCCCTATACCTTCCACCCTTCACCTTAAATTTATGTCCTCTTGTAACACTCTGTTGTACCCGGGGAAAAAGTTTCTGACTGTCTACTCTATCTATTCCTCTGATCATCTTATAAACCTCTATCAAGTCACCCCTCATCCTTCGCAGTTCCAATGAGAAAAGGCCTAGCACTCTCAACCTATCCTCGTATGACCTATTCTCCATTCCAGGCAACATCCTGGTAAATCTTCTCTGCACCCTCTCCAAAGCTTCCACATTTTTCCTAAAGTGAGGTGACCAGAACTGCACACAGTACTCCAAATGTGGCCTAACTAAAGTCCTGTACAGTTGCAACATCACTTCACGACTCTTGAATTCAATCCCTCTGCTAATGAACGCTAATACACCATAGGCCTTCTTACAAGCTCTATCCACCTGAGTGGCAACTTTCAAAGACCTATGAACATAGACCCCAAGATCCCTCTGTTCCTCCACCTCACTAAGAACCCTACCGTTAACCCTGTATTCCGCATTCTTATTTGTCTTTTCAAAATGGACAACCTCACACTTGGCAGGGTTGAACTCCTTCTGCCACTCCTCAGCCCAGTTGCTAGGATAGCTCAACCATGGCTCCTCAGGTACCTAATGAATAGTTAGAACTGACAGGATTTCCCTGCTGCTTCCCTAACCAGTGGGTAAAATCTTCGTTGGATGGATGAGATCTTAACTTATCAACTCCCTGGGTTGTTAGCGAGGTCTCCCTAAATAGGGCATAGATATTCTAGGTGCTATGACATGCAACTCCAGATTACATTTCATTACATTACATTTCACATTTTATATATTACATTTTACAATTTATTCTGCACATTACATTTTCTTGCGTATTCCATGACATCCCTCCTACTTGGACATAGCGTTGACTTGTGAACAGAGGGACAGAGCGAGATTAGGATGAGAGGGCACATAAGGGAAGAGTGGAATGAAGGTGGAGATAGCGAAGAGGATAAATTTATTAGGTAGCTATTAGGCCACTGGAGTAAACACTCCTTCTCCTGGCCCACAAGCTGGAAGGGAATCCTCATGGATTCGGCTTTCTCCTTTAAGCTGCTGAATTTCCCTGAGGCTTGGGAAACCCAAATGCCTGCAGGTAAAATTAAACTAACTGAATGTAATTAAAAATTGCACAACACCAGGTTATAGTCCAATTGTTGTCCAGAGTGATATTTAACTTTGTCCACCCTGGTCCAACACCAGCACCTCCAAGTCATAACTGAATGTAATACTTAACTTCCCAGTCTGGTTCCTACAAATCGGTTGTGCATCTCCTATCCTGCTTCCATTAAGATGTTATCAGGTGTGAAGCGGGATTTATTCTTGCTCCAGAGTATTTGTATTTTAATCTCTGATAGCATTCCATTTTTGAAGTTAAGTTTCAGCTCAGTGCTTTTACCGGCTGGTGAATGGGGGACAAGGGAATAGCGAATGAGGAATATCACTTAAAAGAGTTAGGGCAAAGGAGTCTTTCTGAATTGAAGACAATGTGGGATGCTTCATTTTCTGTGGTTAGTGAAATGGAGGCTCAAAGGTTATTCAAGAGAATTGGATAAATATTTGATAAAGAGGAATTGTTAAAAAAAACTGAGAAAGTTGGATTGACTAAAAGTGAGGCTCCCACTTGTCACTTTCAAACCAAGCCTGAGTCCAATGAGATGCAAAGCAAGATCAGACCAAGTAATTATGCCATTGACTGGAGAAGCTGCCACAGCCTAGAAGCAGTGCAGATTGACTCTGGTAAAATTGTTGTAGAATATTGGAGTGCTAATGCTATTGCTACCAATTACATATGGATGATCACGTTATGAGTAGGACCTGTGTTAGCAGCATTACTTTTGGCTATCAGTACAATTTCAATGAGCTGCCATTAGTTGCAAGTGAAATTGAACTTTTTCCCATCTGTAATTCTCCCCTGTGAGTAAATTCCCACATTTTTTTTACCTTCACTGCCCTTCCATCAGTTTCTCTTATTTACCTCATGGCTCGTTCATCCTGGCAGGCTGGGAGGGCTGCTAGGCTCACTTGGAAAACTATGGCCCCAGCTTACCACCAGGTTCCTACCTCCAACCACCCAAGCAGATCTACACCAGTGTGGGAAACTATACACTTACTGGAAAACAGCAGTCAGCCTCCATTCATTGGTGCTAACTAGGTTCTTAATGATCTTAATCAGTTCCCTGCATTATGGGAGTTGGTAGTTTTGCCGGACCTAGGGCTGATGTGGGTACCAAAGACTGCTGTGATAGAACTGTGTTCCAGTTTGTGGGTTATTGGCATTAGCATTGGGGAAAATAGGGACTGCAGCTTTGGGTTAGTCTACTGTGCAGGGGCCAGTGTTTCAGCAAGCCATATACCTACCAAAGTGGAAAGGGCTTTAAATGAAACAAAGAGGGCGAATCAATGAATAATCATTGCACCCAGCTCACGTATATTGGAACTAGGTGTCAGTTAAGGCTAGTCTGGCTTGTTGTGCTTGAGACTGTACCTCCGGTTTAATGCCCTAATCTTCCTCCTCCAAAGACTAATGCCCTTTGTTTCCTGTTCCAGTTTTACAGAGCACAGCATGTTTGGATTATGTGGCGGACTGTCTGGAGTGTACAACAAGGCCCCCTCTAGACCAATCGAAACATTGGAACTTCATCTTCAGGAGACCTACCATCTGCTCCACTATGGCCCTGGTTGAACAATGGGCGACATTGCATTCACACACTCAGCCTTAGCCAGAAGATCATATAACTGAACCTTCAGCCATGGTCACAGAGGGTAATACATGCCCCACTAATTATCTTTATAAAGCATCCAGCCCTTGAAGTAAAGCAGGGACATGAGAGTTCTCAAGAGCATAGGCATTAGGCAGCTCAACAGTTACTGAGAGCAGACCTCTAAGATGTGATACGGAAGATAAGAGATTGTTTTTACATTGATGGGGTGGAACCCTTTTCTATTGACAAAGTCTGTTGAGTTATGATATCGCACTCACAAGGTGATGTGTGTACTGTATAAGCGATCATTCCCTGCACCTGGAGAAGACAGCTATATTGACATGTAGTATTGACTTCATTTCATTGCATTGGTAACAGCCTTCAAGGGCCATGGGATCCCATACAGGTACCCAGTGGATCCTCGGAAGCAGCCAGTTATCACCTTGACAGCCACCAGGTCATCCACCCTTTCAAATTGCAGACTCTACCCCAGCAGTTGGTATTCTTCTGTGACAGTATCCTCAGACATACCAGTCTAAAGCAACACTGCACCTCGCTCATTAGGGGTAAATGGTACGGAGGACAATAGGCTCTGAGTTTCCAGTACCTTTCGCTTCCACGTGTTCCCACATATTTCTCATTTTCATCTCTCAACATTACCCCTGAGCCCCAGTCCTAGCTGTGTCAACTTTTCTGCTTCCCTGTCTTCTCCCATCCTGTACCTCAGCATGTTGCCTCCCATCTCCAGAATTGACTTCCCCAACTTTTCAACCATAGCATTCACCCCTGATAATGATGCCTCCTGTTAATTTTAATTGAGCAAACCCTCAGACTGACGGAGGCCCACCACACTGTTTGATTTGGATAGGCAGCCCTGACTGATACATAACCAGACGCCTGGCTTTTCCCACTACAGTTGCCTGCCTGACTTCCTGAAACTCCCCTGACTGGATGCACTGGTGCAGCAGGACTGACAGGTCCACTCTTGCAGAACCCCTGACCCTGAGGGCCCCACATGGATGACTGACCATGTCCAAGCTGAAAATGTGTTGCTGGAAAGGCGCAGCAGGTCTGGCAGCATCCAAGGATCTGGAGAATCGTCGTTTCGGGCATGAGCTCTTCTTCAGGAATGAGGAAAATGTGTCTAGCAGGCTAAGATAAAAGGTAGGGTGGAGGGACTTGGGGGAGGGGCGTTGGAAATGTGATAGGTGGAAGGAGGTTAAGGTGAGGGTGATAGGCCGGAGTGGGGGTGGGGGCGGAGAGGTCAGGAAAAAGATTGCAGGTTAGGAAGGCGGTGCTGAGTTCGAGGGATTTGACTGAGACAAGGTAGGGGGAGGGGAAATGAGGAAACTGGAGAAATCCGAGTTCATCTCTTGTGGTTGGAGGGTTCCGAGGTGGAAGATGAGGCATTCTTCCTCCAACCGTTGTGTTGCTATGGTCTGGCGATGGAGGAGTCCAAGGACCTGCATGTCCTTGGTGGAGTGGGAGGGGGAGTTGAAGTGTTGAGCCACAGGGTGGTTGGGTTGGTTGGTCCGGGTGTCCCAGAGGTGTTCTCTGAAACATTCCGCAAGTAGGCGGCCTGTCTCCCCAATATAGAGGAGGCCACATCGGGTGCAGCGGATGCAATAAATGATGTGTGTGGAGGTGCAGGTGAATTTGTGGTGGATATGGAAGGATCCCTTAGGGCCTTGGAGGGAAGTAAGGGGGAGGTGTGGGCGCAAGTTTTGCATTTCTTGCGGTTGCAGGGGAAGGTGCCGGGAGTGGAGGTTGGGTTGGTGGGGGGTGTGGACCTGACGAGGGAGTCATGGAGGGAGTGGTCTTTTCGGAACGCTGATAGGGGAGGGGAGGGAAATATATCCCTGGTGGTGGGGTCTGTTTCCAAGCCCTTGGACTGCGATCGAACACTGCTCTTGACTGACTGTGGTGGGATCCACTGACAAACAACAGTCCTCCTGGTCTTGACTGACGATTATTCCCCTTAAGCCTGGAGACATGGCTATTTAGTTGAAGCACATTCAATGTGTTTGCTATGTATGCAGGTGCACATACAGCAACATGTCCACCCCTCCCCCATTGACTGATCACTGCTGATAACCATGAGAACCAACCTGGCTTTATGCCTGCACAAAGCAGCAAACAAGACAAAAATCTTTAAGTTCTGAATGAACTGGCAAAGTATAAAATGGCAAGGCAATGATGTGAGTATCCAGCAGGCTGCAACGTGAGAGCACTGAAAAAGCAAATGGGGAGCCTTGAGCTGCAGCCTGGTCCAAACCATGAGGTGGGGGTTTGTACAAGCTGCCCCCCCCCCACCCCCTCCACAGCAGCATTACAGTGGAACATGCTGGGCCATGCCAAAGTGCAGCTTTGAAATGGAGAACAGTAGAGTAAGTGAGTCAAAGGGCAGGTATTTACTGCCAATGCAGCATTAGCTGGAGATGTTGGGGACTGCAGTCCAGGAGGCCTGGAGGAGCAAGTGGTGACTTGAGTTGTCAGCTTTAACTTTCATGTCGGGGATCATTGCTGTCCAGTTTCTCTCTGGAGCACAGTGCAATAGGAAACTGCATATCAATGAGACAAGATGAAGTAGTAATAATGTGAAATGATGCAAGTAGGCCTCTTACCACATATTAACAAAATTGTCCTCTCCACTCAAAAGCTGGTTGTAGAATCTGACTTGTTTCTTGACATTAGATCTAAATTTTAGGGACTCAGTACATTTTCTCAACTGACTTGGCAGGTCTATGTTGTTGAGGGGCTGGAAAGATTTTGCCCATTAACCTATTCCTCTTTTTGCAGATGCTGCCTAGACTGATGAGATTATTCATTGTTTTTACTTTATAACTTGAAGCTGTACAAGTTGCCTTTACCAAACAGTCTTGGTCTAGAATTAGTTCCCTGTAGTAATTGGAATCAGGGCCAGGTAGATCTCATTAACTATAAGATCCTTGATTTGGTTTGTTAACCTGGGCCAATCAGGGAGCTCTGGCTGACAGATAGATATAAACAGGAGATTGAGCAGGTCTCCTCAGTCTAGGGACTGGCTTGGAGCTGGCTGGTCAGAGCCTATGTACTATGCACATGTAAATAAAGGGTGACTTGGTGACAGAATACTGGTCTCTATGCAGTTATTTAATTCCCCCATCCAGTTAAATCCATATAGACGTCAGTAGGGCCCCTTCTGAGCAGCCTGTTTTCAAAGTTGAAAAGTTGTAGCTAATTTTCTCATTTCATCTGTCACTGAAGTTTAGAATGCAGATGAAAAATTAAGAGGATTTTATTTTCTGATTTGTTTTTAAATAATGTAACTGAGTGAGCAGAGGAGTGATAATGTTGTATATGAAGTAACTTACAGACATTTGCTTTCTCAAGGAAATACAGGAAATGAGCATTTTACTATGGTACCAACACCCTATACTTCAAACACATGGCTATTTTATTGTTTAAGTAACTGTTATTTACTGCTGTTTCTAGGGTGGTTGCTGATACTTGAAAAATGATTTCAATTTGACAGTGATTATGTTTTTAATTCTATGAATAGTTCAGCAATACCAACCAGGATTGGATCCACTGAATGGGAGGCCGAGTAATAAACTTCTGGTGTAGGTCTGCTGTTACATTTGAAGCATTTTCACATTTTCTGGCCAAAGACACAGATTCCCACTCCCCCTCGCCGTGGGCGGCATGGTGGCTCAGTGGTTAGCACTGCTGCGTCACAGCGCCAGGAATCCTTGGGTGACTGTCTGTGTGGAGTTTGCACATTCTCCCTGTGTCTGTGTGGGTTTCCTCCTGGTGCTCCGGTTTCCTCCCACAATCCAAAGATGTGTAGGTCATGTGAATTGACAATGGGGCTGGGTGGGTTACTCTTCGGAGGGTCGGTGTGGACTTGTTGGGCCGAAGGGCCTGTTTCCACACTGTAGGGAATCTAATCTAAAAACTACATCTTATTTTTAAAGTTAACGGGTCCCTGACGGCGCCCCTTCGCTTCACGAGAGGAGTGCGTCAAGGCTGCCTCCTGTCCAGCCAGCTGTATTCCCTGTGCGTGGAGCCTTTCCTGCGCCTCTTGCAGAGGAGGTTGTCGGGGCTGGTTCTGCGCAGCGCGGGCACGGGGGTGGTCCTCTCGGCCTACGCCGACGACGTGCTCCTCACTTTCACCGACCCCGCTGACCTGGGGAGGATGCGCGAGTGCCAGACCGTGTACTCAGCGGCGTCTTCAACCAGGATCAACTGGGCCAAATGTACCGGACTACTGGTCGGTCCATGGCAGGTGGACTCTCTGCCGGAGGAGTTACGGGGGTTCAGCTGGAGTACCACCCATCTCCTCTACCTGGGGGTCTACCTCAGCCCGGCTGAGGAATCCTGGCCGGCCAACTGGCAGGAGCTGGAGGCCAAAGTCTCGGCTGGCCTAGGCCGCTGGACAGGACTGCTCCGAGTGCTATCTTACAGGAGTTGAGTGCTGGTCATAAACCAGCTGTTGACTTTGGTCCCTCCTCCTGGCTTTGTCGCTGACATCCAGAGAACGTTGCTCGACTTCTTCTGGGACAAAAAGATGCACTGGGTCGCTGCGCAGATTCTGAGTCTCCCTATTGAGGAGGGCAGTCAGTCGTTGGTGTGCGTCCACACCCAGGTCGCGACTTTCTGCCTTCAGACCTTGCAGCGATACCCTTATGTCAAGCCTCCTCCGAGGTGGTGCGCCCTGGCGATGTAATTTTTCTGCCAGGTACTTAACCTCAACTACGACACGCAGCTCCTGTTCGTCGACCGTGACGGTTTGGAGGTCACCCTCAAGACGCTGCCTGTCTTTTACCAGGACCTGATCACTGTCTGGAACATGGTCGAATCGCGCCGTGCCTACCCTCCGGCTGGAGTAGCGGCTGTCGTCAGGGAGCCGTTGCTCAGGAATCCGCACCTCCGTACTCGTGGCTTTGAGTGGTTGTCGAAGGGGAGGGTCATTGCGGTGAGGGTGACTAGGGTCGGGGACGTGCTGTGTGGCGGGGGCCTGGGCTGGATGCTGCCGCAGGGCATAGTGAGCAGGGCAGCGGTAGATGTCCGATACGTGGCCACCGCCATCCGACGCCTTAAAACGGCGGTGCTCAGACACGAAGTAGTGCACCAGTTGGAGGATGCTCAGGTGTGCGGTGGGATCCCGTCCGCGCTCACCCCAGCCCGGACAGAATTTCACATTGGCCCCAAGATCCTGTACTTCCCACGGGAGCCTGTGCCCCACAATCTGAGCGGCCTCCAGAATTTTAGTTTTGTCCCTTTTAAGGACGTAAAAAGGCGGGCCCTGTATCGACTGCTGCTGCACACCATCCATCTCTTCTCCCTCATCCACCGTCCAGACATGCCTTGGCATGCCCATTTGCCACCGGGCGGTGGGGATATCCAGTGGAGGGCTCTCTACGCGGGAGTCCTCCCCCTTTCTCTCGAGGATCTGGGGTGGAGGGTGCTGCACGCAGTGGTCCCCTGCAACCGCAGATTGCAGTGGTTCACAGACTCCCAGCCCAATTGCATGTTCTGTGGCGCTGTGGAGTCCGTGGACCATGTATATATTGGGTGTGGGCGTTTGCACTCCTTTTTTGATTTTCTCAAAAACCTCCTTCTCTGTTTTTGGTTGCACTTCAGTCACATGCTCCTGATCTTCGGGCACCCGGTACGGAGGAGGGAGGGCAGGTTTGAAGACCTCCTCGTGGGTCTGCTCCTGGGCCTGGCCAAACTGGCCATAAACAGGTCCAGGCAGCGGGCCGTGGAGGGGGTTGTTAGGGCCGACTGCCTGCCCCTCTTCCGCGGTTATGTTAGGGCCCGGGTGTCCTTGGAGAAGGAGCACGAGGTGTCCACCAACACCCTGGAGTTGTTCAGGGAGAGGTGGGCGCCGCAGGGAGTGGAGTGCATTATTTCCCCCTCCAACTCTATTTTGATTTAGTCCCTACCCTCCCCTTCACTGTTTGATCACACAGCATTGCCCTTCGATGTGAAGGGCACTGCTTGTCACAGGCCACTCGGGTGTTTCCATTCTTCCTGGTGGTGGAAACTGAAAAGATTTGTGCACCTTGTGTCTTTCACTGTGTCTCACACCTGCACACACGCACCATGGGTGCTGGGGGAAAAAAAATAAGCACTACCGCAGTTAGGCGTGAGTGTGGGGGGTAAAAAATAAGAAAGGAAAAACAGAAAACAAATGATATAAACAGGAGATTGATCAGGTCTCCTCAGTCTAGGGACTGGCTTGGAGCTGGTTGGTCAGAGCCTATGTACTATGCACATGTAAATAAAAGGTGACTTGGTGACAGAATACTGGTCTCTGTGCAGTTATTTAATTCCCCCATCCAGTTAAATCCATATAGACGTCAGTAGGGCCCCTTCTGAGCAGCCTGTTTTCAAAGTTGAAAAGTTGTAGCTAATTTTCTCATTTCATCTGTCACTGAAGTTTAGAATGCAGATGAAAAATTAAGAGGATTTTATTTTCTGATTTGTTTTTAAATAATGTAACTGAGTGAGCAGAGGAGTGATAATGTTGTATATGAAGTAACTTACAGACATTTGCTTTCTCAAGGAAATACAGGAAATGAGCATTTTACTATGGTACCTACACCCTATACTTCAAACACATGGCTACTTTATTGTTTAAGTAACTGTTGTTTACTGCTGTTTCTAGGGTGGTTGCTGATACTTGAAAAATGATTTCAATTTGACAGTGATTATGTCTTTAATTCTATGAATAGTTCAGCAATACCAACCAGGATTGGATCCACTGAATGGGAGGCCGAGTAATAAACTTCTGGTGTAGGTCTGCTGTTACATTTGAAGCATTTTCACATTTTCTGGCCAAAGACACAGATTCCCACTCCCCCTCGCTGTGGGCGGCATGGTGGCTCAGTGGTTAGCACTGCTAACTCACAGCTCCAGGGACCTGGGTACGATTTCAGCCTTGCGCAACAGTATGTGTGGAGTTTGCACATTCTCCCCGTGTCTGCGTGGGTTTCCTCCGGGTGCTCCGGTTTCCTCCCACAGTCCAAAGATGTGCAGGGTAGGTTAATTGGCTATGCTAAATTGCCCATCGTTTTAGGTACATTAGTCAGGGGTAAATGTAGGTGAATGGGTCTGGGTGGATTGTCTGGGTCTAGAGCATCGGTGTGGACTTGTTGGGCCGAAGGGCCTGTTTCTATACTGTTGGGAATCTAATCTAATCTCTCCACAAATATTGGGGCTTCTCATATGCTGGAGAGAGAGAGAGAGAATACAAATCTGGCAGGGTTTCAGCTGATGTTGGCTATCCAGTTACACTCTGCAAAGAAGTTATCTGGTTGTTGACAATAGGATTTGCTTTAGTTATAAAACCTGCTGTCAATATTCGCATGCAATGGATAGCAAATTCAGTGAGATGTTGGTTTCTAGGGCAGCATGTAGGAAACTGGAGGAGGAAACTGTGATTCTGCCAAGAACCTTCCATTGACGTTCCTACAGACATGCCGTGCTGTTGTGAAGGAACAGCTGTCACCTCCACCAGGAAGAAGAAAAGGTGCAACTTTTTCCTGGTGACAGCGCAAGCCTGTTATTTCTAACCACTGTCTGACAGAGTATGTGCCAGATGGGAATGTCAATGAAGGTGAAAGTGCCAGAAGTCTGGTACAGCATTGCTCTCTTGAAACCTGAGATTTTCTCCCAGTGACAGTGAAGGGACAGTGATTTAGTTCCAAGTCAGAATGGTGTGTGGCTTGGAGGGGAACTTGCAGGTACTGGTGATCTCAGATAGAAGAAGTCGTCGGTTTGTCAGCTGCTGTTAAAAGAGCCTTGGCAAGTTGTTGCAGTGCATCTTATAGATGGTACATTCTTGGAAGGTGTTAGAAAGGTGCCAAACAAATGGGCTGCTTTGTCCTGGACGTTTTAAGCTTCTTGAGAGTTTTTATGTGTGCTGCTAATTTGAGCTTTCACTTTTATTGAAATTGAGTGCATGTTGGAAATCTGTGAAGGTTATGTTTGAAAGTGCAGGCCAAGGTCAAAAATAATAGGAGTGCCATTGCAATGGTTTGTCATAGATAACTTTAAACTCTTGCATAATTGCCTTTTGCACACATAATATATGTGTGTAACATTCGTATCAGGTTTGGACTTTAACATTTGTCTACTGTGGGCAGGGCAGCCACTGGTCATATTGCTGAATGAGTCTTTAATTTCAATATTTTTGTAACAGTTGTGTTGATTCTTTTAAGTCTGATTTCTTTATTGCCTTTTATGATGTAGTTCTCCAGGAAAGAGACAGTATCAATAACATTAGGCTATTGATCTGCAATGGGAAACCAGTGAAATTATATCGCTGCCAAAAATAGGGCAACTATTTAGTTAAGGGTACACAGTCATTCGCAACACTGCATTCAGTTCCGTTTGCAGGACAAACTGATTTCCAAAATAAAATCTGTTTGTTTCTTTCTGTTTGATGCTTCAGTCAGATTGCACACCCACATTTCAGAAGTACTGATTGGTGAAATTCAGTTTGGAGAGTTTCATCCAATATTGTACAGATTACAACACATGGAGTCCCAAATTACAACATTACGGTTCAAGGTCGTGATATGGAACAGGTGACATCAATACTGTGGAGATGTGTATGCAGCCTAAAAAAGGCTCTTGTGGTTTGTGGTAGTGCTTTACCTCTGGGAAAGGAGGTTCAAGTCCCAAGTGCTCCAGCTATTTGTGCTAACATTTTGAACGTTAGTAAATAGCTACACAGGCTAAAGGAGAGGGAGGTGGAGGGGAGGGGAGTGGTTATGGCCTACAGGTAGTGTCTCTGTGTCCCTGCTAATGTGCCACATGTCTGAACAGTTTGTTAAAAAATATCTATGCTGCTTAAACAAAGGGATTTTGTGGCGCAAGAGGTGCAGGTTCAAGTCCCAGAGGTGCATCTTTGAATAGGCTGATTAGAAAATACCTACACTGCCTAAATAAAGCTGTAGTACCACAGCTCATACTCAGGGAAATAGGGGATGAGAACTCCTGCAGAGGCAGACACGAGGCCGCAGTTGGATACTGAAATTCAAGGTTTGATGGCTGTCCACTGACTGGGGAGCCATTTGGAAAGAATGATGGAAAATGGCTTCTGAGAATCAGAGGCCAGTCTCTGCTCATCTACAGGATCCAACTAACACCTCCAGCTCTACCCTTCTGCTGACCTGTGAGCATTCAAGCAGAAGTTATCCACCCTTATAATGTTGTCATCTTATCTTGCATATACTGATACAATTTTTTTATAGCCAATCCCTCGATAACCAGTCCATGTGGGTGTCAGTATGCAGGACTAGACTGGCCGTATCCATTGAATGTTAGACCCCCCTACAGTGCGGAAGCAGGCCATTCAGCCCATCGAGTCAACACTGGCCCTCCGTAGATCAGCCCACAGACCCTGTAACCCTGCATTTCACAAGTCAATTGACTTAGCCAGCACATGCCAGGATACTATGGCCAATCCACTTAACCCGCACATCTTTGTGGGAGGAAATCGGAGCACCCAGAGGAAACTCACACAGATACAGGGGGAACGTGCAAACTCCACACAGGCAGTTGCCCAAAGCTGGAATCAAACCCAGGTCCCTGTGGTGCTGTGAGGCAGCAGTGCTAACCACTGAGCCACCCACATTCAATGCCACCCATTCATTGCTACTACACCCGCTGGAAAGTTCTTCCAGCCCTGGGATGAGGTTGACCTCAGACCAATGAAGCTCAATGATGCTGTAACTCAATGAACAATGCAGATGTCTCAAATATTGGCCTATACCAAAATGGTTTACCACGAAGAGGTCCTAGGGATCAGTATAGTAGCAAACAGGAATATTTAGTAGACTTTGGCCCAATGTTCTGAAAGATGTTTGGAGGCCCATTTCCAATATATATATACAGAGTTCCTCCTCCATTGTCATTGAAGTTTAAAGAGTTCTGATTTGATTACAGAGTTACACATTGGAACGTCCACTCATTCATTGGGCGGCACGGTGGCACAGTGGTTAGCACTGCTACCTCACAGCGCCAGGGACCCGGGTTCAATTCCCGCCTCAGGCGACTGACTGTGTGGAGTTTGCACATTCTCCCCGTGTCTGCGTGGGTTTCCTCCGGGTGCTCCGGTTTCCTCCCACAATCGAAAAATGTGCAGGTCAGGTGAATTGGCCATGCTAAATTGCCCGTAGTGTTAAGTAAGGGGTAAATGTAGGGATATGGGTGGGTTGCGCTTTGGCGGGTCGGTGTGGACATGTTGGGCCAAAGGGCCTGTTTCCACACTGTAATGTAATCTAATCTAATCTAATTCTGGTCTGCTGACCTCAAAATGGAAAAGCATTGATTTCATGCTAAAGGCACTATGCCAGAAGAGATTCCCTCCTTGAAATACAAAAGGTATTTTTATTAAGAACAGTTGAGATTGATGTTTAAGTCATCACAAACTTGTCAATCTGCCCAATTACTATTTTGAGAAACTAATGCATTTCCACCACTCCACTCCCCCCACCCCCAACTCTGAAATTTCAAGCTATTGTTCATGTTTCCCTAGTTTTCCGGCTCTTCTCCTGACAGTGCTGACTCTTGCCAGGATATTGTTAACACAAACTAGGAGACATCTGCAAATGGCCATTCCTCTGGTATGAATGTAATGATGAGAGTTTGCAGGCTAATTAAATACAGAGGGCATCTCAATAAAGGTCAAAGCTCTTCTCACCCAACATCTAAGTATTTGCATGTTCCAGCAATGTTCACAGGAAAACAATTAGCAAGGAGAATGCTGATTGATTTTTTTTAATGTTTAACACATCCAGAAGATATTATAAACACACAGCCGATCAATGAACATTGAGGAGAGAACAAATAAGTTGATGCTTCAGGCATACATCTCTTCACCAGGTCAGCAGAATATGAAAAGATGAACAAGTATTTTATTAGAAACAGAACAAAAGGGAAGAGAAACACAAAAAATAGTGAAATTTTTTAAATGTTGGATGGTTGAGATGAAAACAGCATTGAAGTAAATAGAGACAATATAGGCAAACGACAAAACTTTGCATCTATATGGCACCTTTAAAATAATCAAACATCCCAAGGTGTTTCACAAGAGCAATAGAAATACAAGTATGACACAAAGCACATTTCAATGGAGGAAAATGATGTAGAGAGACAGAGGAAGGGTCTCTCTGATGTAGGAAGGGTCTATGGTTCTGGATCAGTGATGCTGGAAGAGCACAGCAATTCAGGCAGCATCCGACGAGCAGCAAAATCGACGTTTCGGGCAAAAGCCCTTCATCAGGAATAAAGGCAGAGAGCCTGAAGCGTGGAGAGATAAGCTAGAGGACGGTGGGGGTGGGGAGAAAGTAGCATAGAGTACAATAGGTGAGTGGGGGAGGAGATGAAGGTGATGGGTCAGGGAGGAGAGGGTGGAGTGCATAGGTGGAAAAGGAGCTAGGCAGGTCGGACAAGTCCGGACAAGTCAAGGGGACAGTGCGGAACTGGAAGTTTGAAACTAGGATGAGGTGGGGGAAGGGGAAATGAGGAAGCTGTTGAAGTCCACATTGATGCCCTGGGGTTGAAGTGTTCCGAGGCGGAAGATGAGGCGTTCTTCCTCCAGGCGTCTGGTGGTGAGGGAGTGGCGGTGAAGGAGGCCCAGGACCTCCATGTCCTCGGCAGAGTGGGAGGGAGAGTTGAAATGTTGAGCCATGGGGCGGTTTGGTTGATTGGTGCGGGTGTCTCGGAGATGTTCCCTAAAACGCTCTGCTAGGAGACGCCCAGTCTCCCCAATGTAGAGGAGACTGCATCGGGAGCAACGGATACAATAAATGATATTAGTGGATGTGCAGGTAAAATTTTGATGGATGTGGAAGACTCCTTTAGGGCCTTGGATAGAGGTGAGGGAGGAGGTGTGGGCACAGGTTTTACAGTTCCTGCGGTGGCAGGGGAAAGTGCCAGATGAGAGGGTGGGTCGAAGGGGAGCGTGGACCTGACCAGGTAGTCACGGAGGGAACGGTCTTTGCGGAAGGCGGAGAGGGGTGGGGAGGGAAATATATCCCTGGTGGTGGGGTCTGTTTGGAGGTGGCGGAAATGTCGGTGGATGATTTGGTTTATGCGAAGGTTGGTAGGGTGGAAGGTGAGCACCAGGGGCGTTCTGTCCTTGTTGCGGTTGGAGGGGTTGGGTCTGAGGGCGGAGGTGCGGGGTGTGGACGAGATGCGTTGGAGGGCATCTTTAACCACGTGGGAAGGGAAATTGCGGTCTCTAAAGAAGGAGGCCATCTGGTGTGTTCTATGGTGGAACTGGTCCTCCTGGGAGCACATACGACAGAGGCAGCGGAATTGGGAATACGGGATGGCATTTTTGCAAGAGATAGGATGGGAAGAGGTGTAATCCAGGTAGCTGTAGGAGTCGGTGGGTTTGTAAAAAATGTCAGTGTCAAGTCGGTCGTCACTAATGGAGATGGAGAGTTTCAGGAATGGGAGAGAGGTGTCAGAGATGGTCCAGGTATATTTAAGGTCAGGGTGGAATGTGTTGGTGAAGTTGATGAATTGCTCAACCTCCTCGCGGGAGCACGAGGTGGCGCCAATGCAGTCATCAATGTAGCGGAGGAAGAGGTGGGAGTGGTGCCGGTGTAATTATGGAAGATCATCTGTTCTACGTAGCCAACAAAGAGACAGGCATAGCTGGGACCCATACGTGTGCCCATGGCTACCCCTTTGGTTTGGAGGAAGTGGGAGGATTCAAAGGAGAAATTGTTAAGGGTGAGGACCAGTTCGCCCAACGAATGAGAGTGTCGGTGGAAGGGTACTGTTGGGGACGTCTGGAGAGGAAAAAACGGAGGGCTTGGAGGCCCTGGTCATGGCGGATGGAGGTGTAGAGGATTGGATATCCATGGTAAAGATGGAGGCCGGGGAAACGGAAGTCTTGGAGGAGGTGGAGGGCATGGGTGGTGTCTCGAACGTATGTGGGGAGTTCCTGGACTAGGGGGGATAGGACAGTGTCGAGGTAGGTAGAGATGAGTTCAGTGGGCCAGGAGCATACTGAGACAATGGGTTGGCCAGGGTGGTCAGGCTTGTGGATCTTGGGAAGGAGGTAGAACCGGGCAGTGCGGGGTTCCTGGACTATGAGGTTGGAAGCTGTGAGTGGGAGATCTCCTGAGGTGATGAGGTTCTGTATGGTCTGGGAGATGATGGTTTGGTGATGGGGGGTGGGGTCATGGTCGAGGGGGCAGTAGGAAGAGGTGTCCTCGAGTTGGCGTTTGACTTCAGCGGTGTAGAGGTCAGTGCGCCAGACTACCACTGCGCCCCCTTTATCCGCTGGCTTAATGGTGAGGTTGGGATTAGAGCAGAGGGATTGGAGGGCTGCGCGTTGTGAGGGTGAGAGGTTGGAGTGGGGGAGGGGGGTCGACAGGTTGAGGCGGTTAATGTCCCGGCGGCAGTTGGAAATGAAGAGGTCGAGGGCAGGTAATAGGCCAGCGCGGGGTGTCCAGGTGGATGCAGTGTGTTGGAGTTGGGTGAAGGGGTCCTCGGAAGGTGGGCGGGAGTCCTGATTGTGAAAGTAAGCTCGGAGGCGTAGGCGACGGAAGAAGTGTTCGATGTCACGGCGTGTATTAAATTCATTGATGCGTGGACGGAGGGGGATGAAGGTGAGTCCTTTGCTGAGGACTGATCGTTCGTCCTCAGTGAGTGGGAGGTCTGGAGGGATGGTGAAAACTCGGCAGGGCTGGGAGCTGGGATCTGGTGTGGGTGTGGAGCTGGGAGTGGGGTCGGAGCCAGTACCTGGAGTGGGTGTGATGGTGGGGGGAATAGGGGTGGAGGCATGAGCAGGGGTAGTGTTCCCCTCGGGGTTCTGGGGGTGGGGATAGTGACAGTGGGGTCTGTGGGGGGCGTGTCAGCAGAATGCAGGTGAGTGGCGCTGGTGGGGTCGGAAGTGGTGGCAGACACGGCAGTAGGGGTGGCGGAAGTCACTGAGCGTGTGGCATCGGCGATGATGTGAGGGCCGGAAGTGGCTGTGGGAGTGGCCATGATGGGGGCAGAAGTGACATCATCAATCAGCATGGGGGTGGTAGCTGCATCAGCTGCATGGCTAATGGCATTTCCGAGGCTAGGGGAATCTTCTGGAATGTTTGAGGAGTGCTGGTTATGGAGGTGGGTGGATAAAAGTTTGTTGTACTTACAGTTTTTGATGTTTGAGATGGAATTGAAATACTGTTTGTTGAGAGTATGAATTCGGACCTACACAACTGAAGGCCTGGCCACTAGCAGAGCAAGCCAGGATTGGAGAAGCACATGCATCCCAGAGACAGGGCAGGAGAAGAATATCCAGATAGGGAGGGGCAAGAAGGATTTGAAAACAATGATGAAAATTTTAAAATAAAGATGTTGCTTGACCAGGAGTCAGTATAGACCAGAAAGGACAAGGGTGGATGGAGTCGACTGATGGGGAATGGAATTTAAAGTGGGGCCCAAAAAGTGGCTTTAATCTTCCCAATATTTAATTGGAGAATTTTGCTCATCTGGTATTAGATGTCTCATTAGCAGTACAACAACTAGCAATAGTGAAGAAGTCAAGGTGGTCAGATGGAACTGGGAGCCATCAGTATATATGGGAAAAGGAGATCTTTCAGTTGATTTCATAAAGTGTAATATGTAGATGGAAAAAGAATGGGAATAGGAACAACAGCAATACAGAATCCCTACAGTGTGGAAACAGGCCATTTGGACCAACAAGTCTACACCAACCCTCCAAAGAGTAAACCATCCAGGCCCATTCCCTGAACTGATGTAACTAACCTACACATTCCTGAAAACAATGGGCAAATTAGCACAGCCAATTCGCCTAACCTGCACATCTTTGAATTGTATGAGGAAACCTACGCAGACACGGGGAGAATTTGCAAACTCTACACAGACAGTCACCCAAGGCTGGAGTCAAACCTGGGTCCTTGACACTATGAGGCAGTAGTGCTAACCTCTGAGCCACAATGCCACCCTGGTGGGAACAGGAAGAGAAACCATTATGACTGCTAACATAGCTCGGATTAGATTAGTAACAATAGAATCACATGAGAAAAGTACGCAGTGTTAGATCGCTATGGACAACCAAAATGGTAGGGCTGGAAATCTGAAATAAAAACAGAAAATTTTCGATGCACTCATCAGGCTAGGCAACATCTAGGAAGAGAATTATTTGAAGGCTTTTCCCTTCTCTGACTGCCTTCCTGTGTTCGTTATTTTGTGCTGATCACACTTAATGTTTTGTCTATATTCCAGTATTCAATCCAATGAGCCTTTCCTCTGTTTCTTCTGCTGGATTCATAATGGCTGTTTCTAATTTCTTTATTAATCTACTTAAATCTAGTTCATTTAGTCTGAATGGTTGATCTTAGGAATGAAGTTATCTTTCATGGTCAGTGTAGATGAGTACGTAAAGTAATAGGGAAAATACCTTATGACACAACACATTTATATAGAACAAAGTTAAAGTGTCAGAGATCTATAGCACTGAAAAAGGTCCTTCAGCCCATTGAGTCTGCACGAATGGTCAAACGAATACCACCTAGTTATTCTAATCCAGCAGTTGACCCAGAGCCTTGTATGCCTTGACATCACAATTGCACACCTAAGTATTTTTCAAACTTATGAGGGTTTCTGTAGTGATTATAATGATGTCAGCCAGATGAATCTCAAAGAATATGAGTTCCCTGACTGGAGCTGTTAACCTGGTCCAAACAGGGAGCCCTGGCTGACAGGTATAAACAGGAATGTCAGAGGTTCTGCTCATTCTGAGAGCTAGTTCTGGGGGAGCTGGATCAATGTCAAGGACTCTCCCAGTGGGAATAAAGGGTGACTTGGTGGCAGGATACCAGCCTCTTGGAGTTATTTCAGTGATGTCGAGAGAAGAGCACGCTCCTAAAGAAATTCACTAGCATTGGTCATCTTTGAGTTGGGGTAAGCATTTCTGGCATCATGCCGTTTCAGTCTTCAATTTTGCCTTTGAAGACTGGGCCCAGCATGTGGAAAAATTATGTTTTGTTTTAAATGGGCAAATGACATTGGGGCAGATGAAAAGCAAAGAATAATTCTCCTGACAGTTTGTGGACTCTTGGCTTTTGTGGTTATTAGAAGGCTTACTTTTCCTGAGGCACCAGATACAAAACCCTTTCAAGAGTTGACAGATTTTGTTAAGGAATATTATGACACCAAGCTTCCTCTAATTCTGAGACATTATCAGTTTTACTCCACGATTCGAGAACCAGGGGAATCCATATCAAAACAAAGCCAAATCTCAGCCTATTGGTTAGAATTTTCTACAGGATCTGCACTGGCAAGTCATTGTGGATGCTGCCAGTACGTGGACTTGAGCAAAAGAGTCTCTTATTAAGACCTAAACTGAATAAGAGAACTCATAGGCCAGTATCCAGGAGAGTGCACATCCTGGAAAGTCCACCTACAACTGGTTTGGAACTGGTAAATTGCTTAGCAACATCCAAATCAGAACTAATCAAAGAAATGTCTAGTTAAATGGTCACCCGATTCTCATGGTCATTTCAGTAATCACAGAATCAGACTTTAACAAAATTTGCCCTGTAACCCAACTCTTATGTTTGTTTAAGACCTTGACTAAACTTAGTACCTATATTGGAGAACGTTTACAGATTAAGAGACTTTGGGTTCCTGTCTCTCATGAGAAGCAACTGGTTCAGTTACCACCAATTGTAAAAGGCTTGGGCCAAAGCTTGATAGAGCAAAATTGGTTGAGAAAGATTCACCTAGATTGGCTCAATACTTCTTGATTAGAAGATGGCTGCCTGAGTGAAGTCCTAATTAAATACCTGGAGGTTTTTTAGGAAGATCTAGGGACTATCAAAGGAGCCAAGGCCACATTGCACATTGACCAGGAAGTAATTCCACAATTCTGCAGAGGGCCATCCAGTGCCATTTTGCCTTATGGGCAAAACTAGAAACAGAAATCAGGAGGCTGGAAAGCAAAGGAACAATCAAACCAGTCCAATATGGGGACTGGGCATCACTGGTCATACAGATTGTGAAGCCTGACGGATTAGTTCGTTTATGTGGAAATGTTAAACAAATGGTAAACTACTTTCCACAACTGGATGAATACCCAATCCCTCCCATAGAGGATTTATATGCAAAGCTGGCAGGGGGCTTGGCCTTCACAAAACTGGACATGAGCCATGCATACCTGCAGTTCTGGTTAGATGCAGATTTCCAGACGTAGGCTACAATTAATACCCATCAGGGTTTGTACCAATATACGAGACTGCCGTTGGGGTATAACCAGCCTGTGCAATTTTTCAGCAGATGATGGAGAACATTTTATGAGGCTTACGCTGGGTTGCCATTTATCTAGATGACATACAAATAACACAAAAAAGACCAATAAACATCACTTAGAGAATTTGGACATCATCATTAGACGTGTCTCCTAGGAGGGTGAATGCCTTACAAGGGAAAAATTGTGTGTTCCAGGCACCCCAAATGACCTACTTGTACTGCGGAATCGACAACACCGGTTTACACCCATTGGAAGGTAAAGTGCGGGCAGTCCAATGTGTCCCACTTTCCACATCTGTTCTGGAGCTGAGGTCTTTCATTGAGCTGGTGAATTGTTACAGAAAGTTCATACAGAATCTGGCATCACCTTTGCAACAACCCCTAAACATGGATCAGTCTTGGGAATGATCACATAGCCAAGCCATAGCTTTCAGGGAAGTGAAGAAACAGCTATTATCATCTAAAGTATTGGCACACTATGATCCCAAAGCAAGATCTGGCATTGACGTGCGATGCCTCCCCTATGGCATCGGGGTAGTATTAGCTCATAGGTTGCCCATTGGAGAAGAACGCCCAATGGTGTATGCATCCAGAAATTGCAGAGTGTAAATATGTCGAGATAGAGAAGGAAGGTTTGGCAGTCATTTTGGAGTCAGGAAGTTCCACCTTTATGAATGTAAATCTGTAACAATAACCAGCTACAAACCCAAGCTAGGTCCAATTAAGGAGGACAAGGTGGTGCCGCCCTTAGCTTCAAGCCAAATTCAGCCGTAGACTCTAATACTAAATGCGTATAATTACAAGCTAGAAAAGCATTTGGAGGATAATGAGCAAATGTAGATGTATTGAGCCACCTCCCACTAGCAGATGCACCACCGTTGATTTAGCTACAGGAAGAATCAGTAAGGATTTAAAAATTTCTGGACACACTTTCAGGCCCTGCTGACAAATCAGACTTTGGATGCAGAAAGATCCGGTCCTGGCAAAACTGCAACAGCTGGTGGTGATGGGGGAAATGAAAGGGCCACCACAACCAGAATTGAAACATTGTTGGACCCAGTGAGACCAGATCACAGTGGAGGATGACATTTTATTATGAAGAGCAAGAGTGATTGTCCCAAGCAAAGGTTACCACCAGATACTGTCTGAAATCACCCAGGGGTTTCTGAAATGAAGATGTTCAAAAGTTATGCCTGTTGGCCAGGATTAGACACAGACAGAGCTGCATTGGTGGAGTAGTGCCCGCAGTACCAACCAGAACAAAAGTTATGTGAATGGCTGGTTAAACCCTGGACTCAGTTACACGTCCTTTCATGGGTTCGATGTACTTAGTAATTGTGACACACACTTCAAGTGGTTGGACGTGCATAGAATTCATTCGTCAAGTACGAGGACAACAAAAGAAAAAGTACGTGCATCTTTTGCAATACATGGACTACTGGAAATGTTGGTCACAGATAATGGGCTGTCTTTTATCAGCAGGGAATTTGAATATTTCCTAAAGTTGAATGGCATGTGTCATATAAGGCAGCTCCGTACCATCCATCATCCAGTAGTCCGGCAGAAACTGCAATCCAAACTTTCAAGTCAGGCTTGAAGAGACAGCCTACAGCTTCACTAGATACCAAACTGTCCCATTTCCTATTTGATTATAGGACCACCCCTCATGCAACTACAGGGATAGCTCCAGCAGAGTTGTTAATGGGGCGTAGTCTTCACATCAGGTTAAATCTGATCTCCCAGGGGAGTGGATGATACGACATCAGGAACGCCAATGCCGGACACAAGTCTCTGCTAAGCGAGATAGACAGTTTACTTCAGGGGACAAAGTTAGTGTAGGTGTAGGAATGACCCTACATGGTTATCAGGCATAGTCAACACAAGGTCAGGTCCAATGAGTTCTGAAGTTCAGGTAAGTGTGACAGTCCTGAACAAGCACGTGGACCATCTGAAAGTTCATAAACTCGGAGATGGTGTGGGAGCAAAACATACCTGGCTCCTTTCTGACTGGTCTGGAGCCTATAGGTTCTCCCTCTCCATCACGTTTCCCTCCCGTCTCCCCTCTCTGAGCCCCTAATAATTTTATACATCTCAATCATGTTCCACCTCAGTCTCTTCTATCCCGACGAAAACAGCTCCAGCCCATCCAATATCTCTCCATAACTAAAACTCGAGGTCAGGCAACATCCTGCTAAATCTCCTCTGCACCCTCTCCAATGCTATCATATCCCTCCTGTAATGTGGATTCCAGAATTGCACACAACATTCTAGCTGTGGTCTAACCAACACTTTTTATATAGTTTCAGCATAGCCTTGCTGCTCCTCAACTCTATTCCAAAATAACAAAGGCAAGTATCCCATATGCCTTTTTATTTTCTCGCTTGATCTATTTCAGCCTTATACATTCATTCACTTATCGACAAAACCTGCTGACTCATTCTAAGAGCTAAATACCACCTTTGAGATACCAAGATACACATTTTCAGTTGGTTAGATCACTGAATAGTCTTTAAACAGTGCTTCAAAACAAAATCTTTACTTGCAGTATCAATATTTTCTGGCTCATTGTAGTTTGTGTTCTACAAGTGGATATTAGATCATTGCCCAACCTAAAAGTGAGCTCGGCTAATAATTCACCCTGCTGTACACCCTGCTGTACTGGTGCATAGCGGGTAGAATCATTCAGAAATGAAGAAATGAAGAAAATAGTTGTGAAACACAAATATGCTTTTGGAAAGTTTCATGGCCAATCATCATTCAGGCTTTTCAATTGCTGTCTTTGCACTCAAAGACGTTCACAACTTCAGTTCTTTTCATTAATCTTTCAACTATAATTTTACATTCTGTCTCTGTAAAGTGAGCTTTAGGAATTTGTTTCTGTGCAAGAGCTAATTTTCGTTTTTAGCAGAGAAGCATGCAATTGTCATAAGTCTAATTCTCAGTTGCTTTGAAATCAAATCAATATAATTTCAACTGGTTTAGCAACTGATGCCTTATTTACCAACAATAAGTAAATACAAGGCTGGTTTCAAACTGGCGCACCAACATTACTTATATCTGTACTAATCAGTGAAATTAGTATTACACAAACCTCAAATATTCAAACAAATGATCAGGCTTCAACATGTGTGGCAGAGATCTCAGACAGTCAGGAAAAGGTAATTATCCTATTCTTATGCCATTCCGGGAAATAAAAAGACACACTTTGGCTAGCTGCCACTGCCAGTTCTATCTCAATTTTAATCAAAACTTTAACCTTTCAAATCTAGAGATACTGAGCAACATATCTTCAGAGTAATGACAATTGCTGTGCTAGATGCAATGCACAGATGGTTGGAGTGGAACATGTTCAGGTGAGGCACAGCATGTAAGCATGGAAGTAAAGCAGAAGTGGGCTGGGGAGCCCACTGCGATTAGATTGTGGCAATATCACAAAGGGTTTAATTGGAATTGCGGCAAGGTTCTGAAAATGGATTTGGAAGGACTGCAGTGGGGCAGGAGGAGGTGGAATTTTCAGTCCAGGTTTTGAAGTAACATTAGTTGTGGCTTGTGAAAGCACATCCAATTTTTCAGTGCCTTCCCTATGTTATATATTGATTCTGTTTTGCAACCACATCACAGCTAAAGGTTCCCTCTGAATGACGATTTGCTGGAAGATATCTTCAACATAGTAAAGCACCCCAAGGATTTTCACAGAAGCAATTAGTAAACAAAATTTAACACCATTCCACATAAGGACGCATTAGAGAGATACTTTAAACAGTGTTTTAAAGGAGGCAAGACACTGTGAGAGCCTGACAGATTTCTGCCAGGCCAGGAAGAGGAGCTCCCTGCAAATGGCAGGAACCACTGGGCCCCATGCTAAAGAGGGCCTGGCCTCATTGGCCAGATACCTGTCAAGCAGCATGGTCAGTGTCCAAAGCAACTATCGAACAATGTACGCCATCCTGATTGACAGCTTTCTCAGGCAATGTTTGCTCAACAACTCTACATGAAGTTTATGCCAAGACAGCCATTGCCAATCCCCTCCCTCGATAGTAGTGCAGCTCGTTCTCACCTCTTTCTTGAGAATTGTGAGAGGAAGCATGTCTTTCCATATCCAGAGCTCCCAAATTCATCCACCAACCTCCTGCAGGTGTGAGAACATGAGATTGAATCTCAAAATGGATTAAGTTTGTGGTTTACACACACACACACAAACACACACACACTGCATGGTACAGTTCCAAAGAAATGTTGAAGTCAATATAAAAATTAAATGTATTAATTATTGTATTTTGAAGACATAATAAATCAGTTTGTTTTCACAGATATTTAACATAGCCTCGATTGGAGAAGTGACCAGGAAAGCTGGAAATAACTATGTAAATCTATTCAGGTTAGTTTGTGAAATTAGATTCAATGAAACTGGCCATTTGTGAGGCTACTATTGGGCCAATGAACAAAACCACTGCCAGTTTCTTAAGGGAGTGGATCATATACTCCAGACAATGGGATCTGCTGCTCTATGCCCTGCCTGACCTGTCTGTGATCCAAGCCTCCACCATGTGATCTAGGCCTCCACCACGTGGCAAGGAGAAAGTGAGCACTGCAGATGCTGGAGATCAGAGTCGAAAAGTGTGCCACTGGAAAAACATAGCAGATCTGAGGAGCAGGTGAATCAATGTTTTGGGCATAAGTCCTTCACCATTCCTGATGAATAGTTTATTCCCAAAACATCGATTCTCCTGTTCCTCCAGCACCACACTTTTTGACTCCACTATGTGAGTGACAGTAATGGAGTCAGGTTAATCTGGATGGTCAATCAGTACGACAATGTCTGTTACAAGCAATTTAAAGAAAACCCTAGCATGGCGACCTATTTTAGGACAGGATAAGGCAGCACCTCCCAGGTACATTTTTCTTCTTTCTCAATAGCTTTTGCAAGCAACAGCAATGACACGCAATTCTTCGAATGTAACTGGATCAAAGAACCTTAGATGAAGCAGTCAGAGAGAGGGAGAAACTTGATGATCATCACCGAAGATGTCTTCTTCATTGTGAGGTGTAGGAGACATTAGCATACTGCTTTAGTAAGAAACAGGTGGAATTACTGGAGGAGGAGTCAAAGGACTGAAGTTTGACAATCATGTTGGGTTCCCACTTTTCAGACCCTGCTGCTATACCCTTCCCCTCTTCCTCCTCCCTCCCCGAAAACAAACTGTCCACACACGACACCAGGATTGCAGACTGAAACCTAGGCTGAAAGGTAACCCACTTGCAAACACCTGCTTTTGTATGAACACTGTCAAAGGAGTGAGGTGAATTCAACACTAGTGTTAGTGAAACCCAGCTGTCTAGCATGACGTTAGTTCCATCCCCTTCCCTAGTGACCAGAACTCGAGACCTCTTCCGTCTGTCTCTTTTTCCCTGTCTCTCTCTCCAACTCCAGAACTACTTCAATGAAGAGACAAAGGACATTTTATTAGTCAGAACTTTTGCTTTGCATTTTTAACAATTTCATTTACTCTTCTTTAAAATATCAATTTATTGCCTTGACATTGAGTTTTCCCACTTCGCAGATGATCAATGTTTTCCTTCCACCCTAACCTTGTTTTTTGAAATTATGTTTAATGTTGTGACAAACCAGATTTTGCAGCTGCTCCTGAGCTACTTGCTGAAGGAGAATCAGAGATCACAAGACGTTTGATGGGGTTTCGATGGGTTGCAGACATTCTCCTCCAATAGGAACAGCATCTGTCGGAAATGCTCAGCTTATCCACCTATATCTGTGGAGACAGAAACAGAGGTTAATGACCCTTCATCAGAGCTGGTGCAGATCATGGAGCTGAAGCATTGACTCTATTTCTGTCATATAAGTTACTGCCTGGCCTTCTGAGTATTTCCAATATGTTTCAGATTTCCAGTACTTGCTGTACTTTGTTCACCGATTATGTGTTCCATGCACTTGAAAGTGTGATTAGTTTCACATTGGAAGATCTTTATTATGCAATGCAAATTATTTAGCACATCATTGCAGGTGAATTGATTGTTTATTGCAAAGCCACTGGAAAGTTTACTCATAGAATCCTTACAGTACAGAAAGAGGCCATTCAATCCATCCAGTATACACCAAACCCATGGAGTACATTCCACCGAGACCTGGTCCCCACCCCCATAACCCTGCATTTGCCATATCTAAGAAACTAACCTACACTCTCCTGAACACTTCTGGGCAGTTTAGCATGGTCAATCCACCTAACTTCATGTCTTTGGACTGTGGGAGGAAACCAGTGCACCCTGTGGAAACACACACAGACACAGGGAGAAAATCCCACACAGGCAGTCACCCAAAGGTGGAATCAAACCTTGGTTCCTGGCACTGTGAGGCAGCAGTACTAACCACTAACCACTTGCTGCCCAAGACTAACCTTGGAAGTTTTGCTATGTCTAAACTTGGAAGTGAAACCAAGAGTCAGCTGCCAAATAGAATGTCGGCATCAGTTCAAGATATTCTCTTGTGTACATAGGATTGTTGTTTTCAGTGCTTGCGAGGTTCAGGTTTTTTCGCATGTGTCTGTACAGACAATGCATAGGCCAGTTCAAAGAAACTGGTTGCTTAATATGAACAACAGGCTGTGTAAATGCCTGACAAAGCTGTTGTTTTTAAAGTGTATCATGCTGAAATTTGATCTTTCATTGGGCTTTACAAATACAGACATGGTGATACAAAGGTCAAGAAGTTCTGCCAAACCTTCAAAAGACAATTTGACCCCACTGTGGCTATTATTCCCAATTTTGGGTCACTGTTCAATTAAAATTGCAAACATTTAAAATATATGGAGGTTTTGATTGAGCATGAAGATTTTAAATGAAAGAAAATTGATTGATGAGTTTTGAAGGGGAGAGGCAATGAAATTCCAGAGTTACATTTGAAGGCCATAACCAATGACGTTGCAGCAGCAAAGAAAATCCGGGATGCTCATGAGGCCAGAATTTCAGAGCTCAGAGATCTTGAAGGGATTTAGGGCTGGAGGAAAAGGAGGGGTGAGATCAAGGAGGATTTAGAAAACAGGAGTGAGAATTCTAAAAGCTAAGCTTTGCCAGATCAGGAGCCAAAGCGGGTGATAAAGATAAAGTGAGTAGGAATTGGTGTAAATTGAGATTAAGAAAATAGAAATTGGGATGATATCAATAGAAAGGCTGCAAAGAAATCGTGCCAGGAGAATATTGGAGTAGTCGAGCCCAGAGGATCAGGGCTTCAGCAGAAAATGAGCAGAGGCAGGAGGAGACAATCAACATCTGAAGTTGGCAGCCTTGGGGTATGAGATTGATAATTAATTGTCTTCTGTCTCTGATTCAGAATGTTGTGGGTTGACTTCAACACAGTCTGAGCTGAAGTTCCAGTGCAATTCTAAGGGAGTGCTGCACTATCAGAGGTGCTGCATTTTGGAAGAGATGTTAAACCAAGGCACTGTTTGCCCTCATAGGTACACAATAAGATCCTATAATACTATTTCAAAGGAGATTGGAGAGGTTGCTTCTGTGTGCTGACCAATATTTCTCCTTCTGTCAATGAGACAGAACCAGAATATCTGGTCATTATCATGTTGCTATTTCTGGGAGATTGCTAGAGCAAATTAGCTGCCACGTTTCCTATGTTATAACTAATTTCCAATAGTACTTCATTGATTGTAAAGCAGCTTGGGATATCTGGTGGTTGTGAAAGGTGCTATACAAATAAATCCAGGTTTTCCTTTATTCTTCATGTCTTTTATGTTAAATTACATTCATCTACACATCCCCCAGTCATTTTTACAAGCTGTGGTGAACAGAACATGGGGTAAAACTATGATTTGGAAAAGGAGTTATTTTGTATGTTTTTGTTTAAATCTCTACAACGCTAATAAGTACAAATTTTGCTTTGACCCATAAGGACTGTCCAGTGCACTCACAAGCATCTAGTAGTAAACAGCAAACAAGGCTTCTCTTCTCAAATTCCAGAGAAAAGATCCCTTGAAAGCTTTTGCCTTTGATTAAAGACCCAAAACCTCATTTGAAACATCCTTTTGTTCAGAAGATAGTTGAGTATTGTATTAAATGGCAAACCATGACAGTTCTATCAATTGAGATATTTAGTTTGCAGAATGCTAGAAAAGCAATTTTACTTGTATGCTCAAGGTTTAGGAAGGAGTTTTCAAATTAATCCATTGCAAGCAAGCCCAAATGAGACCTGACCACAGCAGCAAAAATTCAATAAGGGATATAAAAGAAATGCAAGTGAAATTTTGTTTTAAAACATTCTTTGGCTGTGAGGCTATAAATAGAACTCTATGTGAGGCACTTGTACGAACAGGAAATGTTTTGTACCATTTATTTTTGATTTTCTCCTAAAATTAAATGGCTACTTTGTAGTCAATGCACTTTTGTTTAAAAACAATAAATATGTTATAGCCAATAAAGCTGTGTAGCCCCTGCCTCATATTATAATCAGTACAGAGCGGGATACAATGTGTGTTCTGTACTTTCTGGTTGTAGCTAGAGCTCATGGGAGATTAACCAGTACAGCATTTCTTTCATTATTAATAATTTAAGGTTGAGTATTCTGTTTAATGGGAGAAAAGAAAGAACTTGCATAATTGCATTGAACCTTTCAGAACATTACAACATCCTAAAGTGCAATTATTGATGTAGTTTATAAATGTAGTCAGTATTGCAATAAAGGGAATTGTACCAGCAATGAGATAATGACCAAGTAATCTGTCTCTGAATTGTTTGTAGAATGATAAATATTCATCAATTCATTCCACTATCCTCTAAAGCAAGTGTTAGGGTCAGGCCATACTGCCTCTGCTTGGATTTGCAGGTTTTATGCTCGTATCTCTGTGGAACCTCACAGGGGTGATTATTTATGAGGCCAGATTTCTATCATACTCTGCTTGTTCCAAAGGATTGCCATGTTGGTCATCAGGAACCTTCAGTCTTACCTTGCCATTTAATGCAGGGTCAAAGGAAGGAAGCTTGTCAGTATTTTCTAAGGCCTCAAACAAGTCACTGGGGATAGCCTTTGCTCAGAGGATCTTACTGTAGTAAGTCATGAGAAGCCTCTAATCCTAGGTCAGGTGGTCTGGATTCTCTCTCTCTGCAGAGGTGTAGAACAAAATGTCAGGAGACCCACCACCCACCTCAAGTCTTTCTGTCCTATTGTGGGGTGTTTTACTCGTGAGTTATTAAGGGAGATGATATATTGGATATTTATTGGATAACAAAGCTGTTGGTTTTGGTGAAGATAGGGTGGTGATTTGAGTGAGTGAGTAGGTAGCACAGAGGGCATAGGGTTGGGGTGGGTGACAGAGAGTGAGGGAAGATGTTTCAGGCAATAGTGAGAGTGAGGCAGCATGAGGCTTGGTGGCAGGTGGGTACAGTGGCAGAGATAGAGAGAGTACATGGTATCAGAGAGAAAATAGTGGCACTTGTTCTGATGGAGTGAAGAAGGTTATTGACCTTCTTCCTACAGTGCTGGGCATTCCTTCAGACAGGCTGAGACTGCACTGATCTGAGTGGCAATCTCGGATTAGGCTGGCATGGTCTAATGTCATGGCCATCTGGGGGAGTGGAGGTCCTGCATCTGCACCATTCAGCAGGCTCCTGCCCACAAAATGGTGCTCTGATTTCCCTCTGTCTACTGTGTCCAGGGCAAATATCAGGAACTGGGCAGGGCAGTACTTGTCCAGTTACCAATCAGCTTGAAAGATGGCACAGCCTCAAGGGATGTGAGTGAATTGCGGCAAATGTACTGAGTGACAAGTTGTTCTGGGAACGATGTGTGGCAAGATGGGGCTGGAATCAGATAGGAGGGCCACCTAGAGGCAGGTGAGGTATTAAATGAAGTGAATTTGGTCAGCTGCAGTGAGAAACCGTGCTAGGCCATGGGGCCTTAAAAAATCTCATGCGGCTCACATTCCCTCACCTTCTGACACAGGATCAAAAAGCCGACCAAGCCACTGCTGATACTCATGTGCAACAAGGTGTGCGAAGTACACACGAAGGAATTTCTTCCCGTTCATAATTTTATTTACTGCACATTTTTCTTTTTTTTTGTTTCTTTTGTCCTGATCTCTCTGAAGATATTTGCTCCTGCCTTCAAGATCCTCCTTAAGCAAACATTCTTCATGTCTGCTGTTGCCGGCTTTTCACAAACAAAGCAATTTATTTAAAGAGATATCTCTTTGACTTAGCTTTTGGTCATCTTCAATAACATCTCTTTACATGGCTCGCTAACACTGCTGTAAAGCACCTTATGGCATTTTATTATGTTGAATGTGCAGTATCAAGACATGTTGCTATTTATCCAACACACACATTTCAATGTAGAAGCAAATTACTGCAGATGCTGGAACCTGTATTGAAAACAACAAATGCTGGAGATCACAGATGGTCAGGCAGAGAGAGAGCAAGCTAATGTTTTGAGTCTAGATGCCCTAATGAAGAGTCATCTCGACACGAAAAATTAGCTTGCTCTGTCTCCATGGATACTATATGGCCTGTTGTGATCTCCAGCATTTGTTGTCTTCAACACACATTTTCAAGCTGGTTTTAGTAGATAGTGATTACAAGTGATACAACTAGTGGATTTTTGCCTTTAAGTTGATGAAATTGATACATATGAATCACCAAAGGTATTTGATAAAGTGTCAAATAACAGGCTTGTGATGAACTTTAATGGCGCAGTAGGTACTGCCCCTGCATCCGAGACAGAATCTCAGACTTCAAGTCCCACTCGAGGATGTGATGACCAGGGAAGGGGTGTTCATAACCTGCCCTACCTGGGTCAGTATTATCTAGTCAATCCTTCCAACATAAGCCAATGGCAGGCTGTAGGATTGGGTGAGATTCCTGGTCAGCTGGGTGATGGAAAAGTTGGAGCTTACACTATCACTGTCCAAAGCTTTAAAACATGTAAAAAAGCATGTTGCTGTAGTAAGTCAGATTCCTTGAGGACCCAGTTGGTTCAGTTGTCTGGAGATCAGGTTGGTGATCCCTGTTCTGGCTGGAGTGTATTCAGGACTTTGCCCTAAACGTGGTGGAAGTCATGTCACTGTGGGTCAGACATAACTTCAGCGAGAATTGAAGATAAAGAAAAAGACAAGACGCTTGTCAGCAAAGTTGGCCCTCACGGAGTAACAGGGACAGTAACAGCTTGAATAGAAAACTAGCTGAGTGGCAGAAAAGTTGGTGAACAGTTATTTTCTAACTGGAGGAAGGTATATAATAGGAAGGAATATAATGGCTTCACAAGGTATTTATATCAGGACCCTTGCTTTTCTTGAACTAGATTAATGTGTGTGTAGGGCACAACTTCAAAATTTGTGGAATAATACAAAATTTGGAAATGCGAGGAGGATAAAAATTAACCTCTAAAAGACTGAGTCAGGTTGGTGGAAAGGGCAACTAAGTGGCAGATACAATTTAATGAAGATGACGTGATTTGTTTTGATGGAAAGAATGAGGAGAGACAATATAAATTAAAAAGAAATTCATAAAAGGCCTGCAGTGTGGAAGCAGGCCATTCAGTCTTTGATGTCCACACTGACCCTCTGAAGAACATCCCACAGACCTACATAATCCCTGTAACCCTGCATTTCCCATGGCTAATCCACCTAGTTTATGTATCCCTGGACACTATGTGCAATTTAGCATGGATAATCCACCTAATTTGCACATCATTAGACTGTGAGAAAGGAAACTAGAGCATCCAGAGGGGATGATGACAATGTGCAAACCCCACACAGACAGTCACTTGTGGGTAGATTGAGCCTGGGTCCCTGGTACTGTGAGGCAACAGTGCTACCACTGAGCCACCATGCCACCCTATTTGAAAAGGGAGTTCCGGAACAAAGGGATCTGGAAGTATATATTCACAAATCATTGAAGATGAGACAGGCTAAGAAAGCAAATCACAAAGTTAGGGAATCCTATGCATTGTAACCAAGACAGAGAGCACAAAAACATTATAATAAATCCAAATAAAATACCTTTTCAGTTTCAACTAGAGTATTGTGTCCAGTTCCGAGCATTGTATTTTTGCGACAGTGAAAAGGCTGTTCTTCTTGGAGAAGATAAAGATTTGATGGGCATGTACTAAATCAGAAGGGGCCTGGACAGTGTGGAGAAGATGAAAATTTGATGGGCATGTACTAAATTATGAGGGGCCTGGACAGTGTGGAGAAGGAGAAACTGTTTTAAAAAGTGGAAGGCAGAGGACCCAGGTATCAGGTGCTTGGCAAAAGAAATGCAATTTACCCAGTGAATGATTAGGACCTGAATGTATTACCTGAGAATGTGATAGACATAAGTTCAATTGAGGGAATGGGGGAATTATCTGGAGAGAAAGAAATTACAGGACCAAAGTGGGGTAGGCTGATGGAGCGAGACTGGTTAATTTGTCCTTGTAGAGAGCTGGAAGGAATTTGACAAGCTGAAAATCCTCTGCTTATACCATAATAACTCCATGATATCTGAGAGATACCACCATCCACTTGCAGGTATTTAATTGGCTGTGACATCCTGAGGCCATGAAATGGTCTATTTAAACACAGGTTTTCCTTTTAATTGGACCAACATGAGCAATCCTGATTTGATTTGGTTTTATTTATTTATGGTTACATGTATCCTGTTAGAAAAAGCAGTGAAAAGTATTGTGTCTCCACTCTTCAGCGCAATCTGAAAACACAGAAAAATAAATCAAAATACAGAATATAAAGACAGAAACATGAAGAAATAAAGAATGTCCAACTTTATAGTCCTTTCTGGTAAGTGTTCCATCATGGGCCACAGAAGTATGGCCAGACACAAGTCCTTTTGCCATGTCACTGCTGCTGGAATGAGTGGGCACTCTTCAGCAACATCATGCCTCCACTGACACCTTTGCCAGTATGAGTCCTCACTGGATCTCGTCAATGCAGATGTCACCAATGCTGCCAGGCACTGCACCGGCCTAACTCGATTATGCCACTGCTATGAGTCAGCTTCAGGCCCTCCTTGTCAATGCAGCTCTGCTGATGCTGCTGGTTCTCATATTGGGCCCACACCTGTCTGCACCGCCACCTCCATGAATCTGCACTGGATGCAGAAGCTGCCGGAACCCAAACTCACTTCCACAGCAGCAATCATGGGTTGGTGTTAAGCCCACCTCATTGATGCAGATTCTGGCAGGAACCCAAACTATCTCCAATGCTGTCATCATGAGTATGTGTCACTGGGCTTACTCGAGTCTGTGTCACTGGGTCCACTGGAGTCTGCATCATGGGGCCCACTCAAGTCTGTGTTGCTGGGTCCACTTGAGTCTGCATTACTGGGCCTACTGGAGTCTGCGTCACTGGGCCCATTCAAGTCTGCATTGCTAGGCCTACTTGTGTCTGTGTTGCTGGGCCTACTCAAGTCTGCATCACTAGGCCCACCTGAACCTGCATTGCTGGGCCTACTCGAGTCTGCATTGCTGGGCCTACTTGAGTCTGTGTCACTGGGCCTGCTCGAGTCTGCGTCGTTGGGCCTACTAGAGTTTGCATTGCTGGCCTACTCGAGTCTGCATCACTGGGCCTACTAGAGTGTGCGTCACTGGGCCTATTAGAGTCTGCATTGCTGGGCCTACTCAAGTCTGCGTCACTGGGCCGACTAGAGTTTGCATTGTTGGACCTACTTGAATCTGCATCACTGGGCCTACTCAAGTCTGCGTCACTGGGCCCACTCGAGCATGTGTTGATTGGTCTACTAGAGTCTGCGTTGCTGGATCTACTTGAAAAGTGTTGCTGAGCCCACTTGAGTCTTTATTGCTGGGCCCACTCACCACCACCGCAATTGTGCTCTTCGCCAAGAGGTAAGTAAAATCAAATAGAAGAGAAAATAAAAATGAGGTGAGAGAGAAAAAAAGAAAAGAAACAAAAAGGAAAGTAGATGGACAGGACAAGCTCAGGGGTCAGAAGACCTACTGCATTGCTATTTTACCAGATTTGAATGAAATCAGATGTTTCTGCACAGACTAACAAATGAAGCTCTGACTTTCTTGACCTGAATGGCCCACTTCTTCACTGCCTTGCGTTATCATTGTTGGTTTGGTAATCTGTCGCTGATCAACAATTTCGATTGGATTACATTAATCTATGAGTCCTGCGGGATGGCATATGTACAAAATTGAATAGCCAGATGGTGCTAACTGTTCTACACTCACACAAGGATGTCACCCAGGTGTGATCATTTGTCAAGTGTCATACCACTATGTCTTTATGGCCGTCAGGGAAATATTAGAGGCAACGAAACTAAGGACAAGATGCTGGTTTTAGTGCCAAAACTGAACAAAAATAAATGACTCAAGTTTTTGCCGGTCAGTTTGTCCTGACTGCAAGGCGATTCAAAGGCAGATGGTTAATTATCATGGACTATATAAAATCTACTGTGTGAAGATAGAAAAGTAACCAAGCAAAGTGCAGCTGTAACCAAGCATCTATTGCTGCCAGCTGAAAGGGACATTAGTCTTTCAACATAAGCTAATAGAGTGTGATTGCAACAAAGCAAGCGGAATTCAGTGTCTCTACAGACAGATGACACAAAGAAAAACTGTAAACATGAGCTGAAACTTTACTCCTTTTGTGTAATGTGCAGTGTTTTTGTGAATTTTTATTTAATTCTGTACACATTTTACCTCAAATGAAATGGGAACAAGTGACAAATACTTCACAGCTGAATGTTAGTTCAGCTGCTGTTTGAACCCACAAGCGGAGTGCTCTGAGACTATGTCTGTAATCCTGTAATGGAACACGGTAGACAGAGCTGCTGTCACACCTAGAAGTCAATAATCACCAACAGGACACTGTGAGTAGCACGGTGGTTGGCACTGTTGCCTCAAAGTGCCAGGGGTCTGAGTTTACTTCCACCCTTGGCTGACTGTCTGTGTTGAATTTGCATATTGTTCCTTATGTCTGTGTGGGTTTCCTCCCACAGTCCAAAGATTGTATCATCAATAGTCACAGGTGAGGTGCCGGAAGACTGGAGGTTGGCTAATGTGGTTCCACTGTTTAAGAAAGGTGGTAAGGACAAGCCAGGGGACTATAGACCAGTGAGCCTGATTTCTCTGGTGGGCAAGTTGTTGGAGGGAATCCTGAGGGACAGGATGTACATGTATTTAGAAAAGCAAGGACTGATTATGGATAGTCAACATGGCTTTGTGCATGGGAAATCATGTCTCACAAACTTCATTGAGTTTTTTGAAAAAGTAACAAAGAGGATTGATGAGGGCAGAGTGGTGAACATGATCTTTATTGACTTCAGTAAGGCATTCAACAAAGTTCTCCATGAGATACTGGTTAGCAAGATTAGATACATTCTTCATCGTTTTCTGTCTTTCATTTTAACATTTTGATCTCTTCTAGCCAATTTAATCTAAAAACAATAATTGATCTCAGAATGTGGTTAAAATTGTAAGCCAGCATGTATTAATTGTTTCTTGTTGCCATCAGAAAGTAGCAATGGACCTTCCCCATGAATCAATGTGTTTGTGAAGGCAATGGAGGGGATTTATAGGGTCTTAGCTCCAGTCCTGATGAAGACATGGCAATGTATTTCAAAGCCAGGAAGGTATGTGATTTGGAGGTGATGATGTAAATAAGGAATTTTCCGTTGGTTAGTAATGTTAGTAAATAATATTAAAGTGGTGAGTCAAATTCATTTCATTCGCTGTAGTTTCTGGTACTGACTGGTAACATGAAAATTCCACAGAAAATTGCCTCACTACAAAAGAGCATAAGAAATCAGAACATAAACTTGCTCCACCATTCAATAAGTTCAAGGCAGATCTGATTGACACTTTAAATCCAGTTTCATGACAATCAAATCTATATAATTTAACTTGCTGGGAAAGATACTTCCAAACATTAATAACATTTTGAGTGCAGTGATCCTTTCTCAGACCTGCTGAATTTCTCCAGCAGTTTCTATTTTTATTTACATAAAATATACATTTTAAGATGTCAAAACACGTGATATAAATACAATCTCATTTTTACCTACAATCTCATTAACCCTAACAGCACTGCTTTACAATATCATACCAGAAATAATTCACTTCTCTATCATATCTATCAGACTAAGTTAACTGTGTTTCAATTCCCAGTTTTGAGAATCTGATAGCCTCTTTTTTGAATCTTCATACAACTGAGATTAATCTTTCTCAGCTTCAAACGTCACTTCAGAGTTTTGACCAAACTCTTCTGTTCTTGAACTTTCAAACTAAGCTCCATATATTGAAGTCATCTATTTTTTAAATAGAGTTAAACTATCTACCTTTTTAAAGATCAAATTACTTTGTGTATCAAGAAGGATAAAAATGAGAAAAGATACAAATTGTGTTGCAGAGTCAAACAGCACAGAAACGGACCCTTCAGTCCAATTCGTCCATGCCGTCCAGATATTCTAAATTAATCTAGTCCCATTTCCTAGCATTTTGCCCATATCCCTCTTCCTATTCATGTACCCATTCAGATGCTTTTTAAACATTGTAATTGTACCCACCTCCACCACTTCCTCTGTCAGCTCGTTCCATACGAACACCACTTTCTGTGTGAAAAAGTTGCCCCTTAGATAACTTTTAAATCTTCTGACTCTCACCTTAAATCTATGCTCTCTCGTTTTGGACTCCCCTACTCTGGGAGAAAGATCTTGGCTATTTACCCTATCCTTTCCCCTCATGATTTTATAAATCTCTATAAGGTTATCCCTCAGCCTCCACCACTCCAGAGAAAAAAAACCCAGCTTATTCAGCCTCTTCCGATAGTTCATACCCTCCAATCCCGGCAACATCCTTGCAAATATTTTCTGCAACATTTTTTTTTGATTAGATTACATTACATTACAACGTGGAAACAGGCCCTTCGGCCCAACAAGTCCACACCGATCCGCCGAAGCGTAACCCCACCCAAATCCCTACATTTACCCCTTACCTAACACTACGGGCAATTTAGCATGGCCAGTTCACCTGACCTGCACATCTTTGGACTGTGGGAGGAAACCCACGCAGACACGGGGAGAACATGCAAACTCCACACAGTCAGTCGCCTGGGGCAGGAATTGAACCCAGGTCTCTGGCGCTGTGAGGCAGCAGTGCTAACCACTGTGCCACCGTGCCGCCCACCCAAGTTTTAAAATATCTTTCCTGTAGCAGGGAGGCCAGAATTGAACGCAGTATTCTAAAAGTGGCCTAACCAATGTCCTATACAGCTACAACATGACATTCCAACTCCTATACTGAATGCACTGACCAATGAAGGCAGGCAAATCCACTTCCACCTGCTTCCCTAGGTCTCTTTGTTCAGTAACACTCCCCAGGCCTCTACTACCAACTGTATAAGGTCTGCCCTGGTTTGCCTTACCAAAATGAAACACCTCATATCTATCTAAATTAAGTTCCATCTGCCATTCCTTGCCAATTGGACAATCTGATCAAGGTCATATTGTACACTGAGATAACCTACTTCACTGTATGTTACCTTCCCAATTTTGGTGTCATCTGCAAACGTACTGGATATAGCTCCTCTCTTCACATCCAAATAATTTATACAAATGATGAAAAGCAGTGGGTCCAGCTCCAATCCTTGTGGCACTCCACTGGTCACAGGCTTCCAGTCTGAAAAACAACCCTCCACTACAACCCTCTGTATCCTACCTTCAAGCCAGTTCTGTATCCAATTGTCTAGCTCTTTCTGCATTCCACGTGACCTAACGTTGCTAATCAGTCTACCACGCGGAACCTTGTTCAACGCCTTGCTGAAGTCCAAATAGACAATTTCCATCGCCTTCATCAATCTTCTTTTCACTTCTTCAAACAGTTCAACCAAGTTTGTGAGACACGATTTCCCCATACAAAACCATGTTGACTATCCCTTATCAGTTTTTGCCTTTCAAAAAGCATGTATATTCTGTCCCTCAGAATCGTTTCTAACAAATTGCCCACCACTGATGTCAGGCTCACCGATCTATAGGTCCCTGGCATTTCTTTATGGCATTTCTTAAATAATGGTAACACATTAGCCAGCTCCAGTCTTCCAGCACCTCACCTGTGGCTACTGATAATTCAAATATCTCAGTAATCACTTCCCTAGCTTCCCTCAAAATAGGTCCCGGGGATTTGTCTACGTGATGCATTGTTAGTTGGCTTGTTCATAGGATGCTGCATCACAAAACTCTGTCTCCTGATTCCCAGTGTGCCATCGTCACTATTTAAATTTACCCAAAAATGATTAACATTCCACTTGTTTATCTTTAACATTAATTATATATTTGACATAACATTGAAGTGATGCCATGCATACATGAATGAATTTTAAGGTTGTGTAAGAAAGGATTTTAGATTTTAAAATCTCCCTGATTACCTGAAATGGCCACTAGGAGGTAAGTGTTGATTATGGTTGAGTCTGAGCCAGTCTGGGATGGTTGAAAATGCTAAACAGGTCACATGCTGACTTTCAAAGCAGATTTTCTATTATTAATTCTCGGTCTTGCTCAGTTCCCAGAGCTTTAGGCAGAGGAGACAGTAATAAATATGTCATGGCAGCTGCTCTGGCACTCCTGTGCATTATGCAAATTCCCTTGAGATAGCTCCACATGGTCTGGATGTTCGCACCTGAAGAATTTTGTTCAACGTTATTCTAAAGCTACTGTAAGTCTTGAAGCCATCAGGCTGTCATTTCTGACAGTGGCCAGGAGGTCTAACTACCATTGAAAATGGATTATTTAGGAATTTGGCCACTGCAAAAAAAATCTCTCTGCCAATTTGATGTGAGCACTGATTCCCAGCAATAAATCTCCCAGTGTCAACCAGCCCATCTTTATAAGCACAAACCCAAAATCTGGCCACATTCACCTGAGATCTTAGGCCAACTGCTGGTTTTGTTTAGTGGGGGGTGAGGTAGGAGTGAGGAGGTGCTGTGGTGTCTGACACCTGAAACATGGCGTTGAAAGACTGGATGATTTCTTTCTCTGTCGGATGTGAAATTAATTTGGTAGCCTCAACGCAATCACCAGCAGACAAAGCCCCGCAGCATTAAACTTTGCCAATACAAAAAAGATAGTTTCACTTCAGAAGACACAGCAGTTCAGGCAGCATCCAAGGAGCAGTAAAATCGACATTTCGGGCAAAAGCCCTTCATCAGGAATAAAGGCAGAGAGCCTGAAGCGTGGAGAGATAAGCGAGAGGAGGGTGGGGGTGGGGAGAAAGTAGTATGGAGTACAATGGGTGAGTGGGGGAGGGGATGAAGGTGATAGGTCAGGGAGGAAAGGGTAGAGTGGATAGGTGGAAAAGGAGATAGGCAGGTAGGACAAGTCCGGACAAGTCATGGGAACAGTGCTGAGCTGGAAGTTTGGAACTAGGGTGAGGTGGGGGAAGGGGAAATGAGGAAACTGTTGAAGTCCACATTGGTGCCCTGAGGTTGAAGTGTTCCGTGGCGGAAGATGAGGTGTTCTTCCTCCAGGCGTCTGGAGGTGAGAGAGCGGCGGTGAAGGAGGCCCAGGACCTCCACGTCCTCGGCAGAGTGGGAGGGGGACTTGAAATGTTGGGCCACGGGGCGGTGTGGTTGATTGGTGCGGGTGTCCCGGAGTTGATCCCTAAAGCGCTCTGCTAGGAGGCATCCAGTCTCCCCAATGTAGAGGAGACCGCATCGGGAGCAACGGATACAATAAATGATATTAGTGGATGTGCAAGTAAAACTTTGATGGATGTGGAAGGCTCCTTTAGGGCCTTGGATAGAGGTGAGGGAGGAGGTGTGGGCACAAGTTTTACAGTTCCTGCGGTGGCAGGGGAAAGTGCCAGATGGGAGGGTGGGTCGTAGGGGGGCGTGGACCTGACCAGGTAGTTACGGAGGGAACGGAAAGGGGTGGGGAGGGAAATGTATCCCTGGTGGTGGGGCCTGTTTGGAGGTGGCGGAAATGTCGGTGGATGATTTGGTTTATGCGAAGGTTGGTAGGGTGGAAGGTGAGCACCAGGGGCGTTCTGTCCTTGTTACGGTTGGAGGGGTGGAGTCTGAGAGCGGAGGTGCGGGATGTGGACGAGATGCATTGTAGGGCATCTTTCACCGCATGGGAAGGGAAATTGCGGTCTCTAAAGAAGAAGGCCATCTGGTGTGTTCTGTGGTGGAACTGATCCTCCTGGGAGCAGATCTGGCGGAGGCGGAGGAATTGGGAATACGGGATGGCATTTTTGCAAGAGGTAGGGTGGGAAGAGGTGTAATCCAGGTAGCTGTGGGAGTCAGTGGGTTTGTAAAAAATTTCAGTGTCAAGTCGGTCGTCATTAATGGAGATGGAGAGGTCTAGGAAAGGGAGGGAGGTGTCAGAGACGGTCCAGGTAAATTTAAGGTCAGGGTGGAATGTATTGGTGAAGTTGATGAATTGCTCAACCTCCTCGCGGGAGCACGAGGTGGCGCCAATGCAGTCATCAATGTAACGGAGGAAGAGGTGGGAAGTGGTGCCGGTGTAATTACGGAAGATCAACTGCTCTACGTAGCCAACAAAGAGACAGGAATAGCTGGGGCCCATACGTGTTCCCATGGCTACCCCTTTGGTTTGGAGGAAGTGGGAGGATTCAAAGGAGAAATTGTTAAGGGTGAGGACCAGTTCGGCCAAACGAATGAGATTGTCGGTGGAAGGGTACTGTTGGGGACGTCTGGAGAGGAAAAAATGGAGGGCTTGGAGGCCCTGGTCATGGCGGATGGAGGTGTAGAGGGATTGAATATCCATGGTGAAGATGAGGCATTGGAGGCCGGAGAAACGGAAGTCTTGGTGGAGGTGGAGGGCGTGGGTGGTGTCTCGAACGTATGTGGGGAGTTCCTGGACTAGGGGGGATAGGACAGTGTCGAGGTAGGTAGAGATGAGTTCAGTGGGGCAGGAGTATGCTGAGACAATGGGTCGGCCAGGGTGGTCAGGCTTGTGGATCTTGGGAAGGAGGTAGAACCGGGCAGTGCGGGGTTCCCGGACTATGAGGTTGGAAGCTGTGCGTGGGAGATCTCCTGAGGTAAAACCTGCGCCCATACCTCCTCCCTCAGCTCCATCCAAGATCCTAAAGGAGCCTTCCACATCCATCAAAGTTTTACCTGCACATCCACTAATATCATTTATTGTATCCATTGCTCCCGATGCGGTCTCCACTACATTGGGGAGACTGGGCGCCTCCTAGCAGAGCGCTTTAGGGAACATCTCTGGGACACCCACACCAATCAACCACACCGCCTCGTGGCTCAACATTTCAACTCCCCCTCCCACTCTGCCGAGGACATGGAGGTCCTGGGCCTCCTTCACCGCCGCTCCCTCACCACTAGACGCCTGGAGGAAGAACGCCTCATCTTCCGCCTCGGAACACTTCAACCCCAGGGCATCAATGTGGACTTCAACAGTTTCCTCATTTCCCCTTCCCCCACCTCACCCTAGTTCCAAACTTCCAGCTCAGCACTGTCCCCATGACTTGTCTGGACTTGTCCTACTTGCCTATCTCCTTTTCCACCTATCCACTCCACCCTCTCCTCCCTGACCTATCACCTTCATCCCCTCCCCCACTCACCCATTGTACTCTATGCTACTTTCTCCCCACCCCTACCCTCCTCTAGCTTATTTCTCCATGCTTCAGGCTCACTGCTTTAATTCCTGATGAAGGGCTTTAGCCCGAAACATCGATTTTACTGCTCCTTGGATGCTGCCTGAACTGCTGTGCTCTTCCAGCACCACTAATCCAGAACCAGATATAACAAGTTGTATTTATATGGTGTCTTTGCTAGAATAAACTATTCCAAACCACTTTACAGGGAAATAATTTGATATTGCCCCCAAGGAAATCTAGGGTATTGTTTCCTGGTATTTTTCCCCCACTGGGACCCATTTCCAGGCTTGAAATGTGTTGTAATCCCACAGTGAGAACTGTACAACAGGGAGGAGCTGGGAGTCCCAGGAAGGGATGGTGACATGTGTTGGGAAACTATTGGTCTTGGGGTAGGTGGGGGTGCAGAGGGCTAGCTATGTGGCCGGGTTTGGGCTGGGTATGAGTGGGAAGGCATGCTGTTTAATCTTCAGGATTTTTTAAAAACCGACCTTTCTACTTGTTATTTTGGAGAAGCACAGTCTCAGCTTCAAAGAACAGTTAGGTAGGCCGCACCTGCCATTTAAGAAGAACGCATGGTTTTTAAAGGGGCTTCATAAATGGCTAATGGTTGGGGTTTCATGAAAATGAGTGTGGCCTCAGAATCCATATTTGGTAGCTTATCACAAGCCACAGTTTGAGAAGCCCACTGTTTTAGGGCATACAACCAAAAACGTGCTCAAAGGGACAGGATTTAAGCCTTCAGTAAGTAAAGCAAGCCAGGGAAGATTAAGGAAAGAATTCCAGAGCTTAGAATCTTATCAACTAAAGGTACCATTGGCAATAGCAGAGTGATTTAAGTTGGGGATACTCTAGAAACCATAATTGGAGGAACCCCAGGTGTTGGAATGTTGCAGGATTGAGATGATTGCAGAGATAGGGGGTGAGGCTATTCAGGGATCTGAAAACAAAATTGACCATGTTAAAACTGAGCTGTTATTTAACCAGGAGCTGATGTAATTGCATGGGACTCGGTACAAGTTATGAGGTAGAGAAATAAAAATGATGTATAATTGGAAAATTGTCACTAATTCAGCAAGATGCTCTTTTGAGGAGTTACATTGTTGAAGTGACTCATGTTCAACCTAACCTGATCTTGACATCAGGTGAGCTAAAATAGAAAGTGCTCTATTTTGTCACTAATGACAACCTTAATTTTGATGTTTACAGAAAAGTCACAAAGAAACACATAGGGCCAGATAGTTAACTAACGTTCCTCTATGGTAATCATTATAGGGTATGTTATTCAGTTAGTTTCTATGACAACCAATGGGTGCAGTAAGTTAAATTTAAATGCAAAGCATCTAATTACATACTTGTTCTGTCGCATTGATATTTTTGTTTTAAAATTTTCTTTGAAGTAGCACGAAAATATAAAAAAATTTTGGCATCAGTAACTGTGAGGATTTCATAGTGTTTTCAGGTTGACAATTCTCTTTTGTCTCGATATTACTGAGAAAATAACTTGGGAAAATGTGTGGAACGTGGATCAAAATTCAATCTATTTGCCAACTCAGCCTCTTTTCCAGTAATGTAAGTGCAGGCATAAACACAAGGCGCAGTAATTGGAAACTGAAGGAATTGCTCTGGTGTTTGAAGGTGACCCATAGATATGACAAATCAATACAGTCAGCACAGGAGATTGTGGAGTACAGAGTGTTACTATTCTGAGACAAAAAACATGTTGTCCCTGAAACTGAGAACTGGTAATGCAGGCTACTTGCTGAAGTCTACTGTTGCTCACTGACAAAGGTCAGCAATGATAAAATGGTAACTCATCCCTGACTCTGCCCAGCAACACAATTTTATGTTTGTATGTGGACCTTGATCTGAACTGACATCCCTGCCTACAAATGCCCTTTGGAACAAAAATGGATCAAGAGATGAAGCAATGCTGGCAGGTGGAAGGTCATCAGCAAGACCCAGAGCTGAAAAGAGCTGGTGAGTGTTCTTTTTGAGATGTCCTTTCACAATCACTGGAACAAGTTATAAAGTAAAATCAATGGAACATTTCTTTCCTTTTCACTGCCATTCAGTCTCACAGATTAAGATCCCGGATAATTTCATTTAATAGTTGTCAGAGATGTGCTGAGGTACATTGAAAACTTCTAGATTCCTGTAATACAAATGGTTTGGAACTCTTTGCACTTTCCAATTCACAATCTGAACCCTGCAAAGCGGTGGAAACAGTACTTGGTCGGCAGGTGTGTGTTATAGAGTCGAAGAGTGTGGTGCAGGAAAAGCACAGCCAGTCAGGCAGCATCCGAGGAGCAGGAGAATCAACATTTCAAGCAAAAGTTCTTCATTCCTGATGAAGAGTTTATGCTCGAAATGTTGACTTTCCTATTCCTTGGATGCTGCCTGACCTGCTGTGCTTTTCCAGCACCACACTCTCGACTCTGATCTCCAGCATCTGCAGTCCTCACTTTCTCCCTTCCTATTCATATACCTATCCACATGCCTTTTAAGTGTTGTAATTATACCGCATGCACCACTTTCTCTTGACAGCTCATTCCATACAAGCACCCACCCACCTGTGTGAAAAAGTTTATGATTTGGAGGTGCCGGTGTTGGACTGGGGTGTACAAAGTTAAAAATCACACAACACCAGGTTATAGTCCAACAGGTTTAATTGGAAGCACACTCGCTTTCAGAGTGCCGCTCCTTCATCAGGTGATAGTGGAGGACACAATTATAAGGCACAGAATTTATAACAAAAGTTTACAGTGTGATAAACTGAAATTATACATTGAAAAATACCTTGATTGTGTGTTAAGTCTCTCATCTGTTAGAATGACCATGTTAATTTCACTTCTTTCATATGTAAATCACAAAACCTTTTTTAAAAGTTACATTCTTAGGTTAACTGTAACAATTGGTGTCAGCCCAGATAATGTGTTGAAGGTGTTAGCCCCCTGTGTTCCCTGTCTGTGCCATAATGTTTAGACTGATTTTAAACTAAAAAAGGAGTTAACAGAGTATTACATGGATTCATGCAATTTTTGAGCAAACTACAATGTAACTCTGCAAGTACAAATTCACCCCACAAATGTATATGTGTATGTGTGCATGTGGGTTTGAGGGTGTGTGTCTGGGGTGGGGGGTTGTGAGTGTCTGTGAGAGAGTGTATATGTATGTGTGTGTGAGTGTAAAGGGGTCTAGGTCTGTGAGGGGTGCCTGTGTGAGTGTGGGAGCGTGTGTGTTTGTAGGAGTGTGTGTGTGTGTCTGGGTTGTGAGTGTCTGTGAGAGAGAGTGTATATGTGTGTGTGTGAGTGTAAAGTAGTCTTAAGTCTACAGGTGCACACACTCCCACACTTCCACATGCACCCTCTCGCAGACTTAGACCCCTTTACCCTCACACACACATATACACTCTCTCTCACAGACACTCACAACCCCCCACCCCAGACACACACACACAAACCCACATGCACACACACATATACGTTTGTGAGGTGAATTTGTACGTACAGAGTTACATTGTACTTTGCTCAAAAAACTGCATGAATCCATGTTAAGACTCTGTTAACTCATTTTTAAGATTAGAATCAGTCTAAACATTATGGCACAGACAGGGAACACAGGGGGCTAACACCTTTAACACATTATCTGGGCTGACACTAATTGTTAAAGTGAACCTGAGAATGTAACTTTAAAAAAACATTTTGTGATTTACATATGAAAGAAGTGAAACTATCATGATCCATTCTAAAAGATGAGAGACTTAACAAACAATCAAGGTATTTTTCAATGTATAATTTCAGTTACATCACACTGTAAACTTTTGCTATAAATTTTGTGTCTTACAATTGTGTCCTCCACAACCACCTGATGAAGGAGCAGCGCTTCGACAGCTAGTGCTTCCAATTAAACTTGTTGAACTGTGCAAAAGTTACCTCTTAGGTCCCTTTTATATCTTTCCCCTCCAACTCTGAACCTATGCCCTCTAGTTCTGGACTCACCCACCCCAGGGAAAAGACCTTATCTATTTATCCTATCCATGCCCCTCATGATTTTATAAATCTCTTTGAGGTCATCCCTCAGCCTTTGATGCTCCAGAGAAAACAGCCCCAGCCTATCCAGCCTTTCCCTATAGCTGAAATCCTCCAACCTTGGCAACATCCTTCTAAATCTTTTCTGAACATCCTTCCGATAAGAAGGACACCAGAATTGCACGCAATATTCCAAAAGTGGCTGAACCAATGTCCTGTACAGCCGCAACATGACCTCCTAACTCCTCTACTCAATGCTCTGATCAATAAAGGAAAGCATACAAAACATCTTCTTTACTGTTAGATATACCTGCGACTTACTTTCAAGGAACTATGAACCTGCACTCCGAAGTCTCTTTGTTCAGAAATGCCCCTAGGACCTTTGCTGCATTTCTGTGGTGCTCTCGATCCTCCCACACAGATATTTTAACATTTCGGTGCAATTGGGGTTGAGGATGGGAGAGGCTTTGGGGAAAGGAGGTGAAACTCTCTTGTTCTTCTTTAAACAGGATCCATTAGGTCCACACTGTTATCCCCAATTACGCTTTGGGTTCGAGTGATATTATTGAATCCCCACAGCAGGGAAACAGGGCCATTCCACCCAACAAATCTACACCAAACTCCAAAGAGCATCCCATCCATACCCATTCCCCCTGCCCTATCCCTGTAGTCCTGCATTTCCCATGGCTAACACATCTAATGCACACATTCCTAAACACTATGGACAATTTAGCATGGCCAACCCACCTAATCTGCACATCTTTGTCTAAATTAGTACTGCACTCTCATACATTTGATAAAGAGAAAAAACATTCCATTCATGAAATTCATTGAATTTTTAAAAATCTCCTCAAGCATTTGATCCATTATGAAAACAAGTTTACTTCTGTTCAGAATCACATTAAAAACAGCAAATCCTTTTATACCATTTAAACCTATAAACCATCACTCAAATTGTGAACCCCGAAGCCCTGGTTAGAATATTTGTAACTTTTGAAGTTCAGCCAAGTATTTGTGATGACATGATGATTGCCATTGCAAAATGTCAAAAAGAACTCTATTGAACTTTATTAAAAATTTTAATTTTTAACTTATGCCAGATGACTGTTAATCAACTGACTGTAATTTTTTTTAACTTCACCTTGCAGCTGAAGGTTTTTCTACTTTCAGGCTTAAAGAACAGAGGATTTAAGAAAGTCTGATTGTGACACGTAAATGGAACTTATCAACCCTTCAAGACCATTTACAATTGCTTCATATTGTATGACTGAGGGAGCACTAAGCAGGTGAAATAGGGTCTGTTTGAACTTAGGACTAAGTTCAAGTGGTCCTGTCCAGTTCAGACTTGTGTATCCTCCCTCTTGTTTTTAAAGGTCCAGTCTTTCCGACTCTGCAAAAATCCAGACCACACAATTTTTGGCATGGAAGCACTTAGATTTTGTACTGCTGTGCTGGTAAAACTGTGATAATTCTGAAAAGTGACCTTTGTTACATTTTTTGGGTGGGGGTGGGGGCGATGGAGAGAACAACAGCAAAGAATAACAGAATCTCACTTGTTTTGTTCACTGGGTTCCAACAATTAACTCTTTCCCTTTGATCCCTAAAAGGAATTGGCTTCCCTGAGAATCACTGATATTTCTGGATGGGCAAATCTCATTTTTCCTTCACGCTGTGAAAATGTATCCAACAAATTGTTTGCAGTGTGCTACTCAGACCCACTATGGTGGTGTAGCTGACAACTTGGAGCTTAGGAATAATTACATCCAAAACATTATTAATTTTAAACTTTACCCAGATTTTTTTTAAATTAACAACATAATGATAGGTGTTTGGGGATTCTGTAATGGGGGACAGTCTCTCGAGATAAAGCATGGAGTTCTGTTATGTCTGCTCAGTTACATTTCACAGTTTCTCTTGAGTCCTCAGCTGTACTGTGGGAGATTCGACTGATGTGTTTTTCTCTCTTTATTCTCTTCGTAACAGAAGGCACTGACTCACATAGTTCCACAGATATCGACTGCCTCCTTGAACATTCTGTATCTGGATAGATGTCCTCACTGAAATCTGCCACTTACTGTAGCCCTGACTGCAACTTCAGAACAAGGTGAAGCCCGCATTTCCAGTGGCTATAAAGCTGTCCAGAGACATGAATATTTATGCATTGGGCCCCTTGCAGGCATTGTACATGCTTAAAGAAAGGCCATACGAGACCTTGTCGTTGGGAATGACCCTGGCCATGAAGTTTCATTGGGGAGCATTTTGGGAACATTGATCATAATTCCATAAGTTATGGATAAGAATAAGAGTGGTCCTTGGGTGAAACTGCTAAATTGAGGGAAGACTAGTTACAGCAGTATTATGGAGTAACGGGGGGTCTCTATTTGACGGTAAATCCACATTTGACATGTGTAAATCTTTTAAAGGCCAGTTGATCAAAGTTCAGGACCAGCATGTTCCTGTGATAATGCAAGGTAACGATGGCAAGATTCGGGAACTTTGGATGACTAGAGATAATGAACGTTTAGTCAATAAAAGGAATCATATATAAGGTTTAGGAAACAGAAATCAAACAAGGACCTTGAGGAGTACAAAGGAAGCAGAAAATAACTTCAACAATAAATTAAGAGGGCTGGAAGGGGCCATGAAATATCTTCAGCAGGTAGGATAAGGAGAATCCCAAGTTATTTTACACATTTGTTAGGAACAAGGGGGTAACTAGAGAAAGGGTAGATCCACTCAAGGACAAAGAGGGAATTTATACATGAAGCCAGAGGAGATGGGGGATATCCTTAATGAACAACTTGCATTGTTATACACGATGAGAACATGGATGATGGTAAGTATAGGGAGGGGTGTGCTGATATTCTGGGGCATGTTGATATTAAAAATGGAGGAGGTCTTGGGTGTCTTGAAAACACTAAGGTAGGTAGGTCCCATGGGCCTGCTGGGATCTATCCCAGGAAACCAAGGGAGACAAGGGAAGAGATTTAGCCACAGGCAGGGTCACAGAAGACAGGAGAACAGACAATGTTGTTCGTTTGTTTAAGAAGGGCAACAGGGATAGTCCAGGGAAAGATAGACGAGTGAGCCTTACATCAGTGATAAAGAAATTAATGGACAAGATTCTTAGAGACATGGATTAGTCATTTTGGAGAAGAATTAATTTATTAGGAATCATCAGCATGGCTTTGCAGGTGGGAGGTGTTGTTCTACAAATTTGATTGAGTTTTTTGATGGAGTGATGAAGGTGATTTGACGTGGGCTGGTAGATGTTGTCTCCAATGATTTTACTAAAGCATTTGACAAGGTCCCTCCTGGTAGACTGGCCCAGAAGAGTAAATCACATGGGATCCACGGTGAGTTGGTAAATTGGATACAAAATTGGATTGGTCATAGAAGACAGAGGGTAGTTGTGGAGTGGTGTTGCATCAGAGGCTGAGGGGTGACCTGAGCAAACTCTATAACATTACAAGAGGCACGGATACGGTTGACGGTCGGAATCTTTTTCCCAGCGTGGAAATGTCAAACTCAAAGAGGCAAGAGGATATTTGTGAGTGAGGGATTATAAACTTTTAGCCTCTCAGTAGACCCTGACCTATCCATTTTGGAAGTTAAATTCTACCCAGTGATAAGTGACGCTGTTCTGAATATGGCCAGTAGAATACTTCTTTCTTATAATTTCAGACATTTAGTTGCAGTTATTGCCTGAAAACAAGCACTTTTAGTTGTGTTAATGGACGTGGTGTTGATTCAAGTAACAGAGGAAGAAGATTTGTCTTATATGACATGCAAGGTTCCTTCAGATTACAAAATGTTCCAAAATATATAAATGCAGACTTCAGCACCCAGATATGACAATGCCAAATTGTGTAGCATTTGAATTTAAAGAAATTAGCCAAGGTATGCACCTGTAACCTTTTTCTGGCTTATTCTTCAGGGTAATGCCTTAACCAATCAGAGTCAACCTGCCTGGTTTAAATGTAAACAAAGTTTGGCAGTGAACTGTCAGTCATCATGTAACTAGTGCATTCTCCATTGCATATGCCTGAACTGATTGGAATCTGCTTGCTCAGCACACTCTTATCATTGAATTTAAGAATTTTGATTGGCATGAATGCATGATAATAAAACTTTGACAAAAGATGTTTCCTTCAGCAATGTGGGTTCTGAACGTCACATTGAGTTATTTCATTGCATCATGGTGTACACTGGCTTCTGTTTCATGTATGGAATCCAAACTGCTTTACAGTTACTGGAATGCTTACCACGACTGTTAGTGCTACAGAGCACACATCTTTCCAGGTACAATTTTCACTGGAACTCTTGGGATGGGAGTTTCAAATAAGAGTGTGGGTGTGTTTTGAGAATCATGTCTGTGGATAGCATCACTGGATCATGACACCTCCAGAATGGGGTGTGATTTTCAAAGGGAGTGTGTGAATGAGGGTTTGTGGGAACCATCTGGCACCCACTTGCTTCCAAGGAACATGCTTTCGAACCTATTGCTGAGTGCATTCACAAGGTTCAGAGCAGCATCTGAAACTTTACGTTTGAGAGGCACAGGGAACACAGAGTGTTGCAGAGAGTGGGAACAATACATTCATTGGTCACTATACTTCACATGCAGGGAATATTGATCGCTTTCTTAACCAGTGACACACAAGTTTGTATTTGTGACCAGTGAATAGTGGGACTCATGAGAAGGATATGAAGCTGTAGATGTCCATTAGCGTCAGATTGTCAGATGGAGCCCTGGCGAATAGACATGTGTCAGTGAAAGGACTTGATATGAGAGCTGTGCATTCTGGCATTGGACAGAGTAGTGCAGAGAGACTTCAGTAGATACATCCACCTGGCCATAAGGAAATTAGAGGAACACTGTGAGAGGATGCAAAGGGAAGTATGCACCATCTAAGATATTGCACGTACTGCTTGTGAGTCAGCTTTGTGCACATACCTGTAATGGAGGGGACTATGGCAATGCAGGCAAATGGCCTTGGACATTTACATTGTTATCCACAATAACCTGAGGTCTCACAGCCCCCAAGACAGTCCCTTACCTGAAACAGTCACCATTATACATCAGAATTCTTCTAAAGACCAGCCGTGGTCCTGGGTGGCATCTCACAGCTGGCAGCCAATCACACTCCCAGGCAGGTCAAGAATGTCCTCTTTCAGAGTGTCAGAGAATGCAGTCAATGAGACAGTGGGCTCTCACAGGCACAGAGGGCATTAGGGTTTGCCACAATCAATGGATACCCTCAGCTCTGGGGGCTCATGAATTGTACTGTTCACTGACATGTGGTATCCAATATGATTTGGTAATGGAAGATTTTTTGAATTTAATTGAATTGAATTTATTGTCACGCGTACCAAGGCACAGTGAAAAGCTTTGTCTTGCGAGCAATCCAGGCAGACCACAGAATTAAATAGCATAGATAAGTAAATTATAGGTAAACAGCGGCAAAAACCAAAACACAAGTACAGGCAAATGCTAAGAGTTTGTGAGTCCATTCAGTATTCTAACAACAGTAGGGTAGAAACTGTTACGAAACCGGCTGGTGTGTGTGTTCAGGCTTCTGTACCTTCTCCGATGGTAGAGATTGTAGAATAAGCATTGCCAGGATGGGATGGATCTTTGAGAATGCTGGCAGCCTGTCCTTGACAGCGGGGCCTGGAAGATGGATCCTATAGATGGGAGGTTGGCCTTTGTGATAGTCCGGGCCAAGTTCACTAGTCTCTGTAACCGTCTCTGATCTTGAATGGTACAGTTGCTATACCAGGTAGTGATACATCCAGACAGAATGCTCTCGATGGTGCACCTATAAAAGTTGGCAAGGGTATTCGCCATCATGCCAAATATTTGCAGCTGCCTGAGGAAGAAGAGATGTTGTTGGGCCTTTGTAACCAGTGCGTCCAGATGAAGAGTCCAAGAATGCTTGTTGTTGATGATCACTCCCAGGAGCTTGACACTCTTCACTTGTTCCACCTCTGTGCTGTTAATGTGTAGGGGGGCATGCGTAACATCCTGCCGAAAGTCAATAATGAGTTCCTTGGTTTTGCCAGCATTGAGAGCTAGGTTGTTCTCAGTGCACCGTTTGTCCAGGTCTTCCACCTCCCATCTGTAGTCTGTTTCATCACCATCTGAGATTCGACCGACTATGGTGGTGTCATCAGCAAACTTGTAAATGGCATTAGTCTGGTATTTGGCAATGCAGTCATGGGTATACAGTGAGTACAGTAGGGGGTTGACTACGCACACCTGGTGGGCTCCAGTATTGAGTGTTAGTGAGGGTGAAATATTATCCCCAAACTTTATTGATTGTGGCCTGTGGATCAGGAAACTGAGGATCCAGTTGCAGAGAGTGGGGCTTAGTCCGAGATAACTAAGTTTAGTAATCAGTCTCGAGGGGATAATAGTGTTGAAGGCTGAACTGTAGTCAATGAGTAGGACTCTTACACAGCTGTTCTTGGTGTCAAGATGTTCTAGGGAGGAGTGAAGGGCAAGTGATGACTAATCCATCATGAATTAATGTCAAATCGATGACTTTATCCCCTTCTCAAACACTGTCAGACAAACTTACTACTTCAGTCTGCAGTCCAATTCTTTTAAAATATATTGAAACATGACATTTCCATTATTAATATTCCATTTCAATGTAAAATAGATTGTCAGTCTTTGACAATGTCAGGTTTGTTTTTCCTCCACTTTGGTCTGTGGGAACTGAAATTTAATGTTTCTGTATTTAGCCAGCACTAATATATGAAACCATTTTTGTTTCATATAATAATTGACTTACTATGAAAATTATAATGAGTATTTTCAGTGTAATGCAAAGTCTGATTCATAAACCAGGTTACCCTTGTGTTTCCTTTCCAGTGATATGATGATGCAAATTCTAAACATCAACATAAACAAATACACATTTTGGTCACAATTGCCCTGGTGGATGCCTGTGCCTCTTTCCATTTGTGTTAACTTTGGGACCATAGGTTGGGAAAAGATGACATTGACTATAGTTGCAAAATAAAATACTTAATTTCTGAAGAAACATCTTTCAAAACTACCTTCTTTTTCAAATCAATAAGCATGCTTTGGGGGTTGTTTAGATTAGAGTGGTGCTGGAAAAGCACAGCAGTTCAGGCAGCATCCGAGGAGCAGTAAAATCAATGTTTCGGGCAAAAGCCCTTCCTCAGGAATTGTTTTACAATGCAATAACTGTGGCTACAGTCTGGGAAGTGGCCATTCACCTGAGTGATCCTGTGTTGATGGTTACTTGACCACCTTGATGAAATGGAACTCAATTCCGTTTTTAAGTAGTATGTCATTGTGCCTCAGGGTCCAAAATGCTACATGGGGTTAACTAATACACTGGTGGGTGTTCGGTGATCTAGCCAGCTGGAAAAATTGCAGTATCCTGCAATTTTACTCATCCATGATAAACCTGGGAAACAAAGCATCACGTGTTTGCACACTAAAGGGTGACTGATGATACAAACATTCACTCTAGGTATAGAAGAACCAGAGACATTGACATTTTGAGAAACCATGCAGTCAGATGGGTTCTGGCAGTTCCATCTGTGATATGGATCTCTCCGAGTCACTTCATAGCAGATGGCACCTCAAGCAGCTAACCTTAAACTAACTATCCCAGGTAGATATAACAAGGTTCAGTGGCTCTTTGATAAGGTACCACATATAAGGTTACTGAATAAGATAAGGAACCATGATGTTGGGGTACTATATGAGCATGAATAGAGAGGTGGCTAACTAATAGAAGACAGATAGTTCGGATAGGGGGCAATTACAGGATGGCAACCTGTAACCAGTTGAGTATCACAGAGATCAATGCTGCAGCCACAATTATTTACAATATATATTAATGACTTGTATAAGGAAAGTGAATGTACTAGAATGAAGTTTGCGGATGACACAAAAATAAGTGAGAATGCAAGTAGAGGGGATGGTACAAAGAGACCAGAGGGGATATAGACAGGTAGGCAAAAGGGCAAAAACTTGAAAGATGGAGATTAATATTGGTACAAGTGAGATTTTACACTGTGACAGAATGGATAGAGGAGCTGAATATTATTTGAATGGAGAAGGATGACAAAAAACAGAACAGAGGGATTAGGAAGTCCTCATGCATAAATCACAAAAACCTACTATCTAAGTTCAGCAGGTAATAGGGAAGTCAAATGGAATTCTGGCCTACATGTCAAAAGGAATAGAGTAAAGCAGATTGGTAGACGTTGTCTTTTTGGACGTCAGTAAGGCCTTCGACAAGGTTCCGCATGGTAGACTGGTTAGTAAGATTAGATCACATGCAATTCAGGGAGATCTAGCCACGTGGATAAAAAATTAGCTTGAAGGTAGGGGACAGAGGGTGGTGGTAGAGGGTTGTTTATTAAACTGGAGGTCTGTGAGCAGCAGTGTGCCACAAGAATTGGTTCTAGGTCCACTCCTTTATGTGATTTATATAAATGATTTGGATTTGAACATAGGAGGTATGGTTAGTACGTTTGCAGATTACACCAAAATTGGTGGTTTAGTGGATGAAAAAGAAGGTTATCTCAGAGTACAATAGGCTGAGGAGTAGCAAATTTAGATAAATGTGAGGTGTTGCATTTTGGAAAGGCAAACCAGGACAGGACTTTGCAGTTAGTGGAAGTCCAGCTGCAGGTTGGCAGGGTGGTGAAGAGGGTGTTTGGTATGCTTGCCTTCATTGGTCAGGTCATTGAATATAGGAGTTGGGATGTCATGTTGCAGCGGAACAGACATTGGTGAGGCCACATTTAGAATACTGCATTCAGTTCTAGTTTCTCTACTACAGGAGAGATGTCATTAATCTTGAAAGGTTTGAGAACAGATTTACAAGGATGTTGCCAAGGTTGGAGGATATGAACAATGGAGAGCGGCTGGAACATTGGAAGCAGAGGGGTGACCTTATAGGGGTTTATAAAATCATGAGGGACATGGATAGGGTAAATAGTCAAGGTCTTTTCCCAGGGTAGGAGTCCAAAACTAGAGGGCATAGGTTTAAGGTGACAGGGGAAAGAATTAAAAGGGATCTGAAGGGCAACTTCTTCACACAGAGGGTGGTGCATGGATGGAATGAGCTGCTAGAGGAGGTAGTGGGGCCAAGTACAATTACAACATTTCAAAGGCGTATGGATGGATACACAAATAGGAAGGGTTTGGAGGGATATGGGCCAGATGCTGGCAAATAGGACTAGATCAGTTTAAGATATTTGGTTGGCATGGACACATTGGACTGAGGTGTCTGTTTCTGTGCTGTAAAATTCTATGACTTTATGACTGTATGACTGTAAAAATAGGGAAGTCTTGTGAAAACTATACAATTTCAGTTAGGCCGCAGTAGAAAACCATGAAAGGTTTTGGGTCTTTTATCTAAGTAAAGATAGTACTGGCATTGCAGGCAGTCCTGAGAAGGTTCAGTAAACTGATTCCAGGGATGGAGGGACTGACTTATGAGGAGAGATTGGGCGTATACTCATTGGAGATTAGAAGAATAAGAGGTGACCTTATTGAAACACATCAAATCTTAAAGGACTTGACAAGGTAGATGTGGAAAGATTGTTTTCCGTTTTTGGAGAGTCGAGGACCAGAAAGCATGATCTCAGAATAAGGGGTCACCCTTTTAGGACAGAGATGAGGATAAAATTCTTCTCTCAGAGGCTGGTGAATCTGTAGAGGGCTGCAGAGTCTGGTCTGTTAAATAGATTCAGGGCTGAGATGGACAAATTTTTAATCAGTATGGGAATCAAGGATTGTAGGGTAAAGGCAGGACACTGGAATTGAGGATTAGCAAATTAGCCTAATCTCATTGAAGGGCAGAGTAGAATCGATGGGCTGAAAGGCCTACTTCTGCTCTGACATGTTATGGTCTTAGGGTGGACATGTAGGGCAGGACTTCAATTTGGGGTTGGTGCAACACACTTTTGTCAAAAACACAGAGATGGAAAAGTAAAATTCTTCTCATTGACCACAACTTGTTGTTTGTGGGTGGAGACTTGTCTGAGCCCTCCATTTTCACTGGTGCCACTCTTGTTAATATCCCACCGTTCCAGCTCCTTCATCTCGCTGTGTTACCAACTTCCCCTTCTCCTTGTGTTTTTGATGGTGCTTTCAGCCCAACGCTTAGAAAGAAAACACAAAACTGGCCCTTTAATGAGCTGACGACAAACTTCAGCGGCAGCTTGAATACAGCAAAGTGGTTGCCCTTTCTGATTCTTTTTGACAGGATTTTAAACAAGGAGCACTCTGGTCTGGCATTGCTGGCCTGAGGGGTGAGGTCAAGCCCAGACTGCCCAGACCTTTACCCACCTTCACAAAAGAACAAGCCTCCTGTCTGGAGAGGCCAGCTCTGTACTTAGGTGTCCCAGGAACAAAAACAGAAATTGCTGGCAAAGCTCAGCAGGTCTGACAGCATTTGACAGAACTGAGGGAAGGGCCACTCAACCCAAAACATTAACTCTGATTTCTCTCCAAAGATGCTATCAGACCTGTTGTACTTTTCCAGCAATCTATGTTTCTGGAGGTTTCTTCTTTTGTGAAGGTGGGTAAGGCTCCTGATGAAGGGCTTTTACCCGAAATGTTGATTTTCCTGCTCCTCAGATGCTGCCTGACCTGCTGTGCTTTTCCAGCACCACTCTAATCTTGACTCTAATCTCCAGCATCTGCAGTCCTCACTTTCGCCTCTGTCAGATGCTGTCAGACCTGCTGAGCTTTTCTGACAATTTATATTTTTGTCTCTGATTTACCTCATCCCCAGTTCTTTTGGTTTTTAGTAAGTGTCACAGGCATTGCTCTCTTCAGCCTTTGTAAACCTTCAGGATGGAGGAATCCTTGAATATCAGACACAACGTATACAATTGTGGTTGATGCAGGCAATGTTCCAATTACTTAGCAGTTGAAACATTACAGTCTCAGAATTAGAGTGCTGTGGTTTTTGCCCATGCCATGTTGCTTGAGATGCTGATTGTACTGGGGATTCTTCCCTGTTGAAGCTCTGGTACCCTCACAGTGGTAGGACTTACCTGGTTCAATGTTGTTGAATTACTTCCTGAAATCACAGTGTGTTACAGGCCTTTTACCCCGGTTAATATGAATGTGCTGAATGGCTGTACATGAAACCTCAAAAATAGAATCACAGTTCATTACCATGAATTTATTTAAACATCGTCTGCATTGACCTAAAAGATTTACAGAACAATATCATGTTAAATCAATCCAGCAGGGAGCCAGTAACATTAAAAGTTCCTGCTTGACAGAATCAATGCCACTTGTCAGAAAATCTAATCTCAACACCTATATGTGTGTGTCATGTTCATTTTAAGACAGACTGTTATGCCTACCTTAATTTGTTGCTCCCTTTATGGCTCTTCTTTTAGATTCCTCTTCAGACTCTGACAATGTTTGACCTTGAACTCGCCTGGGCTGGCGTGCAGTCATGCTTTATATCTTCAGCTCAAATTTATTATTGGAGCAAATGTTAGACCATTGATAGAAAAAGTTATTCCACAGAGGGGCGTAGCTTTCAGTCTCCAGTTCAATAGAAGCCCTTTAAAGTAGTCAATTATTCTTAAATTAAAATGAGAGAATCTGCCTTACGCCATGAAATTCAAAAATTTGCTTACCACGGAGTGAAGCAATGTGAGAACTGATCCCACTTTAGATAAAATCAAATAAACACACATCTCCAAATTGACAATTGCTTATTGAGCACACAAAGGCACAGTTTTCTCTTTGTTTAAGTACGGTTTAGCCTGATATATTTGGTTGAAGTCTGTGATTTTTTTGATTTCACAGCAGTTAGCCCTGAGACAGAACAAGTAGCTCTGAGGTCAGGCAATACATTAATATGTCAGGACTTTTGTTTATGTGACAGGTCTTTATGAATAAGAATCCTCCTTTAAAGGCTTATCTGTCACTTAAAAGATTCATGAATCAGAATCTAAACATATGCCGATATATAGTTAAAAATAACATAATCTATGTAAATTGTCATATTCTAATCCCTAGACATTTCCAGTTACAGACTCACAGAGTCACAGAGATGTACAGCATGGAAACAGACTCTTCGGTCCAACTCATCCATGCCGATTAGATATCCCAACTCAATTTAAGTCCCATTTGCCAGTACTTGGCCCATATCCCTCTAAACCCTTCCTATTCATATACCCATCCAGATACCTTTTAAATGTTGCAATTGTACCCTCCTCTACCACTTCCTCTGGCAGCTCATTCCATATATATACCACCCTCTGCATGAAAAAGGTGCCCCTTAGGTCTCTTTTATCTTTCCCCTCTCACATTAAATCAATGCCCTCCAGTTCTGGATACCCCCACCCCAGGGAAAAGACTTTGCCTATTTACCCTATTCATGCCCCTCATGATTTTATAGCCCCAGCCGATTGAGCCTCTCCCCTATAGCTCAATTCCTCCAATCCTGGCAACATCCTTGCAAATCTTTTGTGAACCCTTTCAAGTTTCACAATATCCTTCCGATAGGAAGGAGGCCAGAACTGCATGCAATATTCCAACAGTGGCCTAACAAACATCCTGTATAGTTGCAACATGACCTCCCAACTCCTACATTCAATGCTCTGACCAATAAAGGAAAGCATACCAAACACCTTCTTTACTATCCTCTCAACCTATGACTCACTTTCAAGGTAGATAGGTAGATAGATTTATTTTCAGATAGAGTCATAGAGTCATACCATTGAGATAAGGCTACAGTTGAAATTAATTGGCTAGTTCTCTAATGCGTGAACAATCCTCTCTGCCATATTATTTCCCAGGTTATGAAGAGGAATGTCAGATATATTTGTTAGTTTATAAAAACTTACCCTGAATTTGACAACACGTTTGCTCTGGTTATCTTATTAAAGATAAAAGTTTTGATCATTGTTAATTTGACAGCCATGGGTTATAGAGTACTCAACCACTATATTATTCTATATGCAACCACATGCAAGGAGAAGTTAATAGATTGTTCCTGAGATTTGGAATTGCCATAAATTTAATACAATATTTTTTGAATTACTAAACAAAAGTGTACTTGTATGTATAGGTTAAAATCTAAGAGGAATACAAAGCATCAATACTTACTGTATGGAAAGAGGCCATTCGGCCCAACAAGTCCACACTGATCCTCCGAACAGTATCCCATCCAAACCCATCTCCCTATAACTCTACATTTCCCATGACTAATGCACCTAACGTATACATCCCTGAATACTATGGGCAACTTAGCACAGCCAATCCACCCAATCTGCACATCTTTGGGCTGCTGGAGGAAACTGGAACACCTGGCAGAAATGGGAAGAACATGCAAACTTCACACAAACACTCATCCAAGGGTGGAATTGAACCCAGGTCCCTGGCACTGTGAAGCAGCAGTGCTAACCACTGAGCCACCATGCCACCCATATTGAGAAAAATGCATGTTTTATGTATTTATAGTTTTATAAATCAATTAACAAAACTCAGAATATTGCTGCTGAAAGGATCTTTCTTCCTCTGTTTTTGGAAGAACTGATTCTTAGCTCCACAGTCCTTGTCTGATAAATAATTTCAGTGGATGGATCCATAAAATAGTTTGAAGCAGACTATTCAGCTATAAATCACATCATGGTTAAACCATATTCCATACACGTGCATTTTTTCAGCAGGCATTGCTGGGTACAAACAGGAATCCTGAAGCATATGTTTTCAATCTGGGAGCTTCTGGACTGCATGACTTAAAACAATGCAGTTACCCATTAAACCATCAGGGAGGTGTGAAGTGTTGTTGTCACTGTGAGATTTTGTAGGGATCTTCCTGTGTAACATCATGAATGATGGCTTTTCTTGATATAAGCAGCAATATATAAAAAGGAATTTACACATATATCTTTACATGTATATTTAATCACAATTACATAGCTACAAATTGAATATTGAGAATATGAACTAGTAACATTTTATATAGAAGATTAATGATGAATGTAAGTTTATTAGGGATTAGGCACTCATTAGTTCTGTGAAAACAAATGTGTTTCATCTCACCATTGCCATATGGTAGTTATCATGGAGCTTTCTAGCTGTGAGCAGAAAGGTGAGAACAGACAGGGATCAGTTTAATGTACCTGGGATTATCATATGGGGCACAGCCAGGCAACAGTGAGGAAAAAACTATTTTTACAGATTTTTTCCTCCAGAATTTTATATATTTACACATACTATACGTAATACATAAATCTCATCCTCAGTGAAAACTTACCAAAACACTGAGTCTTTCTTTTCTCTTCTTCTCTCCTCATTCCTTGCTGGTTCTCTTGGAACTGGCTGTCATCCAATACCAGTCCCTGGTGGTTAATTTCATGCAGGAACCCAGATGATGGGTCTATTTGACCAGAAGGAGCATAGCAGATGAACCTGTTCCACATGGTGACCTCGGCTGTTTCTGGAAAGGCCTTTTGATAGTAAATTCAGGTCAATCCTTCACAAGGCTAGGTGTTTGTTTTGTGTGAACTTTACACTGTCAAATATTTGGTAACTTTCTTAATTGGAAATATTATCTGCCTGTAACAAAACTAAAAGGCGAAATGGTGAAAGTATTCAATCTCAGCAGGAAAGGTAGTATCAGCAGGACTGGGTAGATAACACACCTGAGTTCCCTTTTTCCAGCCTGACATTTGATCTCCTACCCCAGCTTCTATTTGCCCATCCTGACCTCCTTTTCCCCTCTTCCCAGTTTTCAGTTTACCTGAACAAAAAGCTCTCATGGTGTCATGACTGTGAGAACCACTCCTGCATGCCTCTCACAACAGACTGGGCTTCTGATTGTGTTGGGAAATGGAAAGCCCACCCATTTTGATGTGGTATCTCTCAAGGATGTGAATCAGCACAACAAGATTTTGTTCTCTAATACCAGGTTTTGCTCTGTTATTGTTTGAAGAAACACCTTATGGGTGCTGTCTCTCTATTACTCAGCACCTATAAAGCAACCAGTGCCACTTTCCAGCAGGCCTAGATAGAGGTGACACAGAGTTAGTATCAGTAGCATTAGCTCCAAATTGGCTCCAGTATGGGAAAAGTTGTACTGAGCTCACAGCAACAGCAAGGACAAGTACAACATATCTGTCTCCATCACCATCAACATCTGCCACCTCTGCTTTCACTCTCTCCCTACTTCTTTCAAAATTTCCCTACTTCTTTCAAAATTTCCCTTCCCTCAACATCCAATCACAGCAGCACCCAATCACACCTCTATTTCTCATTCCAAGCACACTCGCAAATCCACTTACACAACCATTTATTCCTCCCCGCGCTCCTTCCTCACTTTATGTTCTATGTACTTGACTTTTACTTCATCATTACCCCATCCTCAATCCATCTTGCAACACACCCACAAATATTTTTAACTCGCTAATTCTTGTCCTTTGTGTCTAATGGTCAAAGCAGCATACAGCAGCAGAGAGAGGAATACCTGATATTGTAGCCCTCAAAAAGTGACCCTCATGAGCATCGCGTTTACTTAATGTGACTGTATATGACCTTCATTTACCTCAGTGGACATTCAGCAAGCTTCACATCTTCAAACTACAGAACAATGCTATGTTTGGATGCTGAAGGTAATGATGATGGAGGATAAAAAGGACCTTACTCAGTACATCCTAAGAAAGTTACACAAGCAACAGAGTCCCCAGTCTTCACAGCTCTACTCTTCATGCATCAGTCCAGATAACACAGTGCAGCCTGTTTCGTTATAGAGTCCACACTCCCCCTTTGAAGAAACAGTGACTCAGTAATTAGGAGATTGAGAAAAGCATTTAAGTTGACACTGCACATGATGAGCATTTCTCAGCTTTGAAGCACCTTCTCAGTAAGTTTGAGGTTTTCAAGATTTGGAGATGCCGGTGTTAGATTGTGGAGTACAAAGTTAAAAATCACACAACACCAGGTTATACTCCAACAGGTTTAATTGGAAGCACTAGTTTCCAATCGATGTCTGACAACCACCTGTTGAAGGAGCAGGACTATAACCTGGTGTTGTGAGGTTTTCAATGCAGCCTGTTCCTTCTGAATTGCTGAGTGTGAGTGATCCTTTCATTTGGAGGAGATGAAGACAATGCTAAGCAGTAAGCAGTATAGACACTTATCCCGGAATCCAATCAGAATGAAATGTGGAATCGCTTTCTGAACAGATGTAATTGAATGATAGCAACCTCCTATTCCACCTATTTCTCACCCCACCTTCCCCTCTTACACCATCCTTTCACAAGCTGCACAATCTGCTGGGGGAGAGACATCATCTTAAACAATGTATATCATTTTTAATGTCCAAGGTACTTGACAGGAATATTATAAAACAAAGTATGACTCTGAGGCTCATAAAGAGATATCAGGTCAGATGATCAGAAACATTGTTAGAAGCAAATATTAAATAGTGTCTTTAAGAAGGAAAACAAGGTGGGGAGGGTGGAGTGGAAGGTGGGAGTTCAACAGCTTTCAACCTGGTTATTCAAGGGCACAACTAGCCTCGAATAACCTCCACCTCGAGGTGGAGCAAATAGCATTAGGGATGTGCAAGAGGTCAGACTAAGAGCAGTGCAGATATCTCTAAGAGTTACAGGGTTGGGGGTGACAATAAAGGTTGGGAGAGGCAAGACCATGGAAGGATTTGAAAACAGGAAAGAGAGAATGTTAGAATCAAGACATTATGCAGACCAAAAACAGAGGATGATTGTGTATCTGAAATTAGAGTCATAGAGTCATTTACTGCAAACAAAGAGTCCAATTAATCCACCAAAGTCCATGTCCAGACACAATGCAAATCAAGACACAGACAGCGCTGTTTTCGAGTGTCCGGGGGTGGGTGGGGTTAAGAATGTGACAGACCAATCAAGAGTACATTGCAGAAATCATGTCTACAAGTAATGAAGGCATGAATAAGGGTTTCAGCAGTAAATTATTTAAATATGGATGAAGTTGAGTAATGTTAGGGACATGGAAATAGGTGATCCCAGTGATGATGCAAATCAAAGGTCAGAGGCACATCTCAGGGTCCAGTGTGACACCAGATTGCAAACAGACTGGCTTAATTGAGACTGTTGTCATGGAGAGGAGTGAAAGTGGTATTTGGCAATGGAGCTTGTATCAGGAATCAAAAACAATTGAAGAAATTTCTGCACACTCAGATGTTAGATAAACAGTCTGATAATTTAGCAACAACGGTGAGGTCGAGAGAGATGGTGGTGAGATGAAGCTGGCTGCCACCAGAACAGATGTAAAAACTAACACTGTTCTTCTAGCTGATGTTGTGAAGGGGCATTGTGCAACTGAGAAATAGGAGGAGGGCAAGGATTGATCCTCAGGGAATACCAGGTAATTCTGAAAGATTGTGAAGAAAGGATATTGCAATAATTCTCTGGCTAAAGTGTGTTAAATAAGAAGATATTCAGGTGAGAGCTGTCTACTGGAAACCCAGGGTCAAAGGTGAAAAACATTGAGGAAAGTTTCTCTCCAATCCCCTCAGGCGATCAGACTCAATCCAGGAGACAAAGGATGCATTATTTAATCCTATCACATCACCCAGTCAGTGCGAGGTTGTAATGTCTTGTCAGGACATGAACATTCAAGCACACAGTTAGCAGTTTGCCATCCTGTCGCATTGTCTGGGTCACCCTGGCAAATACAGCCTTGTGCTTTTAGCTTGTGGGTTCTGTTGACTTCCTCCGTCTTGCATCTGGTTTCCTGGCTCCCATCAGGTCTCCTGTGACAGCAATTACTACAATACCAGATAGCAAAACATTCAGCTGTAATGTCCCCTCTAAGCCGTGCACATTTGTTGCTATGCAACAGCATGGAAAGTTCCATATACATAGTGTTCATTTAGTACTATGTATGCAACCACTCAAACATAGATTAAAGATAATGTGCATTGCAAAATCTAACTGCATACAACTTTAAAATTTTAAAGGGAACGTTGGAAAGGATCGATCCTACATTTGTTAAATGCAATAATATTTGCTAACTTCGGGAAAGTGCCAAGTTATCCTCCAGTTCTGATCACGTGAGTATCCCTGATTTTAACTGTTCCACCAGTGGGGGCTATGCCTTGAGTTTCCCAGTCCCGAAGCTCCCCAAACCCATCCAACTCTTTCTTCCTATAATATCAGCATAAAGCCCAGCTCTTTGATCAAAGTTTCAATCATTTGCCACAATAGTTCCTTGTGTTGGGCAACGTCATGTAACTCTCCAGTGTAGTGTCTTGGGGCATTTTACTCTGTTAAATGAGTTATTAAAATGCAAGTTACTATTGTCAGCAACAATTCCTTGTTCAGATGCTACATGACAAAATGAGGAGATCAGGTGTCATGTGATCAACCTCGAGGAATGCCTCTCAGCAACGTTGACAATCCTATCTCTGGTGTCTGGTGGGCAGCACTATACAGGATACCAGAAGGTGCCAGTTTGTTGCTGACTAAACTTGGTTAATTGTCATGTGAATTTGCAGACGGATGTTGCGATTGTCCTCAATGTTGTAGGCTCAGGAAAGGGAAAAAACAAGGCAGGGATAATACAACAATTGCAATTCAAAGGCACTTGGTTGCACTTTGGAAGGTCATGATAGGTGCTATGTAAATGCAAACCCTCCTTTGTGTTTATAATTACTATCAATTTATTTCAAATTGCAAAGTTTGTAGGTGTTGAGGATTGGATGCGATTGGGCTCACAATAGTGTCTATCCGCCCAGAATACCATCAAAAGGCATGCCCCAGTGAGCTAATGGGTGGAGCCTGTTCCTGACTATAACGATATCCCTGCAAATCAGCACCTTCAGACAAGGCAAGATATTTGGCAGGACGAAAGAAACAAAAATGTTTCTCTCTTGCGGGTGTGGGAAATACTGTAAATCAGAACAAAGGTGATAGTTAAGTGAGCAGCAGCCAGCAACCTGAGCCTTTCCAGATTGCAAACATTTTTCTCTGAATATTAGATTTATCGCTTTATATTGGCGCCATCCAGTGGTAAATGGATAAACAGCCGTTGTTAAAATAAAAGGGGTTTTCATTGTAAAGTCAGCTCCTTCATTGTAAAACACTGGTCCCACAAAAGGAACAAAATAGTTTCTCATTTTCGATGTTATCGAATGTAGTCATCTGTTATCTGACTTTTGGCTTGAACATGTTCTAAAATTACCTTTGTTATTTAAAGTGGTTGTTAATTATTAAATTCTTGAAACAAAACAAAGCAACGATATGGGGAAAGAACAGGGCGATGGGACTTAATTGGGTTTTAAAACAGTTGGTGCATGCTTGAATACTTCCTTCTCAGTGGTACAAACCTATGATTTTATAATTACATCTAATATAAAATGAAAGTTGATAAGCAATTGGAACAGGGAGAAAGTGAGGACTGCAGATGCTGGAGATCAGAGCTGAAAATGTGTTGCTAGAAAAGCACAGCCCTCCTGAAGAAGGGCTCATGCCCGAAACGTCGATTCTCCTGCTCCTTGGATGCTGCCTGACCTGCTGCGCTTTTCCAGCAACACATTTTCAGCCCAGAAGCAATTGGAACACACAATATGATTTTATTTGAGAAGTTATTGTTATGGAAAGCAGGCCAGTGGAATCTATTTTATAAAAAATTAAAAATGAAATATCTTCTGAATTATTCCCCATTTTGAGACAGATTTTGGATGTAAAACCTCCTTGAGTCAACTGCCCCAGGAATTATGTATCCCAAAACCAATCGTCACTTTAAGTTCTGATCAATGACTTTGAATTGGGGTCAAAAGGAAATGGATAATGCCAAACTGGGGGATTTGATGGCACATGAAAGACTAGCAAATGTGACATGCAGGGTGACTCAATTAAGTGTGCTGCAAGATTTCAGTTTCCTCATAGTGGGTGGATAGAGGAATAAAGTCAGTGTGAGTTAATAGTGTGTAAATTCTCATACTGTTTGGAGGCAGGTTCCTACTTGCAGTGTATTTGCATGCCATGAACATACATTTGCATAAAATGTTTTTTTTTTAAATGAAGTTTTGGGCAGACCAAAGAGTGTCTTTCACTGAGTTGATGGTGGAGTTAACCTTGAGCAAGTGTTGTGTACTGGTACGTTCCCAAGTGCAGGACTATTATAGAACCCCTACAATGTGAAAGCAGGCCATTCAGCCCGGCAAATCCACACTGACCATCTGACGAGCATCCCACCCAGATCCACCCCTACTCTATCCCTCTAACCCTGCATTTTCCATGGCTAACCTACGTAGCCTGCACATCCCCAGGCACTATGGGCAATCTAGCATGGCCAATCCACATGACCTGGACATCTTTGGACTGTAGGAGGAAACCAGAGCACTTAGAGGAAACCCATACAGACAGAGGGGGATTGTACAAACTCCACACAGACAAGGGTGGAATCGAACCCAGGCTCTGTGAGGGAGCAGTGCTAACCAATGAGCTGCAACGCCACCCCTGTGCACTATAGCTTGGGGCAGCTTCCAGCAAGGCACAGTAGGGAAAGACCACTGTCTGAGGTCTTTCAGCTGAAGTTAACTGGGGGTCAGTTTGGTTATCAGACCTCCCCAGTGCCTCCAATATACATAAATGTACAAGTCAGAAATGCCTTGGGTTTGCTTGTTGGATAGAGTCAAACTTAAATGTTTGTTTCTTCATATGCTCCTGTATAGAACTGAACTACTTTAGGGATAATGTATATATATATAAAGATATTTTTGTGAATAAAGTATATTTTTTGAAAAAAAATTTTATTTAATAAAGTCCCTACTTTCAAGGTAAAGTCAACAAGAACCCCATAGCAACCTGGTTCACACTTGCTTCAAAGTGCTGTGCATTGGCTGTGTCGGAGAGCCCAGCAGATTCCTATGTTGAACTTGGCAGTGGAAGGGGAGGGAAGCTGGATAATAGCAGCTTCCAAGGCGAGGTTATAGCAGCAGGGGTCAGTCAGTGGTGACAGGGAGTTGTGTTGGGGAATGGAAGAACAAGGACTGGGTGTGGAGTTGGGAGCAGTGAAATAGGGTGGGTTTGCCTTTCTGGAGCTGATAGTAGCTATGGTGGGAAGGTCAATCAAGGTAAAGAGGTGAGGATCTTCAAGGGCAATGTCTGTCCTGTCCCATAGTGTATCCATCTCATGGGTGGTGGCTGGCACAATCCTTGAGGGGTTCGAGTTCACTAATATTATTTCGATCGACTGCAATGAGAATAAACGTAGTGTCCTTTGCAAAGCACAGAAGAGGGGACCAACTAAATCTATAAGTTCAGCTGTGTCCCACAGAGTGACAAGTACAGCAGTGGTCACTAAATGAGTGTGCAATGAAAGGTGAATGCAAAAACACAATATTGTTTCTTCCACAATACCGGATATGTCACCAACTTGCCTGTCACCATCAATGTGTGACAACGATGAGGTGTGTCAGTATCTTTAGCTTTCAGACCAAGCTAGTGTCAACAAATAATGATGATGCATGTATGATTAAAGGGAAGTCAATGTAATATGAATCATTTACAAATGCAATTTAAATTTGGAAAAAAAAACTGGTGCCAATTTTTGTGCTCTCAACGTGTTTTATCTTCATAGTTGTGTCATTGGGCAGGAGTATTGGAACCATGCTGCAAAACTCTCCTGTTTGACCAGGAAACTGTTTCAGAGCCCTTTCTGTCAACACACAATGGGTTTCACCTCTGAAAATTGATTCTTTCCATGTGGTCACAGGGTGTCACCCATTAACTCTTCTGAATTTTTATTTCGGAAAACAGAATAAAACAAGAGAGTGATGTGTAACATAATTCTGGTTCCACAGCCATGATCAATGTGGCACTGACAAGATTCCACTCTGTAAAACTATTTCACCCAAATTAATCTCAAATGTCCACTAGCCAGACGTGAGATTACAAGCTGAAGGAACCAACACTTTGGCAGATACCACAACAAGTAAACACATCAAATACAACTTGCTGTTGTATTTTTAGAAGCAGCAGGTACATCTATTAATTTAATTATATTTTTGATAGCACAACCCTGTCCACAACAAAAAGATGTGCAACTAAAGATTTGTATTGTTTGCTTAAATATCAATCTCTTCAGTGCTTTGGAGGTTCACTCTTGCTATCCAGTTTAATTAGTTTTGTTCAAAGTACACTCGAGGACAGGATTTACAGATATTTACATGTACAGGCAAGGACTGATTAAGGATAGTTAACATGGCTTTGTGCATGGGAAATCATGTCTCACAAACTTGAGTTTTTTGAAGAAGTAACAAAGAGGATTGATGAGGGCACAGTGGTAGACATGATCAATATGGACCTCAGTAAGGCGTTCAACAAGGTTCCTCATGGGAGACTGGTTAGCAAGGTTAGGTAACATAGAATACAGGGAAAATTAGCCATTTGGATGCAGAACTGGCTCAAAGGTAGAAGACAGAGGGTGGTGTGGAGGGTTGATTTTCAGACTGGAGGCCTGTGACCAGTGGTATGCCACAAGGATCAGTGCTGGGTCCACTGCTTTTTGTCATTTATATAAATAATTTGGTTGTGCACATCAGAGGTATAGTTAGTAATTTTGCAGATGACACCAAAATTGGAGATGTATTGGACAGTGAAAAAAGTTACCTCAGAATACAATGGGATCTTGATCAGATGGGCTAATGGGCTGAGGAATGGCAGATGGAGTTTAGTTTAGATAAATGTGACGTGCTACATTTTGGAAAGACAAATCAGGGCAGGACGTATACACTTAATAGTAAGGTCTTGGGAGTATTGCTGAAGAAAGAGACCTTGGAGTGCAGGCTCATAGCTCCTTGAAAGTGGAGTTGCAGGTAGGTAGGATAGTGAAGAAGGCATTTAGTATGCTTTCCTTTATTGGTCAGAGCATTGAGTATAGGAGTTGGGAGGTCATGTTATGACTGTACAGGACATTGGTTAGGCCACTTTTGTAATATTGCATTCAATTCTGGTCTCCCTTCTACAGAAAGGGTGATGTGAAACTTGAAAGGGTTCAGAAAGATTTACAAGGATGTTACTAAGTTTGGAGGATTTGAGCCATGGGGAGGGGCTGAATAGGCTGGGGCTGTTCTCCTGGAAAGTTGGAGGCTGAGGGGTGACCTCATAGAGGTTTATAAAATCATAAGAGGCATTGACAGGATAAATAGACAAGGTTTTCTCCCTGGGTAGGGGAGTCCAGATCTCGAGGGCATTGATTTAGGGTGAGAGGGGAAAGATCTAAAAGGGACCTAAAGGGCAACTTTTCGACGCAGAGGGCGGTGTGTTTATGGAATGAGCTGCCAGAGGAAGTGGTGGAGGCTGGTACAATTACTGAAAGTGTGTTGCTGGAAAAGCGCAGCAGGTCAGGCAGCATCCAAGGAGCAGGAAAATCGACGTTTCGGGCATGAGCCCTTCTTCAGGAATGAGGAGAGTGTGCCAAGCAGGCTAAGATAAAAGGTAGGGAGGAGGGACTTAGGGGAGGGGCGTTGGAAATGCGATAGGTGGAAGGAGGTTAAGTTGAGGGTGATAGGCCGGAGTGGGGATGGGTGCGGAGAGGTCAGGAAGAAGATTGCAGGTTAGGAAGGTGGTGCTGAGTTTGAGGGTTGGGATTGAGACAAGGTGGGGGGAGGGGAAATGAGGAAACTGGAGAAATCTGAGTTCATCCCTTGTGGTTGGAGAGTTCCTAGGCAGAAGATGAGGCACTCTTCTTCCAGCCGTCGTGTTGCTATGGTCTGGCGGTGGAGGAGTCCAAAGACCTGCATGTCCTTGGTGGAGTGGGAGGGGGAGTCAAAGTGTTGAGCCACGGGGTGGTTGGGTTGGTTGGTCTGGGTGTCCCAGAGGTGTTCTCTGAAATGTTCCACAAGTAGGCGGCCTGTCTCTCCAATATAGAGGAGGCCACATCGGGTGCAGTGGATGCAGTAAATGATGTGAGTGGAGGTGCAGGTAAATTTGTGACAGATATGGAAGGATCCTTTGGGGCCTTGGAGGGAAGTGAGGGGGGGGAGGTGTGGGCGCAAGTTTTGCATTTCTTGCGGTTGCAGGGGAAGGTGCCGGGAGTGGAGGCTGGGTTGGTGGGGGGTGTGGACCTGACGAGGGAGTCGCGGAGGGAGTGGTCTTTCTGGAATGCTGATAGGGATGGGGAGGGAAATATATCCCTGGTGGTGGGGTCCGTTTGGAGGTGGCGGAAATGACGACGGATGATATGATGTATATTGAGGTTGGTGGGGTGGTAGGTGAGGACCAGTGGGTCAGGACAGAGTGGGGGGATGGAGGATTGGGGTGTGTGGGGGACAGAGGTATGGGGACTGGGGGGACGGAGAATTGGGGAGTGGGGGGTCAGAGGAATGGGGAGTGAGGGGGACAGAGGGATGGGGATTGGGGGGAAAGAGGGATGGGGAGTGGGGGGACGGAGGATTGGGGAGTGAGGGGGACAGAGGGATGGGAGTAGGGGGGACAGAGGTATGGGGATTGGGGGTACGGAGGATTGGGGAGTGGGGGGATGGAAGATTGGGGAGTAAGGGAGACAGAGCGATGGGGAGTGAGGGGGACAGAGGGATGGGGAGTAGGGGGGGACAGAGGGATGCAGAGTGGGAACGGAGGATTGGGGAGTGAGGGGGAATAGAGGGATGGGGAGTGAGGGGGACAGAGGGATGGGTAGTTGGGGGATGGAGGATTGGAGAGTGAGGGGGACAGAGGGATGGGGATTGGGGGTACGGAGGATTGGGGAGTGAGGGGGACAGAGGGATGGGGAGTGGGGGGACAGAGGGATGGGGAGTGAGGGGGACAGAGCGATGGGGAGTGGAGGGAACAGAAGGATGGGGAGTGGGGGCACAGAGGGATGGGGATTGGAGGATAGACGGATGGGGAGTGGGGAGACAGAGAGATGGGGAGTGAGGGGGACAGAGGGATGGGGAGTGGGGGGACAGAGGGAAGGAGTGTGCGGGGGACAGAGGGATGGGAGTGGGGGGACAGAGGTGTGGGGAGTGAGGGGACAGAGGGATGGGGAAATTGGAGGACAGACGGATGAGGAGTGGGGGGACAGAGGGATGGGGAGTGAGTGGGTGTGGGGGGACAGAGGATTGGGGTGTGGGGGGAAAAGAGAGATGGGTAGTGAGGGGGACAGAGGGATGTGGAGTGAGGGGGACAGAGGGATGTGGAGTGAGGGGGACAGAGGGATGGGAAGTGGGGGGACAGAGGGATGGGGAGTGAGGGGGCAGAGGGATGGGAGACAGAGGGATGGGGAGTGAGGGGACAGAGGGGTGGGGAGAGAGGGGGACAGAGGGATGGGGAGTGAGGGGGACAGAGGGATGGGGAGTGAGGGGGACAGAGGGATGGGGAGTGGGGGGGGAACAGAGGGATGTGGAGTGGGGGTACGGAGGATTGGGCAGTGAGGGGGACAGAGGAATGGGGAGTGGGGGGACAGAGGGAGTGAGAGGACAGAGGGATGGGGAGTGAGGGGGACAGAGGGATGGTGAGTGGAGGGACAGATGGATGGGGAGTGAGGGGGAAAGAGGGATGGGGAGTGGGGAAACAGAGGGATGGGGAGTGAGGGGACAGGATGGGGAGTGAAGGGGATGGAGGAATGGGGTGTGACGGGACATGGGGATGGGGAGTGAGGGGACAGAGGGATGGGGAGTGAGGGGGAGTGGTGTGACAGTGGGATGGGGAGTGGGAGGACAGAGGGATGGGGAGTGGGGGGAAAGGGGATGGGGAGTGAGGGGAACAGAGGGATAGGGAGTGAGGGGACAGTGGGATGGGGAGTGGGGTGGACTGAGGGATGAGGAGAGGGTGATCAGAGAGATGGAGTGTAGGGGACAGAGGGATGGGGAGTGGGGGTCAGAGGGATGTGGAGTGAGGGGGATAGAGTGATGGGGAGTGAGGGGGACAGAGGGATGGGAAGTGGAGGGACAGAGGGATGTGGGTTGAGGGGACAGAGGGATGGGGAGTGAGGGGGAAAGAGGGATGGGGAGTGGCAAAACAGAGGGATGGGCAGTGGGGGGACAGAGGATGTGGTGTGGGGTTTCAGAGGGATGGGGAGTGGGGGACAGAGGGATGTGTAGTGAGGGGACAAAGGGATGGGGAGTGAGGGGGACATAGCGATGGGGAGTGAGGGGGACCGATGGATGGGGAGTGGGGCGACAGACGGATGGGGAGTGAGGGGACAGAGGGATGGGGAGTGAGGTGACATAGGGATGGGGAGTGTGGGGACAGAGGGATGGGGAGTGAGGGGACAAGGGGATGAGGAGTGAGGGGGACAGAGGAATGGGGACTGAAGGCGAAAGAGGAATGGGGTGTGGGGTTTCAGAGGGATGGGGAGTGGGGGACAGAGGGATGGGTAGTGAGGGGGACAAAGGGATGGGGAGTGAGGGGGACAGAGAGATGGGGATTGAGGGGGTTAGAGGGATGGGGAGTGGAAGGTGAGAGGGATGGGGAGTGAGGGGAACTGAGGGATGGGGAGTGAGGGGGATTGAGGGATGGGGAGTGGGGGGACAGAGGGATGGGGAGTGAGGGGGATTGAGGGATGGGGAGTGGGGGGACAGAGGGATGGGGAGTGAGGGGGACAGAGCGATGGGGAGTGGAGGGAACAGAGGGATGGGGAGTGGGGAGACAGGTATGGGGAGTGAGGCAAGAGGATAGGGGTGTAATGTGCTGTAGTGTATGTGTGTTGTGTTTCGTTTCAGGAAAGAGTCCTGGGTAATGAGTAAACTTCAAAACCTTTATGGCCAGAGTGAACTTCCAAAATATTAATGTAATAAATGGGTAAATCATTAATTCCAGATAATAAGATGTACTCGTCTGAAATGTTTATTGGTGTGAATTTGTGCTCTGGAAAAAATAGGAAAAGTTGGAATGTTGGCAATTCCCTCTGCTCAAATATGAAAAACTGATGTCAAAGAGTTTGAATAAGGTAACACCTAACAAAAGAGGATACTTTTCCTATTTCCAGAAAGGAAATGTATCACATGGCCCCTAACTCTGTCCAGGAGGAAGAGAGGAATGTTGATGTAATTATGTTTCAGAACCTACACCTGCCATTTCAGGTCAGGAGTGAATTGTCTGCATCAGCTGGAGAATTTATACATTCACTGGAAATCATTTTGATTGAACAAAGATACTTGGGACTTGTTAACCCATTCTGGAAGTGGAATGGATGGAAATGGTTTTGGTTTTCTTCTCCAAAGCTTCAAATTTCACAAAATGCAGCTGGATAGTGACTCCTCTCCCATGATATAACAAAAATTAAAAACATGCCAGATAGAAATCTGTGAGCAGACAGCAGCTGTGGCTGTCATCTTGTAAGACAAGGCAGGTAACTTTGAGGACGGAGATGACAGTATTTTCCCCACCTGTTCCATCTCTGTGTAGTCAGGCAAAAGCGATGTGTAATGTCACCCAGGAGCTGGAAAGAGTTAGTGAAGGAGTAGGACCCTGAGGTGCAGTTACTGAAGAGTTCAACAAATGTCTTTCCCTCAGTGAAATTAAAGAAGCCCTTTGTGAAAATCGGATTGTCTTCCCAGAGAGTTACATTGCAAGTTACAGTGAGACCATTCTTTACATTTCGCAGAAATCAATACTACAACGGAGTAGTCTGAAAACATGATAGATTCAAAACTTAAAGAATCCCTACAGTGTGGAAAGAGGCCATTGATCCCATTGAGTCTGCAGAGCAGTGGATGTGATCTATGTGGACTTCAGTAAGGCTTTACAGAAAGTTCCGCATGGGAGATAGGTTAGCAAGGTTAGATCTCATGGAATACATTGAGAGTTAACCATTTGGATACAGAACTGGCTCAAAGGTAGAAGACAGAAGGTGGTGATGGAGGGTTGCTTTTCAGACTGGAGATTGTGACCTGCGGTGTGCCACAAGGATTGGTGCTGGGTCCACTGCTTTTTATCATTTATATAAATTATTTGGAAGTGAATATTGGAGATATAGTTAGTAAGCTTGAAGATGACACCAACATTGGAGGTGTAGTGGACAGGTAATTTGTTACCTTAGAGTATAACAGGACTTTGATCAGATAGATCAATGGGCCAAGGAATGGCAAATGGAGTTTAATTTAGATAAATGTGAGGTGCTGCATTTTGAAAAGGCAAATTAAGAGGACTTAAACACTTAATGGTAAGGTGCTGGGGAATGTTCCCAAACAAAGAATTCCTTCAAAGTGGGATCACAGTTAGATCGGATAATGAAGAAGGCATTTGGTCTGCTTGCCTTTATTGGTCAGTGCATTGAGTGTAGGAGTTCGGTCAGTTTTAGAATACTGCGTTCTATTCTGGTCTCCCTACTACAGGAAGGATGTTGTGAAACTTGAAAAGGTTCAGAGATGATTTACAAAGATGTTGCCAGGGTTGGAGGGTTTGAGCTAGAGGGAGAGGTTGAATAGGCTGGGGCTGTTTTCCCTGGAGCGTTGGAAGCTAGGGGGTGACCTAATAGAGGTTTATAAAATAATGAGGGGCATGGATAGGGCAAATAGACAAGGTCTTTTTCCCAGGGTGGCAGAGTCCAGAACTAGAGGGCATAGGTTTAAGGTGAGAGGGGAAAGATATAAAAGGGACCTAAGGGACAACTTTTTCATGCAGACGATGATACGTGTATGGAATAAGCTGCCAGAGGAAGTGGTGGAGGCTGGTACAATTGCAACATTTAAAAGGCACCTGGATGGGTATATAATTAGGAAGGGTTTAGAGGGATGTGAGCCAAATGCTGGCACATGGGACTAGATTCTTTCGAATATCTGGTCAACATAGATGACATCGAATGGTCTGTTTCTGTGCTGTACAGCTCAATGACTCTATGACTGTATGACACTGACCCTCAGAAAGCATCCCACCTAGACTCAGCCCCTGACTCTATCCCTCTAACCTGCACACCCTGGTCACTACAGAACAATTTAACATGGCTAATCCACCTAACCTGCACAGCTTTGGGGGATGATGTGGAGGTGCCTGTGTTGACTGGGATGGATAAGGTCAGAAGTTAGACGTCACCAGGTTATAGTCCAACAGGTTTATTTGAAATCACAAGTTTTTGGAATGTTAAATTTCACCTGACAAAGAGGCAACCTTTGAAAGCTTGTGATTTCAAATAAACCTGTTGGACTATAACCTGGTATCATCTGACATCTGGCACCCCCTCCACCTTGCCCATCCCAATGACCAGGTGCTGTGTCTTACCATGCCGACGTGAGGAAAATCCTATGCAGAGTCAACCCACATAAGGCTGCTGGACCAGATAGCATTCCTGACAGAGTGGTCAGAGGATGCTCTGATGTACTGACAGATGTTCTCACAGACATCTTTAACATCTCCCTGAGCTGCATCACAGTTCTAACGTGCTTCAACGCCGCTACCATAGTCCCCATGCTGAAGAAATCTTCAGCATCCTGTCTCAAGGACTACCGCCCCATTGCGCTAACTTCCATCATCATGAAGCATTTCGAGAGGCTTGTGGTGAGGCATAGTTAGACCTTGCTGCTCCCCTCACTGGACACCCTGCAGTTTGCATAATGTCCAAACTGCTCAACAGATGATGCCATTTCCACCACCCTCCATCTGGCCCTCACCCACCTGGAGAAGAAGGACACCTATGTCAGATTACTGTTCAGAGGCTTCAGTTCCACATTCAACACTATAATTCCTCAGCACCTGATTGGAAGCTGAGTCTGCTGGGCCTAAATACCTCCTTGTGTAACTGGATCCTGGACTTCCTGACTGGGACACCCCAGATAATCCAGATTGGGAACAGCATCCCCAACACCATCACATTGAGCACAGGGGTTCCCCAGGGCTGTGTGCTCAGTTCATACGTGTTCACCCTGCTGACACACAACTGTGCAGCGATGCACAGCTCAAATCATATCATTAAGTTCACTGATGACACGGCTATAGTGGGTCTCATTAGCAGGAATGACGAGTCAGCATACAGAGAGGAGGTGCAGCGGCTAATGGACTGATGCAGAGCCAACAACCTGTCTCTGAATGTGGACAAAATGAAAAAGATGGTTGTTATCTTCAGGAGGGCATGAAGTGACCACTCTCTGCTGGACATCGATGGTTCCCCCGTGGAGATCATGAAGAGCTCCAAATTTCTTGGCATCCACCTGGCAGAGAATCGCACCTGGACCCTCAACACCAGCTCCATAGCCACGAAAGTCCAGCAGTGTCTCTACTTTCTGCGTAGACTGAGGAAAGCCCACCTCCTACCCCTGTCCTCACCACATTGTACAGAGGGTTCATTGAGAATACCCTGAGCTGCTGCTGCATCCAAAAGGCTCAGAGCATTGTGGAAGATCCCACACATCCCTCAAACTCTTCTCCCTCCTGTCATCTGGCAGAAGTTACCGGAGCATTCGATCTCTCACGGCCAGACTGTGCAACAGTTTCTTCCACCGAGCCATCAGGCTCCTTAACACTGTATGATCACACTCTATTCTATCTGAAACTCTTTGCACGACTTCAAATTGCTGCTAGAACTATGTTTATCAATTATTATTCTTTTATTTCAATCTAATTTGTACACCACTGTGCCTATTGCCTTGACATGCCAGGAATTACTGTGCTGTCTTGCATGTATTGCACTGCTTATACATTTTATGCCACCCTGTGTATGATCATGTGGTGTGAGTTGTCCATGTAGCACCTTGGTCCTGGAGGAACACTGTCTCATTTTTACTGTATCAGTTGTATATGGTAGAAGTGACAAATAAAGCTACTTTTGACTCATGATCTTTGGACTGTGGGAGAAAACCAGTGCACCTGGAAGAAACCCACGCAGACACGGGGAGAATGTGCAAACTCCACACAGGCAGTTGCCCAAGGATGGAAACAAACCCAGGTTCCTGGCATTGCGAGCAGTGCTAACCACTTAGCCACTGTGCTACTTTCATTGGAAAGTTGAAAAAAAGTTATTTTTTAAACTGCTGTAGGAAAGGTGGTGTGAAAAAAAGCTGAGCTTGTATTCAAAATGTAGATGAACGTGTTTTGAAAAACATCCAATTTAATTTCTGAATGTGGGATGAGAAATGTTTTGTCTATGCACTTGTATTGTTTCTTTTTGAAGGTGATCTTAAAAGAAAGATCCAGAAAAAATGTTTTTATAAGACAATTTAAAATGCCAGTCTGAGATTATCAAAAGATTTTTTGACAGTCTCTGAACTGAGTACGTGAAAGTATGAAATGACGTAGACAAGATCTTTTCCCTGGGGTTGGGGAGTCCAGAACTAGAGGGCACAAGTTAGGGTGAGAGGGGAAAGATTTAAAAGGGACCTAAGAGGCAACATTTTCACACAGAGGGTGGTGTGTTTATGGAACAAGCTGCTAGAGGAAGTGGTGGAAGCTGGTACAATTGCAACATTTAAAAGGCATCTGGACGGGTATTTGAATAGGAAGGGTTTAGAGGGATGTGGACCTAGTTTAGGATATCTGGAAGAGTTGGACCGAAGGGTCTGTTTCTGTGCTGTACATCTCTATGACTCGTGTCTTAGCTCCACCCCTCCTCAAGATTAACTCTTGGGCTGACAGTTTTAAATCTTCTCACACACATCTTGTGTTATTTTGGTCAGGACTAAATTCTGGATTTCTAAATTAATAGATTACTAATAGGTTACTATTAACTCACTCGGCTTCTTACAGAGCCACAGTGGATTTTATTTTTTGTTTTTGGAACAGATTTCAAGAATACAGCAAAGAAGCTGGAAGTCTTGTGAAAGCAAAGTCTTTAAAAACAGGAAGACCCTGAACTGATTACAAGCACTTGGATCTCTGATATAAGGGCATTGTTTAAAACCACCAAGCCTGGTAGTAATCATTTCTGAAATTGTTTGATAAAATTACTTGATACAAGTTGCTGGTTCAACACATGCAATGGGAAAATAAATTCCAATCTTTACATTTCAACTTAAAACAGGAGCCAATGGAAATAGTGGAGGTAGTTTTAATTTGTGAAAAAAAATGGAAAGATTGTTTGGGAAGAAATTAATTGACCAATAATGAAACCTAACAACATGGCTGGGACTGTACACAAAAAAAAACCCTTTGTGGTTATTGTTGTCAATTTTGAATTTTGAATAAATTTGTAAGAAAAAAAATCAAGTAAAATCTAACGAGTTACATTTGAGAAAATTATATGCACTTTTTGTAAGAAAGACCAAAAAGCAAAAATCAGTACCACACAGTAATTTATATTTGTTTGTCTCTTTCAAAGCTATCATGAAAAAATGCTTACTTTTATTATTTCCTCTCGTCAGTCAGTTTTTCTCCAGAGGTCTGGAATCTGTTATGGTAATTAATGGGGGGGCCCACTTAGAATAAAAAATAGCAAGGAGGAAAAAGTGACACAGCATCAAATGGAAATGGGAGTGACCCACCTTGGATGTTGTTAAATGGAATATATCCAATTAAATCAAATTGTTGATAGAATTAGATAATTGCCACTTTTCTCCTGGTGATATGTGTGCCTTTGAGTTTTTTTTTAAAAAACGGAACTGAATTGGCTGATTTAGCCACCACTAGGACCAGTTGAGGAGGATACACAGGTCCCCTACACCAACATTTGATCTTTCGAAAGATCAGCTGAAAGTCTAGAATGATCTTGGGATACCTACATAAGGAGGCAAAAGTGGTTGTTACGTCTGAAGTAACAAATCTGAGGAATGCATGGTGAAAACGCACTGAAAGACATGTCAGACATTTACATCGTGTCAAAATGGTTATTATTGCCTGGAAGAGCACAAAAGCATAGTTTAAAAAATAAGGCACTGACATACAACCCATAGAGAAACTGACTTTAAAATAACGAAAGTAATATTGGTGGAAAGATGGTAAAATTAAAATAAGAATTTTAATTGACTATTATGTCAAAATGTAACAGTGAAGAAGGGTCATCCGATGACCTGCAGTTACCCCACCTTCAGCATTTGTATGGTATACGTACCCCTGTGTTCAATCCAGTCAGTGATATTATAATATGTTAGGACAGTTAGTGTACGTGAAAGAAGGCCGAGCTAAGACTCAGTTGCCAAGCTAAGACTCAGATGCTCAGAGTGGAGTAAGAGAACTCCGGGAAAAAAAAATGGGAAAGCGTAAGCAGAAGGTAATGCCAAATAAAATGTTTGCTGCCTATGGCTATTGGGACCCTAAAAAATAAGGTTGCTAAAGTTGGGCAGCAAACTACAGAAGCTACTAAATTATCTGTTACATGGACCCAACCATTATCACATAGAGATTTAGCAAATTGGTTTCTCACCAACATGGTTTGGAAGTTTGCTAACAGCATCGTCTGGGAAACATATCACACCCAGATAGGGTTTAGTGATGAAGCTAGTAGAATGCTCTGTAATTTGTTAGAGGTATATGGTTTAACATAATGACGTGAACTAACCACTTAATTGCTGTCCAGACATCTGTTCTCCTGGAAATGATTATTTAATCTCACATGCTAACTTAGCACTTAAGCCTGATTTGTTAATTGCAAAGCCAAAGTAAGCAATGTTACTTTTTTGGTTTTTAATAGCACACAGTAGCAAATATGGTGGCAGTTTATCACCTTAGCCCATCTGCTCAGGGGTATGCTGTGAACACCCATGTTTTATGACAAATAGCTGGCAGATAACAACCAGACCCACCAAAGGGGAGTGTGAACAATAACCAGAAGAACTAGTAGACCCCTTCCACCTCCCTCCCTTTAAACCATAGACACTGCAGCATACTTGCATATGGAGGAAGTTGCAATTTAATGATAAAATCATTCACAAAATTGGCCCTAACCATCAGTGTGTGATAGCACTTGTACTGTCTATCTTAATAAGAGAGATGAACCAACGCCAACTTACATAGGCATGTTATCTGTGATGTGATTGGCCATAAACCCTTCGTGATCTAAGAAGGGAGGCAATAACCATTATCACAGGACTAATCGATTGAGTAGGGTTCCTCTACATGAGACATTTAAAAAATTGCAGGTCTTCCTTGCACAGCATCTCATTTGGCAACAGTACACTGTGATGTCTTATTGCAAGAAAATGTCCTGACTTAGAACCGTGACCAATTGATTCGCACGGTGGATGATTTAGAAATGCTCACTGTGCGTCATTGGTGGGACATATTTAAGGGTAGTCATTTAAAGCTTCAGCAGAACACTCACTCCTGTGATATCCAGTTGTTATATTATTGTTAATTTCTTGTTCTTATGTAACCTTGTAATGGCCTGTAAACAGTAGATTAGATTCCCTACAAAATGGAAACAGGCCCCTCAGCCCAACAAGTCCACACTGACCCTCCACAGAGTAACCCACTACCCTACATTTACCCTTGACTAATGCACCTAACACTATGGGCATTTAAGCATATCCAATTCACCTGACCTGCACATCTTTAGATTGTGGGAGGAAACCCAAGCAGACACAGGGAGAATGTGCAGACTCCACACAGACAGTTGCCTGAGGCTGGAATCAAACCCAGGTCCCTGGTGCTATGAGGCAGCACTGCGAACCACTGAGCCATTGTGCCACCCATGCTATGCATATATGTATGATATACATAACCAACTTGCACCTATTGAACAATTCATATGTGCTCGTATAAATTGTTGATCATCTGCTTTGAGCATATCAAAGAGTGCTGCATAGTTTGGGCTTAAAAATGATATCTTCAAACCAGACCATTAAGGCTTAATCCTTGAGAGTTAATGTTTAGTAGCCTGCAGCAGCTGGTGAGAGAACCAACAAGGAAACATTATTTGATCTTCTCAACAATCCACCTGTTGCAAGTGCATTTTTAAAATTTGTTTACGGGATGAGGACATCACTGGTTTAGGCCAGCATTTATTGCCCATCCCTAATTGTCCAAAGGGCAATTAAGAGTCAACCACATTGCTATGGGTTTGGAATTACATGTCAGACAGACCAGGTAAGGATGGCAGTTTCCTTCCCTAAAGGACATTAGTGAACCAGATGGGTTTTTCCTGACAATTGACATAGTCATCATTAGATGGTTATTTCCAGATGTTTATTGAATTCAACTTCCACCATCTGCAATTGGACATGATAATGAGAAATTGAAGTAAAAGGGATAAGGAAATGAAAAACAAGCCTAATTTTCAAAAATAACCTGTTTTGACAGGGGGAGGGGGGAGGGGGGAGGGGGGACTGTCTACCTGGGGACTGTCTATGGAGCCACCTGGACTGGTTTTCCATCTATTTGTGAGTGCTGGAAAAGTGCTGATGTTATTAAGAAATGGAGATTCAGCAAGTAACCTTAGATTCAGATAAGTATATCAGAGAGTTTCTGGGACCGGGATTGTGTGTTCGGGGCCATGGAATCTGAGATGGATGTCTGACCTCCACTGTCACCAAAGTCCCTGACAGATAGAAGGCAGTGTGAGAGACTCACTTATTTGTGTATATATGCGTGTATTATGTAGTTTAAGCTAATAGACTCACTCATTAGTTTGCACATGTGACTAATATCTATTAAGCTAATAGATTTGCTTTATATTGAAGTGCGCATGTCTTCTGTATTCATTTTGATCAGACCTAAAATAACCCATTTGGTACATTCAGCTTAACAAGCTGCACCCCACCCCTACTTTCTCACTGCTTTCACACTCAGATGCTGCTCCAACTCCTGATCTGACCCAAGGTGACAGCAAGATCCCCCATTCCCAATTTTTCTCATCACTCCCTCTAAATACTGCATCCATTACTTTACCACCTTGCACCCTGGCATCCTCCCCAGATACCATGTTACCCAGTTTCCAATTGTCATCCTCTCCACATGGCACCCCAGCTTCTCCTAAGCTGGCATCCTACTTGGCTGGCGTCCTTTCACCTGTCTAGCTGGCATCGTAAACCTGGCCCCCATAACCTCTCTCCAGCTGACACCCTACATATCTGGCACTGTGTCACCCTGCCCACCTGCCAACCCAATAACCTGGCATTCTATTCCTATTCACTTGGCAACCTTACCCTGTCACCCTATCCTTCCCCAGCAGGCATCCTTCCCAAATAGCATTCTACTTGCCTGGCACCCTACCCTCTGAGTATCCTAAAAATACAAGTACTTATAGTTTGACAGCAGATGTCAAAGTGGCTGTCAGAGCCTTTCCACTTCAGAATCCGGCAGCTAACTGCTGTGCAGCTGGAGCATGGTTTGCCTGCCCCTGACAGTTCTACATTACAAGAGAGCTGTCGGAATAGAAGTACAGCACCACATTTCTGAGAGAGCTCTGAGTGGAATCTCCTCTCGGAAATGAGGAGCTCCTTTCCTTTGACTTGAAGGGACAAGTGCAATGAGGTTGCCACTTCCTGGAAAATCTGGCCCCATTTTGATTCCCTTGTGCAGATCTTTAAAGCCACTTTCTCCGCCAGCTGATATTTGCCAGCTCAGATAAAATGGGAATGAAATCTGGGAATTCATGGCTTTACCAAAGTGAACATAGGCACAGGAGTAAGCCATTCAGCCCCTCAAACCTGTTCTTGCCATTCAATGAGATAGTGTCCGAATTGCATACATTTGCCTTTGGACCATATCTTTGATTCCTTTGCTTAGGGAGGGGGCCCCACATTTCTGAAAAGACATGGCTGTCTTCTTTTTCAAAAAGGAAATGTTTGAGGTTCGAGAGATGGGGGAAGGTATTAAAGGGAGAATGTGGGAAATAGAGAGACGGGATTACATGTAAATAAGGTCAATTGTTGTAGGACCAGCTGCAAGTTGTGTGACCTGCAGAGATTATAACAATGCCACATGGATCAATCTGGATCTTTCAGTTTTGGACCATTCTCCCCTGTTTGGAGTAAATGGTTTGGAGCAGACTTAGTCCTTATTGGTTGAAGCATAAGATGTTGCCTACAAAAATGTTTTGTGTATTAGCCAGATAGCTGTAGGAAAGATATTAAACTTGAGATGGCACGGAAATGATGTACAAGGATGTTGCTGGGATTGGAGAGTTTGAGCTAAGGGGAGATGCTGAATAGGTTGGGGCTATTTTTCCTGTAGCATTGGATGCTGAGGGGTGACCTTATACAGGGGCAGGGATAGGATGGATAGCTGAAGTTTCTCCCCAGGCTCGGGAAGTCTGAAACTAGACGGCATAGGTATAAGGTGAGAGGGAAAAGATTTAAAAGGTTCCTATGGGGGCAACCTTTCCACACAGAGGGTGGTGAGTGTATGGAATGAGCTGCCAGAGGAGGTGATGGAGGCTGATACAATTACAACCTTTAAAAGGCATCTGGATGGGTATATAAATAGGAAACGTTTAGAGGGATATGGGCCAAGTGTTTGCAAATGGGACTAGATTAATTTAGGTTATCTGGTCGGCATGGTCAAGTTGGACTGAAGGGTCTGTTTCTATGCTGTACATCTAAGTCATTAATGATTTAAGGTCAGACCTTTACCTTGAAGAGTCACTGGACTTGAAACATTAACTGTGTTTTTCTCTCTCCATAGGGGCTGTTGAGTTTCTCCAGCAATTTCTGATTTTGTTTCAGATTTCCAGCATCCACATTTCTTTGTTTTATTTTAGCATTCTTTATTCTAGTTCTTTTCAATTTTAGGTTTCAAATCAAGTGCATTAAGTTTTGTTAATAGCTGGCAATTTGCTTGCGCTTGGAGACACCAGAAAATCCTTAAATCCTCAAAGTGTTGCTTAGCCTTCCAAAGTCCAATTTTAACACAATCAATCTCAACTTTTGAAACAACTTCCTCTAATGGAAGTGTAGCATTTAGCTCCAATGTCAACTGCAAGCACTCATGTCTAAACTACCAATTTACCCAGCTACTTACTTGTTTGTTTGTAAAAGAGGTTATCCTGTTGGCAGCAATAAAGCAGGAACGTTCCTGGTTGTACAGGGACAGCAAGACTTTAACAGTCTTGCCGAACATACAATGGAATGTGCAGATAACATTGTAAAAGGACCAACTACACTCAATCAAAAGACTCGATTAAGCACTAACTGGTTATGTATTATATTTGGAAGAGTAACAACAAGGATTTAAAAATCTCAGTAAAATTGATTTCGGATCCCACTGTGAAATAAGTAATTTACAGAGTATTGTTTATCGTTAATCTGGTGATAAGATTCCTTCAGGACTAATTCATAAAGCAGCTGTCAAGATTATACTATAGTACAAACTGGGATTTACAATCAGTGCTATTCATAATTCTGGATGAATTTGACAACAACATGAACAAGAGGACAAAGAAAATGGATGTCTGCGTGTACGTGTGGAAAATGTTAATCACGTGGGAATGTGTCAAAGTGGAATCAATCGAGAATCAATGCACAGTAAAAGTCAGGAATGTAGTTAAGAATAGTTCAAGAAGAGATTTCGCCTGGAGATATCTCAGTTCTAATTTTTACAATGAGAATAAATTATGCTACCACGCAACCATGCAGAGGAAGATTCAGATCAAATACCATCAGATTCAAATGGTTTGGTCGAAAACTTCAAAAGGTAGGAATGTGTTTGATCTCACATTTGGTATGATCATGAGATACTGCTGTGTGTACAGATGTGACATGATGTGGATGAGGTCACCACTATCTCGAATTTATGAGGAAGATGTACTGAAGAACAGCCCTTGGATATGCTTAGCCAAATTTTCAAGCTGACTTTGAAATCATTTGCACATCTCAGAGGAGTGAGAATGTTCACCATATCTGAACTAAATTAAACCACACATCACACATAACTTGTTCCAAGAACAGACCAACATTTTACCTAAAAATAAATGCAACCATCAGTTAAACATACTTGTGCTTGTGTATTTTGGGTGTGGAAGGGACTGAAAATGCGTTTTTTAAATTCATTCACGGGACATGGGTATCACTGGTTGGCTGGCATTTATTGCCCATCCTTAATTGACCTGGAGAAGGTGACGGTGAGCTGACTTCTTGAACCACTGCAATCCACATGTTGCAGGTTTACCCACAATGCCATTAGGAAGGGAGTTCCAGGATTTGGACCCAGCGACATTGAAAGAATGGCAATAAGGAGGTGAGTTACTTGCTGCAAGATTCCTTGCTTTTGTCCCTTTCCTGTAACCGCAGTGGCTATACGACTAGTCTAGTTCAGTTTCTGGCCAAAAGGGTAAACTCTAGAATGTTGATAGTGGGGAATTCAGTGATGGTGATTCCATTGAATATCAAGGGGTAATGGTTTGATCCTCTCCTATTGGAGATAGTTATTGCCTGGCATTTGTGTGGCATGAATTTTACTTGATTGAATGCAATAAGCACCATCCATTATGATAATATCTTGGTGGTTGAGTAAAGTAGGATCTCATAGGCCCCAGACCTAGGACTGGCTCCTCCCAACATTCTTTCTAATGATGCAGAGCCTGTTCTTAGAACTTACAAGGTGTTGCAGAGATGCAACTAACTACACCTTATTTCTAACGTGTACTTTATTAGATTAGATTACCTACAGTATGGAAACAGGCCCTTCAGCCCAACAAGTCCACACCAACCCTCCGAAGAATCACCCACCCAGCCCCATTCCCCTACTCTATATTTACCCCTGACTTATGCACCTAATACTATGGGCAATTTAGCATGGCCAATTTACCTGACCAGCACATCTTTAGATTGTGGGAGGAAACCAGAGCAACCGGAGGAAACCAACACAGACACGGGGAGAATGTGCAAACTTCACACAGACAGTCAACCAATGCGGGAATTGAACCCGGGTCCCTGGTTCTGTGAGGCAGCAGTGCTAACCACTGAGCCACCATGCTGCCCTTTCACAACTCGGAATTCCATTACTCAATAGAAAGGTATGTTTTGACATAAATCCCACACAAAAGATGAAAGAGGTTAAGTAATGCAAGTTAAAAAGTCTGTTTGAATACCAATACAGGGTTAAAAAATTAAATACAGCATTTCACTGAGAAAAAAAAGAAACCCCTCTGCTTTCACGCACTCACAAAGACACACAATCCCTTAATGAAACAAATTGAGAATGAAATTTGCACAAATGACAAGATTGGGCATGCTTTCCATAGGTAAAAATAGACCACCGACAGAGTGATGTTTGGGGATGGTTTCGGCACCCAAACCTAACAGTACAAATTAAAATCGGAAATTGCTGAAGAAACTCAGCAGGTCTGGCAGCATCTGTGGAGAGAGAAATAGAGTTAATGTTTTGAGTCCATTGACGCTTCTTCAAAACCTTGGTTCTGATTTTGTTTCCGATTTCCAGAGTCTGCAGTTCTCCCTTATATTTTATTACTATTTGAATTTGTGTTGATCCTAATTAGATTAGATAAATTTATCCTACAACCACATTAATACAAATCTAGCTAACTGTGCAAAAACAACATTTCCACAAAATTCAATGCAATTTGTAGATTTTGGCAAATGCCATTCGCCAAACAATCAAAATGGCTTATCACATTGATAACATATTTTAAAAGTTTTTGTTTTCACAGATTACCATTTAGAATTGCACCTGCCCCAGAAATTTTCCAATGAACCATGCAAAACATTTTTCAAGGTCTCTGTGGAGTTATATACCCAATGGAAGACATGCTAATTCCATGGGGCATTGGTTGAAGAACATGTTCAAAGACTGTTTGCTGTATTAAAGCATTTTGAAGAAAAGGCCCGAACAACAAGAGTGAATTCTCCAAAGAATCCATTTGGTTTTTGGGCTACATTGTCAACATGAAGGCGTAATGGCTGCACTTCAGAAGACTGAAGCCATTGGGAAATTCCTCATTTGAGAGTTAGCCTAGTATCTTCAAAGGTTTTTAGGCAGAGTGAATCAGTCAGCAAAATTTTTGTTTCAAATGGAAAATATTACAGAACCCTTGAAACATCTCTTCAAGAAGACACAAGGATGGTGTTGGAATCTTTATCAAGAGAATGCTTTTAAGAAGAAAAAGGAAATATTAGAAGAGGAGCAGAAGCAACCCATTCAGCCCATCAAGTCTGATCCAGCATTCAATTAGATCATGGCTGATCTGATACTGCTCAAATCTATTTTCCTGCTTTTTCCCTTGATTTCTTTACTAGTTAAAAATCTGTCTATCTCAGCCTTAAATATACGTAACAACTCAGCCTCTACAGTCCTCTGTGATAAAGAATTTCACAGATTCGCTACCCTCTGAGAGAAGAACTTCCTACTCATCTCTGTTTTATATGGACCACCTGTTATTCTGAGATTATACCCTCTGGTCCGAGACTGTTGTTACGCCACGGGGTAAACCCTCCTGCTTAAGTTAAACCTTAAACACAGAAAAGATTTATCCTGTGCAGTAATCTGTGAAAATTTGAGAAGCCAAGAACTATTTAAAGTAAAAATTAACAACTTTATTTTTTAAAGTGCAACAGAGAATAATTAACTAACAACTATTTTCAACTCCTTCCTCTAACCTATCTTTTACTTTCCCTTCTATAATACTAGTCCGATAAAACCACAGATTAAGATTCACTGAAAAAAAAATCAAATTTCAAAACCAGCCAGATGTCGAATCTTCTCTTTATATCTTCCTCTGTCTTCTTTTATTCTTCTTAGGGATTTCTGTTTCACTGGTCACTAATTGATAAAGGTACCTTTAAGAGAGCTATTTTTGGGGCAGTCTGTACATGCTGGTGGCTTGGCAGTTCTCCCCCAACTGTTCAATTTTTTTCTGGTCTTATACTCCCTAAGCATCAGTTGTGTCATTGTAAATATAATAAATCCAAACTTGATTGGAGTTATTTTTAGGTATAATTTAAACTGATTGACCTAATTCAAAGTTGTTTTAGTCTCCAGGCAACCGGCTACACTAGCTGCTGGACCAAAAGGTTTCATTGTATCTTGTTCAGAACACTTGGTGCTATCAGGTAGTTCTGCTGGCTTTTAACTTTCTTAAAGATACAGTACACCCACATCTTCACAACACTGTCCTGCAAAGGGAAAGAGCTTCTTTGCACTTACCCCATCAAGTCCTCTAAGAATTTTATGTTTGTCAATAAGGTCATCATTCATTCTTCTAAACTCGATCGTTGATGTATATCTATATCTTAGCCCATATTAATCTTTCATTTCCAGTGATTGCCTAAGCACATACTTCAGCTGCAGGTTTTGGAGCAGTGCTCTTCCAGCATCAGCCCAATGGGAGTCACAAACCAGTCCATAATACATCACGGGCATGATTCGATGCAGAAACACCATATACAATGGCTGAGAATGATGCTGTCTCAATTACTTGGATGTAAAGGATTATTTTCAGATTATATCCATGGCTTGAGAGTATTTATCGAAAACATCACAAACCTTTAGTTTTTCTACTGGATGAGAAGAAACTTACAAGAAGAAACCTACAAGAATACTTATCGCATGAAATTCAACCATGAAACAGTCTGCATGTCCATCCACGATGATGTGGCAGTTGTTGTGTATGAATCTGGAAGATTCTGAGAGGGCTAATACTCAATTGTGTGCAAATAACACTACCAACGGTGGTGATGTCATGAGGACTTGGTGGGAGAGTAAAAGAGGATTACGACTAGGTACTCCTAAAAATCTTTGTAGTAATATGAGGCTATGCCTAAAACATGTAAGTTGTTTTAAGGTGTAATAAACTGCGTCTTGTTTATTGTTAAACTAGAAAGTGGATACCCTCACACGCGAGATCATTTAACCCCTAAAGAACCTATGTATTTCAAAGATATGCATGTAGCATATGCAACAAACCCAACCATTAGGAATGACATGAAAGAAAGACACGGAAATTGAAATTCCACAATTCAGAGGTGATTTCTCTGAACTAACATTGGTATTGGAACAGTTAAGGAGTCTGAAGATGTCAGAATTAGCTACAGGATGGATAACAGTAAAAGGATTGCTGCATAATATTTGAAATCCAGACGTTGATTTCTTGTCCCTGGATCAATGCTTACTTTTATGATTTTGTTGTCCACTATGTTATGATCTTCTTTGTCTGTATTATGAGGTATCATATTAAAGAAATGAAGGGTGCTGGAATGATTGGCTAAAGATTGATACACGATGTGTGTGTATCCAAGATTATCGTTTACACCGCAGGGGATTTGGGGTGAGCAGGGAAGAAAGCTGGTGAAAATACTGGAAGAAAATGTTTTAATACATAATTCATTTGATGTTCAGAATTCTAATTTGTCATGCAAAGACAACTTTATTGCGAAATCCCTTCTGAAACAGATTATATCTGAACAATGACATTCAAACTCTTCTCTCAACAAAACTTTGTGCAAGGAATAGCCTTACATTCATGATGTATCTGTCCATCTATCTGATTGACAACCATATGTTTATCATTTCTGTACATGTAAGGATAGCTTTGAAATGGTATCCATTATCTGAAATTTTGAGTTGATGTAAAGCTGTGTAAACTATGTTAAGATCATGCTGTAATGGTTAGAAGATTAGGGAAAAGGAAAGGTGGTTTAATCACTTTGGGCACCATGGAGACGCTGGACCTAGAAGTGGGAAATGATCTTAATTAGTCAGAATGGTGACAGGGCAGAACTCTGACACATTCCCGACCTTAATCAAACTAGGTTCTGGTTGGGAACACCCATTGTTGACTTTCCAACCTGCTGCTAATTGAGGCCTGCAAATAGAAAATTAATGAGCATTTAAGAGACATCTGGGCTGTAATTACTTTAGCTCAAGGCAAGACGAGAGAGGTTCAGCTTGCCTATTTGTTTAGCCAGTGCAGGCAGGCTGTCCCTTTGGTCAAGAGGGGTCCCTTCACCCTGCACTCATTTTTCCACAATTGAAGGACTGGAACTAATGCACAAGGGAGCTCAGAGCTAGCTTCCAACCCTTGCTTCCTACAGACCCATCTCCTCTTCCCATTATCCTCTCTTTGAGTGAAATACCCTCCCCTCACCAGCTCCTCACCAACACATTATTGTATTCCTGCCAGAGGTCGCAAATCCTGGGATTTCGGGAATGTTAGCCCAACAGCAGCCACAGCCTCTGCTGCAGGATTACAGATAGTCCAGCAGCTTCTGGCCAATACTGGAATCCCTGGTCTAGGTTTCAAATTCCAGCAGAAAACCTAATTAGCGGTCTGATAGCTGAAAAGTCCAGCACTTTCACAGTCCAAGGTTTTCCATCCTGAATATAGATCCCAACGTCTGAACCTCAATTCAAGAGCTTTACTGTAATGGCTCTCATGTCCTATTGATCATCACATGGGTTTTTTTGTGAAGATCATTTTTCTCTAATTAGATCTGTAAATTAAGATTCTGTGCTTAGAACTTTGGCAATGAGAGACAATCCAAGCTTGTCTCTCTCATTGGATGAACCAACTGTCATCCACATCCGAAAATGAAGAATAAAAATAAACCTGATCATCAATAAGCTGAATGGCCCCTTCGTGTGCTGTATTGACTCCATGATCAAATCCTGCCAGGTCAACCAAGGCAAGTGAAACATCTATTGCCTTCTATTCACATGAATGGTGTTGTGTTTTGTGCCTCAGAGATGTGCAAAGATGACATCAGGTAGTTTTATTTACGCTGCTTTATTAGCTGCCAGCTGCTTCTTTCGCTTTTGTTTCTCTTCCTCAGTCATCACACCATAAGGTCTGACTAAACTCACAGAGGCCAGTCAACAGACTAAAAGAATCAAACATTGAAAAAATGAATTGTACAAACGTTTCTTGAAATCAATTCTTGCTCACAGGGTTTTAAAATATTTCCAGTGCTATTGTTATAAATCTCAAAGCTTGATAATGAAGAATAGGAATGTGCCACTTTACAATGTCAGCTGGGGCTCAGCTGGTAATAGAATCATAAGATCAGAGAATAGATATAGCACAGAAAGTGGCCATTCAGCCCATCATATCCATACTTGTTCTCTGCAATATTCAATTCTAACTCACCTTTCCTGTGGTTTTTTTGAGAAATGAAATTAATAATCCACTGTCGGGATAAATGCAGCCATTATTGTGTCTCATGCTGGTTCTCAATATCACATTCCAAAATGACAGCTGATAACATGCTGTCTTCAAACATAGATTACATGATATCTTCAGATGGGTATCTTCTCTACAGTGGGCAGTCCTTTGAATATTCACCTCTTTTAAATTGTATGTATTGGTAACTGGCAGTGTATAATGGAACAATCATTGGCACTGTTTGTGAAACTGCCTTGGGGGAGGTTTCAAACTCCAATTGCTGTTTAAGTAGTTTCATTAAACAAACTATAATTAAAACTGAAGGAGTGACTAAAAGAGCTGAATAAATTCCTGAGTGACTCATCAGATGAGCTAGGCATATTGTGGGCATGTGAGAAGACTCTTCTGGTGAGAGATTAAATGACTAATGGATAAATTTTTGCTGAGAGATGATAATTATTTTGACCTGTGTCTATGTTTGGCACATAGACAGAAGGAGCCTGAATCAGCTAGACCATGTCAGTTTAGTAGGAATTTGCATCCCATGTTTATCGACAAGAATTAATAGTTTCTATATATAACAGCTTAAGTTTTTATTGCACCCTTATGATTATGAATGTGCGATTGAAGGTGTATAATATTATATTTTGGGATTTGGGTTGTAAAATTGAGGCAGATGGATGTGAGTCATCTCTGTGAATGTAACTTTTAAAAAACAGGTTAGAAAGTTATTTGGAACAGTGACTCAAGTGCAACAATTTCAAGAAAGCATATGATTGTAGTGAAGTGCCTGACAGAACCCCTGCAGTGCTAATGGTTAGAATGTTTATATTACATGCTACTTTGGGTTAGTTTAGAAGAATAATGAAGTTCAGTTTAGAAGGGTCAACAGTTTCTCTGAGTAGAGAGTCAAGCCTTAGTTTAAGGGAATCAGTCACCCTAGCTGAAGTGTTTTACTTTGAGGAGCTTCTAACCTAGTAGAATTTGGACAGAAACATTCAAGATGTTAAAACTGAAAAGGATTAGGTCATCAACATTGTGAAAGGTTCATGCCTGTAGACTTAAAAACGAATCTCAAAACTGCGTTCTCAATCCAAGTAAAAGAAACTGGGAGGAGTCATTTAAGTAAAAGCATAAGAGTTAAGTAGGAGTGAAATTTCTTTGGAATTGATTTTCTGGAACAGGATAATGTTAGGGAACAAGTTGAAATTTTGTTTTGTTGTTTGTAATGAGACCGTTCCAACTATCTTATATGTATCGTTGATTTTTTTTCTCTCTCCTTTAATAAACTTCTGTTCTGTTGTTAAAGAGTATATGCAGCCTCATGTGTAGCTGTTTCAGTGACCAACCACCATGGTAACCAACTGCAACAAATAAACATATGGTCTATCAAGCCAGGTTTCATTCTGGGATCCGACTTCTCCAGTATTATCATCAGGTGGCATCTTGGTAAATGTCACCAGATGCTTAACAGGTAAAGCATAATATCACATCAAGACAATCAAAGAGATATGAGGGAAGATGGCCAAATGATTGATAGAAGAGGCATGTTATAAGTAGAGTTTTAAGGGAGGAATGAGAGATGAAGAGACTAAAAGGTTTTGAGTGGGATTTACAGAGTTTAGAGCCTTGGCCAAAGTTGAAGCCAAAGCCTCCAAACAATGGAGTGTGGAAAACTGAGGATTTGAGAGACCAGAATTACATCAGCACAGGTAGAGAGTCATAGAGTCGTAGAGATGTACAGCACGGAAACAGACACTTCGGTCCAACTTGTCCATGCAGACCTGATATTCTAACCTTATTGAGTCCCATTTGCCAGCACTTAGCCCACATTCCTTTAAACCCTTGCTATTCCTATACCCACCCAGATGTATTTTAAATGCTGTAATTGTACCAGTCTCCACTACTTCCTGTGGCAGCTCATTACATACATGCACCACCCTCTGCATGAAAAAATTTCCCCTTAGATCCCTTTTAAATCTTTCCCCTCTCACTCTAAACCTATGTCCTCACGTTCAGGACTTCCCCACCCCAGGGAAAAGACTTTGTCTATTTATCCTATCCATGTCTCTCATGATTTTATAAACCTCAGCATCTGACGCTCCAGGGAAAACAGACCCAGCCTATTCAGCCTCTCCCTATAGCTCAAATCGTCCAACTCTGGCAGCATCCTTGTAAATCTTTTCTGAAACCTTTCAAGGTTCACAACATCTTTCCAATAGGAATTGCATGCAATATTCCAAAAGTGGCCTAACCAATGTCCTGTACAGCCACAACATGACCTCCCAACTCCTGTACTCAATGTTGTGACCAATAAAGGAAAGCATACCAAATGCCCTCTTCACTATCCTATCTATCTGCGACTCCACTTTCAAGGAACTATGAACCTGCACTCCAAGGTGTCTTTGTTCAGGATCTTACCATTAAGTGCCTAAGTCCTGCTCTGATTTGATTTTCCAAAATGCAACACTTCACATTTATCAGAATTAAACTCCATCCATCACCCCTCAGCCCATTGGCCAATCTGATCAAAATCCTGTTGTACTCTGAGGTAACCTTTCTTGCTGTCCACTAAACTTCTAAGTTTGATGTCATCTGCAAACTCATTAATTATACCTCCTATGTTCACATCCAAATCATTTATATATCTGGAGAATTGTGAGATGAAGGAAATTAAAAAGAGAGATAAAGCATGAAGGGACATAAAAGCAAACATAAGAATTTTAATTTTTTTCCCTGGAGCATTGGAGGCTGAGGGGTGACCTTATAGAAGTTTATAAAATCATGAGGGACATGGATAAGGTCTTTTCCCTGGGATGGGAGAGTCCAGAACCAGAGGGCATAGGATTAGGGTAAGAGGGGAAAGACTTAAAAGGGACCTAAGGAGCAACATTTTCATGCAGAGGGTGATGCATATATGGAATGAGCTGCCAGAGGAAATGGTGGAGGCTGGTACAATTACAACATTGAAAAGGTCAATTGCTGGCAAATGGGACAAGACTAGGTTAGTATATCTGGTTGGCATAGACGAGTTGGATGAAGGATATGTTTCCATGCTGTACATCTCTGTGACTCTAAGTGATTCATTATTTTCCAAACAAATGGCAGCTGATTAAGCATTGAAATGTAGCTGAGGTAAGAGAATGTTCAAGTATTTTGCTTTCCAAATTCTTCCCATCCATTTATTATGGCAGAGCAGAGGAAACCTAAGTTGCATGCATTTGCAGGTTATGTGGGTTTCTGGAAAAATTGTGTCCAAAACTATCATAAATGTAAAGTATGTCTTCAACTGATCTTGCTTAGGATCATATATAGTAATCTTGAAAAACAGCTGGAAATACTCCTTTCTAGGCGGATCAGGGATGTTTCTTTGGTTGCAGATCACAACAGGTGACCAAACCTCAGCTACAGATAAACAATGAGGTAAAAGATGCAAACAATGAGAACAAGGCAGCATAGTTGCTCAGTGGTTACCACTGCTGCCTTGCAGGGCCATGGGCCCAGATTCAATTCCACTCTCAGGCAATTGTCTGTATGGAGTTTGCACATGCCTCCCGTGTCTGTGTGAGTTCCCTCCAAGTGCTGTGGTTTCCTCGCACAGTCCAAAGATGTGCAGGTTAAGTGATTTGCCATGGTAAATTGCCCATCATGTCCAGGGATGTGCAGGCTAGGTGGATTAGCCTTGGGAAATGCAGAGTTACAGGATGGGGGGTGGGTCTAAGTGGCATAGTCTTCGGAGGGTTGGTGTGGGGATACTATGATTATCAGAGGAGAAGAGTGACTTGGATAGAAGCCATGGAGTAACTCCTTGCAGGTTCTAATGCAAATGCAGCACAACAAAAACATTACACCAGGTTATAGTCCAACAGGTTTAATTGGAAGCACACTAGCTTTCAGAGCACCGCTCCTTCATCAGGTGATTGTGGAGGACACAATTGTAAGACACAGAATTTATAGCAACAATTTACAGTGTGATGTAACTGAAATTATACATTGAAAAATACCTCGATTGTCTGTTGAGTCTTTCATCTGTTCGAATACCATGATAGTTTCACTTCATGTGTAAATCACAAAACCTTTTTTTAAAAGTTGCATTCTCAGGTTAGCTCTAATAATTGATGTTAGCTAGACAATATGTTGAAGGTGTTAGCCCCCTGTGTTCTCTGTCTATGCTATGATGTTTAGATTGATTCTCATTAAAAAGTGAGATAACAGAGTTTTACATGAATTCGTGCAGTTTTTGAGCAAAGTACAATGTAACTCTGCGAGTACAAATTCCACCCACAAAATACGTGTGCATGTGGGTCTTTGGGTGTGTGTGTGTGTCTGTGTGTGTGTGTCTGGGGTGGGGGTTATGAGTGTGAGAGAGAGTGTATTTGTGTGTGTAGTGAATGTAGAGTGTCTTAAGCCTGTGAGAGGGTGCATGTATGAGTGTGGGAGTGTATGTGCATGTCTGGGGTGCTGGATTTTGAGTGTCTGTGAGAGAGAATGTATATGTGTGTGCATGAGTGTAGAGTGGTCGAAGTCTCTGAGAGGATGCCTGTGTAAGTGTGGGAGTGTGTGTGTCTGTAAGGGTGTGCGTGAGTGTCTGTGTGCGTTTCTGTGTATATGTGTGTCCGTGTGTATGTGTGTGTATAGGAGTGCCTGTGTGAGTGTGTGTGTTAGGGGTGTCTGTGTGTGTGTATAGTGCAATGGTGGTCACCTGTAATGTGACATGAACCCAAGGTCCCGGTTGAGGCCCTTCCTATGGGTACCGAACTTAGCTATAAGCCTCTGCTCGGCCACTTTTCGCTGCTGCCTGTCCCGAAGTCTGCCCTGGAGAATGGTCACCTGAAGATCTGAGGTTGAATGTCCTGGACCACTGAAGTGTTCCCCAACTGGGAGGGAACACTCCTGTCTGTTGATTGTTGTGCGGTGCCCATTCAGCCGTTGTCGTAGCCTTTGCTTGGTTTCGCCAATGTACCATGCCTCAGGGCATCCTTGCCTGCAACGTATAAGATAGACAACGTTGACTGAGTCACATGAGTACCTGCCACGTACAAGGTGGGAGGTGTCCCCATGTGTAATGGTGGCTAACATCAATTGTTACAGCTAACCTGAGAATGCAACTATTAAAAAAAGGATTTGTGATTTACTCATGAAAGAAGTGAAACTATCATGGTATTCGAACAGATGAAAGACTCAACAGACAATCAAGGTATTTTTCAATGTATAATTTCAGTTACATTACACTGTAAATTGTTGCTATAAATTCTGCCTTACAATTGTGTCCTCCACAATCACCTGATGAAGGAGCGGTGCTCCGAAAGCTAGTGTGTTTCTAATTAAACCTGTTGGACTATAACCTGGTGTTGTGTGGTTTTTAACTTTGTACGCCCCAGTCCAACACCGGCATCTCCAAATCATGCAAAAACATTGGAATTTTCACATGACCAAGCTTCATCTTTACACTGGTGTAGACGGAGAAAAATAGAAACAGAAGTAGGCCATTTGGCCCTTCAAACCTGCTTTTCCAATCAATGTGATCATGGCTGATCATCCAACTCAGTATCCTGTTCCCTCTTCCTCCCCATAACCTTCGATCCCTTTAGCCCAATGAACTATAGACAACTACTTCCTGAAAGTATTCCATGTTTTCAGTGGTGTGCAGATTCCCCAGCATTTCGGATAAGGATATATCATCTTCCTGTTCCTCTTTGGCTGTTTAATCAACATTTATGACTGAATGTGGCAGGACTGGAATGTTGTAGTCTAACTGCTTTATTGCAGTCTTGTGATGAAGGTATGCGATTTATACGTATTAATTTCTTTTTTAAAAATTTGGCTTTCAAACCAGTTGTATATGAGTGTCAGTCTATTTTTGTTAAAATTAAGTAAGTCAGTCTTTATGGGAATTTTAAGCCAGTGTGTGTGTGTGTCCTGGAGTGTGAATGGAAGTTTGGTTATATTATGGAAGTTTACCACAGGACAGAGAAAACTGAAATATACTAGATTGCTTGTGAGTCTCGAATAATCAAGAATTGCATTTAGCTTGGGGAAACCCAGAGATTGGAAAGCTTTTGTACATTTTGAAGGGGACCTGACAGGAATCTGAGGCCAGTATAAGTCTCTCCTAGAAGAAGGAGATTATTCAAAGCAGTTAGGAAAATAGGTTATCTCCATGAAAGAACGCAGTTTGTGAAAATTCACTGGGTTTTGAGGAACTATAAAATGATTATGTTGGGGAATCATTGGAATTTTGTTGCTATGTGCTTTGAAATCTTTCAAAGTATGTTGTGTCGATCCAGTTTGAGTTTTTATAAAAAATATTTATTTTGTGTAATGAACTTCTGTTTCTATTATTAAAAGAAATCATGTGGGTCAGTGAAATGTTGCTATATTAAATGAAAGAAAATACAAAATATCATCTATCAAACCAGATTTCATTCAGGGATGTGATTTGTCCAGTTGTAATATCAGCTTGAATCATAATAGATTGCTTAGCTCAATCCATTGCATGCTGCTTCTGCTGTTTGGCATAGAAGTAATCTTGTGTTGTAGCTTCATAAGGCTGACACTTTATTTTTAGGTATGCCAGGTGCTGCGCTAGCCATGCTCTTGTACTTTCTTCATTGAAAAGGTTAATCTCTTGGCTTGATGGCAATCATAGAATGAAGGATATGCCAGGCTATAAGGTTACAGATTCTGGTTGAATAACAATTCTGCTGCTACTGATGTCCTCTCGTATCTCATAGACACTAAATTTTGAGTCACTAAATCTATTTTGAATTCTGAATCTATTTTGAAAAGAAAGCTTTATGCAACATTGGAGGGCAAATCTCTAGCACGAGCTTGAAAGAAACTAGACACATAGAATTATTGCCACAACTGCCTTCACACAATGCAGTGGTTATTGAGTTCTATGCATGGACTGCAACTCCAACAAGTGATGGTTTTACTGAAGACCTCTGGTGAAACACATACATTTCTTAAGAGAGAGCATTAGCTGGAAACTGGCAGTGCTTGTGTCAAATCAGAACTGTACATTAATCTGGCTGTTCTGTATGTGTGTACCAAGATGGCATCCAGGTGAACTTGGCATTACAAATATACATGTGATGTGGACACAGTCTTGGAACTCTGAGGGCACTTGTAGGATCCAAAAATATAGTCACTACCAAACCCAATTTCTTACCCTTGCAGTTTCTGGCAGGGTTATTGAACATCGGGGAGGAATGACAATGTTGGCTCATTCTCATTTCCTAATCCAATTTTCCAGCTCCAATCTCAGCTCTGTTTAAGGTGAAATAACTCAGAACAGTACAAACTTGGAATCAAATTAAAGCCTAAGCTTAAGAACTTGTATCATTGTGAAAATGAATATAGATCAGACCGCATTATCCATGTGATAATTATAGCATCAACATATTTCTCCCTCTGGGCATTACAAAACCTGCTTACTAGTTCCATTAAAAATAAAGGTTCTGTAATTGACCCTTTGAGGAGTTACTCACCAGAAAACAAACTAAATTACAACTCTTGGAATATCCATAAAGGTCAATGATTTATTCGAAGGGATTAAAGTAGCTTGATCCTTCAGACATCAGCTTCCAATCATTATATATCCTTTCATTTGTTCTTCAACTTGCCCTATATCTCTAACAGTGCATTAAAAACTATCCATATGGATGTGTGGCAAAGTGTGACATGATGGAATTGAAGACATAATAGTTACAAAATCAGTGAACTTTATCTCATCTAAACTTTTGCTGCACATATTCTATGCCTCATTAAATTTTGATCAGCCGTTTTCCCTGCTGTCCTTTATCTCCAAGGCCATTCAAATCCCGAATGGCACCAGTTTATAATAACTCCTCTGCATGTTTAAATCCCTTTTGGCTTCATCTCTCCCTTCAACCTTATTAACTCATTCCTTGCTGTTGCCCTCCACAACCACTGTACCATTAGTGATTGTGCAGCATTGGATTCCCTTCCAAAAGTCCTTCTGTTGGTCCTCATTTTATGGTTCCTTAAGATCCAACTCTTTGACCAAGCCCTTGTCCACTCCCAACATGCCAGAAGAGACTTTTCCAATTTAAATATGTTCTGTCACTGCACCATTCCATTGGGGTTGCTGGATATTAATCATGTCAGAGGATTTCAAAATGGTTTCATTTAAAATTTTTTGGTCTTCTTCTTGGCTTCCATCAAATTCCCTCAATCATAGTTCAGAAAAAAACTTGCACACAATGCAAAAGATGCATTTATGTTATATTCAGCTGCTACGTTGTGATATGTAAACAAGGCTAATCTTTGGAAGAGATCAGATAGCTGATGGGATGGATCTGCTGGTTTTAAAATGGAGGAAAAGATTTTCAGATTCTGAAATTGGTGTTTGGGGTAGATATGTGATCCCAAATTAGTGACTGACGTAGTCATAGATCATTTTGAAGGGTGTAACTTGTATTTATCTTAATTACCAATAATAATAATTATTATTATAAATGACTTAATTCTCAGTAATCCTGGTTAATTGTTGCCTTTATTGTCCAAGGAAGCAGAGGGAAATTAGTTAGTGAGTTTATCTTGTCTGCTTTCATCAGACAACTTAACTCTCTGGTGGGCGGTATGGTGGCACAGTGGTTAGCACTGCTGCCTCACAGCACCAGAGACCCGGGTTCAATTCCCGCCTCAGGCGACTGACTGTGTGGAGTTTGCACATTCTCCCCGTGTCAGCGTGGGTTTCCTCCGGGTGCTCCGGTTTTCTCCCACAGTCCAAAGATGTGCAGGTCAGGTGAATTGGCCATGCTAAATTGTCCGTAGTGTTAGGTAAGGGGTAAATGTAGGGGTATGGGTGGGTTGCACTCCGGCGGGGCGGTGTGGACTTGTTGGGTCGAAGGGCCTGTTTCTACACTGTAAGTAATCTAATCTAACCTATTCATCCTGGGACGAGAGAGTTGGTGTCAAATATATATAAACAAAAGCGTGACGTGATTAGCTGAAAACTGCAACCTGTAATCGTGCTCCACTTCTCCACAAGTCTCCCTAGAATGTATAAATGTATAAAATGCCAACGAGAACATCAATATGCCTGACAAACTGCTGCCCAGGACAAAAGCAGCTCCTGCCAGGTTTCTTTTGTAACAGTAATTATATTACTCAATTTATTGTAACAGACTAAAAAGAGCTGTGGAAAGAAAAGGAGATCTAATTTATACAACTACACCACTTCAAAACCACAAAACACACACTCAATCATGATTAAGATAGAGAATTGTGGAAGAAATATTGTAGACAGGGTAAAAGAGGGGGCAGATGAGGAGGGAGAATGGCATTTTTGTTAGGGATAACATTATAGCTGTAATTAGGGAGAATATTCCAGGGAATTCATCCAGTGACGTTATGTGAGTGAAACTGAGAAATAAGAAGGGGTGACCATCTCACTGGGTTTATACAATAGGCCCTACAGTGGGCAGCGGGAAATTGAGAAGCAAATTTGTTAGGAGATCTCAGATATTGGTAAGAATGATAGGGTTGTAATGGTAGGAGTTTTTAACTAGGTAGGGGAGAAAAACTTGACCTTCTCTTGGGAAATAAGGCAGGGCAATTGATTGAGGTATCAGTGGGGGAGCAGTTTGGGGCCAGTGATCATAATTCTATTAGTTCTAAAATAGTTACAGAAAAGGATAAACCTGATCTGAAGGATAAAGTTCTAAATTGAAGTAAGGCCAATTTTGAGAGTGTGAGACAAGAACTATTAAAAGTTGCTTGGGAGAGGCTATGCGCAGGTAAAAAGATGGTTGGAAAGTCTGAGGCCTTCAAAAGTGAGATAACGAGAGTCATGAGGCAATGTGTTCCTGTTCGGGTGAAGGGCAAGGCTGGTAGTTGTAGGGAATGCTGGTTGACTAGAGAATTGGGGCTCTGGTCAAGAAAAAGAAAGGGGGATATCGCAGGTATAGACAGCTGGGATGAGGTGAATCCCTCGAGGAGTATAAGGGCAGTAGGAGTATACTCAAGAGGGAAATCAGGAGGGCAAAAAGGGGATGTGAAATAGCTTTGGCAAATAGGGCTAAGGAGAATCCAAAGAGATTTTATGAATGTATTAAGGGTATAAGTGTAACTAAGGAGAGAATAGGGCCTCTTAAAGATCAACAAGGCTGCCTATGTATGGAACCGCAAGAGATGGGTGAGATAATAAATGAGTATTTTGAATTGGTATTTATTGTGGAGAAGGATATGGAAGCCAGAGAAATTGGAAAAATAAATGGTGAGATCTTGAAAAGTGCCCATATTACAGAGGAGGAGGTGCTGGACATCTTAAAACATGGAACGATGGATAAATCACTGGGAACTGATCAGGTGCATCCCAGAACTTTGTGGGAAGCTAGGGAAGTGATTGCTGGGCCCCTTGCTGAGACATTGTATCATTGATAGCCACAGACAAACTGCTGGAAGATTGGATGGTGGCTAATGGGGTGCCATTATTTAAGAAAGATGGTAAGCCTGACGTCAGGGGTGGGCAAGTTGTTGGAGGGGATTCTGATGGACAGAATTTACATGTATTTGAAAAGGCAAGTACTCATTAGGGTTGGTTAACATGGCTTTATGCATGGCAAATCATGTCTCACTAATATGGTTGAATTTTTTGATGAAGTGACAAAGAGGAGTGATGAAAGCAGAGTGATGGATGTTGTCTATATGGACTTCAGTAAGGCGATCAATAAGGTTCCACATGGTAGACTGGTTAGCAATGTTAGATCACATGGAATCCAGAGAGAGCTAGCCATTTTGACACAAAATTGGCTTGAAGGTAGGAGACAGAGAGTGGTGGTGGAAGGTTGTTTTTTGGACTGGTGGCCTGTGACCAGCGATGTGCTCCAAAGATTGGTACATGGTCCACTGCTTTTTATCATTTATATGAATGATTTGGATGTGAATATAGGAGGAATAGTTAGTAAGTTTTCCAATGACACTAACATTGATGGTGTGGTGGATAGAGAAGAAAGTTATCTCAGAGTACAATGGTACTTTGACCAAATGGGCTATTGGGCTGAGGAGTGGCATATAGAGTTTAAATTAGATAAATGTGTTGCATTTTGGTAAGGCAAACCAGGTCAGGACTTGTACATTTAATGGTAGGGTATTGGGGAGTGTTGCCAAACAGAGACCTAGGTGTAGCTGCCTTGTACCTTGAAAGTGGAATCACAGGTAGACAGGGTGGTGAAGAAGGCGTTGGCAGGCTTACCTTTATCGGTTAGAGCATTGAGTATAGGAGTTGGGATGTCACGTTGCGTCTGTACAGAACTTTGATGAAACCACTTTAGGAATCCTGCATTGAGTTCTGGTCTCCCTGCTACAGGAAAGGTTTTGTTAAACATGAAAGGGTTCAGAAAAGATTTACAAGGATAGTGCCAGGGCTGAAGACTTTGAGCTATACGGAGAGGCTGAATAAACTGGGACTATTTTCCCTGGAACATCGGAGGCTGAGGGGTGACCTTATAGAGACTTATAAAATCATGAAGGGCATGGATAGGGTGAAAAGCATAGGTCTTTTCCCCAAGGTAGGGGAACTCAAAACTTGACAGCTTGGGTTTAAGGTGAGAGGAGAAAGAATTAAAAGGGACTTAAGGGGCAATGTTTTCATGCAGATGTGGTGCATGCATGGAATGAGCTGGCAGAGGAAGTAGTGGAGGTGGGTATAACTGCGTCATTGAAAAGACACCTCGATGGGTACATGAATATGAAGAGTTTAGAGGGGTATGGGCCAAATGCTGGCAAATGGGACTGGATAAGTTAGGATATCTGGTTGGCATGGACGAGTTGGACCACAGGGTCTGTTTCCGTGCTGTACAACTGTATGATCACGCAGAGGGTGGTACGTGTATGGAATGAGCTGCCAGAGGAAGTGGTGGACGCTGGTATAGTTGCAACATTTAAAAGGCATTTGGATGGGTATATGAATAGGAAGGGTTTAGAGGGATATTGGCCGGATACTGGCAGATGGGACTAGATTGGGTTGGGATATCTGGTTGGCATGGACGGGTTGGACCGAAGGGTCTGTTTCCATGCTGTACATATCTATGACTCAATAAATCTATAACAAAACTCTGAATGTCATAAGTGCAGAATATAATGTGGAAAGTTAAAAATCACACAACACACCAGGTTATAGTCCAACAGGTTTATTTGAAAGCACTAGCTTTTGTAGCACTGCTCCTTCATCAGGTGATTGTGGAGAATAAGATTGTAAGGCACAGAATTTATAGCAAAAGTTTACAGTGTGATGTAATTGAAATTATGTATTGAAAAAGCCTGGATTGTTTGTTATGCCTCTCATCTTTTAGAATGGCCATGTTGGTTTCAGTTCTCTCATATGTAAATCGCAAAACTTTTTTTAAAAGTTACATTCTCAATAACTTATCTGGGCCGACATGACACCAATTCTTAAAGTTCACTTGAGAATGAAACTTTTAAAAAAAGTTTTGTGATTTACATATGAAAGAACTGAAACCACATTGTCATTCTAAAAGATGAGAGACATAAAAACAATCCAGGTCTTTTTCAATATATAACTTCAGTTACATCACAGCCAGTGCTTCCAAATAAATCTGTTGCACCATAACCTGGTGCTGTGTGATTTTTAACTTTGTACACCCCAGTCTAACACTGGCATCTTCAAATCATAATGTGGAAAGTCTCTCTCTGTCTTTTTTTGCAATGATGAGATGTCTTCATGATGGTGGTCATCCTTTGATTCGATGGTTGATTGGTTGAACGTAGGTGTTCTCTTGCATGAATTCTTTTCAGCAAACTGTCTTGGGTTTTTGTTTGTCTTTTTCCACATACACACATGTACTTACGCACACACACTATCTGAAGGCTCCAGATGTTTTCATACTTTGCTGCTTTTGAGACTTAGCTTTTATAATACTCAGCAGCTCAACCAATCATAGGGCTGGTACTAGACAGATTTTCCTCAACTCAAACGTTTGTTTGTGCTGTTCAGTCTAGAATTCTCCCACTGCTTGCTTTCAAAAAGCAACATCGGTCCAGATTTTTCACTGCCAGTCGCTATTCCAATGTAGAGAGGAGTTGTGGGTTGAGACCTGTGGAATCTGAATCAGCACATTCTAAATGAATGTTCCCCTGGGTAATTCCTCCATGTCTGGAAACTTCTGAAAGTTTCCATTTAAATCAGAGACTTTCAAGGGTTCTGTTGAAATTATGTAGTGACTCAGATAAGGCCAGATTATTAAATACATTGTCTACCTCTTGAATAAGTATTCAGTGGGCCTCACAATTACCTCACACACTCACAACTACACCAGTTCCAGACCCTTACATGCCACTGGACCTGACCCCTTGTGATTGACACTTCCCACCCCACTCCTAGACCCAACACAATTACTCGCACAGGAGATGACGGCCTAGTGGTATTGTCACTGGACTGTTAATCTGGAGATTCAGGTAATATTCTGGGGACTCAAATTTGAAAACTGACACGAAGGATGGTGGAATTTGCATTCAATGGGAATTAAGAGTCCAGCGATGACTATGAATCTGTTGTTGAGTGTCAGGTGAAATGCATCTGGTTCACTAATGTACTTTAGGGAAGTAAACTGGTGTCTTTACCCAGTCTGACCTACATATGAATCCAGACCCAGAGCAATGTGGTTGACTCTTAACTGCCTTCTGGGCAATTAGGGATAGGAAAAAATGTTGGCCGAGATAGTGACCCCCTCATCCTCTAAAAGAAACAAATATTTACAACCTGTCTAAATCTCTGGTCATGTCCTTTTACAGGTTCACAATGGTTTAAAGCATTGTGAAATCTTAGTCCATTACCCCTTGAGGAACATTCTATTTTATTGTTGGAAAGTATTTAGTGTTGGTTATAATGAATGGCACACAATTGAAATAAATTCTTTCAAATTATTTGTGAATGTCATTAGAACCTTGACTTCGATCTAAAGCCACTGTTTGCATCAAGATACCTGAACATTTTACCCTTAGATAATTTTGCTAAACTTTTATTTACACAGGACAGTAGATGAATTTTTCTTGCTACTACTTTATTCAGTTGGGTCAAGTCGACACAAGTACGAAGGATCGATTTGGCAAAGAAACAGGAACCATGCTTGAACACCACTCTTTGAACATAGAACATAGAACAGTACAGCAGAGTACAGGCCCCATTGGCCCATGATGTTGTGCCGAGCATTTTTCTTAATGTAAGATCAACCTAATCTATATACCCGTTAATTTACTGCCATCCATGTGCTTGTCCTGCAGTCACTTAAATGTCTCCAATGTCGCTGACTCTACTACCACCGCTGGCAGTGCATTCCACACACCCACCACTCTCTGTGTAAAGAAGCTACCTGTGACATCTCCCCATACCTTCCTCCAATCACCTTAAAATTATGATGCCTCATGACAGCCATTTCTGCCCTGGGGAAATGTCTCTGGCTATCTACTCTATCTATGCCTCTCATTACCTTGTACACCTCTATCAAGTCACCTCTCTTGCTTCTCTCCAGTGTGAAAAGCCTGAGCTCACTTGATTTCTCTTCATAAGACAAGCCCTCCAATCCAGGCAGCATCTGGTAAATCTCCTCTGCACCCTTTCTCTGAAGAATCTGTATCCTTCACATAATGAGGCAACCAGAATTGGACACAATATTCCAAGTGTGGTCTAAGCAGAGTTTTGTAGAGCTGTAGCAAAACCTCACAGCTTTAAACGCAATTCCCCTGTTAATGAAAGCCAATACGCCATATGCCTTCTTAACATACTGTCAACATGGGTGGCAACTTTGAGAGATCGATGTACATAGATCCCGCTGTTCCTCCACACTGCCAAGAAACCTGTCTTTAACCCAGTATTCAGCAGTCAAATTCAACCTTCCAAAATGAATCACTTTGCACTTGTAGAGGTTGAACTTCATCTGCCACTTCTTAGCCTAGCTCTGCATCCTGTCAATGTCTTGTTGTAGCCTGCAGCAGCCTTCGACAGTACCTACAATACCACTGACCTTTGTGTCATCAGCAAACCTATGAACCCACCCTTCCACATCTTCATCCAGCCAACTGTGGGGAATCTTATCAGATGCCTTACTGGAATCCATATACACTACATCCACTGCTCAACCTTCATCAGCTTGTCTCATCATGTCTTCAAAGAACTCGATAAGGATTGTGAGGCATGACCTGCCCCTCACAAAGCCATGCTGACTATCTTTAATCAAACTATGCTTTTCCAAATAGTCATAAATCCTATCTCTCAGAATCCTTTCCAGCACCTTGTTTACCACAGACGTAAGACTGGTCTGTAATTCCCAGGGATTTCCGAATTTCCTTTCTTGAACAGAGGAACAACATTCGCCTCCCTCCAATCAGCTGGTATAACTCCCGTGAGAGTGAGGATGCAAAGATCATCACCAGAGGCGCACCAACCTCATTCCTCAATATCCGTAGCAACCTTGGATATATCTAGCCTGGCTCTGGGAACTTATCTATCTTGATAGTTCCCAGAATTTCCAGCACATCCACTTCCTTAATATCAGTCTGTTCCCCTCTATTAACTTGGTGCACGGTGTTCTCACTATCAACAAGGTCCCTCTCTCTAGTGAATACTGAGGCAAAAAAAAAATTTAGGCTCTCCCCTACCTCTTCAGACTACAGGCACAAGTTCCCTCCACTATCCCTGATCGGCCCTACCCACTCTCTGATCATTTTCCTATTCTTCACGTACATGTAGAATGCCTTTGGGTTTTCTCGAATCCTTCCTACCAAGGTTTATTTGTGCCCCTTCCTAGCTCTCCTCTGTCAATTTTTTAGTTCTTTTCTAGCCACCCTGTAATCCTCTAAAGCTGTGCCAGATCCTTGCTTCCTCAACCTTCCTTCTTCTTTTTGATGAGAAGCTCCTCTGTTCTTGTCATCCATGGCCCCTCCACCTTATCATTCCTTGCCTGTCTCAGTGGGACAAGGTTATCCAACACTCACAACAAGTGCTCCTTAAACAGTCTTCACATAGAGTCATAGAGTCACAGAGATGTACAGCACAGAAACAGATCCTTCGGTCCAATTCGTCCATGCTGACCAGATATCCCAACCCAATCTAGTCCCACCTGCCAGCACCCGGCCCATATCCCTCCAAAACTCTTTCCTATTCATATGCCCATCCAAATGCCTTTTAAATGTTGCAATTGTACCAGCCTCCACCACTTCCTCTGGCAGCTCATTCCATACACGTATCACTCTCTGAGTGAAAAAGTTGCCCCTTAGGTCCCTTTTATATCTTTCCCCTCTCACTCTAAACTTATGCCCTCTGATTCTGGACTCCCCCCACCTCAGGGAAAAGACTTTGTCTATTTATCCTATCCATGCCCCTCATGATTTTAAAAACCTCTTTAAAGTCACCCCTCAGCCTCCGGTGCTCCAGGGAAAACAGCCCCACCCTATTCAACCTCTCCCGATAGCTCAAATCCTCCAACCCTGGCAACATCCTTGTAAATCTTTTCTGAACCCGTTCAAGTTTCACAACATCTTTCCAATAGGAAGGAGACAAGAATTGCACACAATATTCCAACAGTGGCCAAACCAATGTCCTGTACAGCCGCAACATGACCTCCCAACTCCTGTACTCAATACTCTGACCAATAAAGGGAAGTATACCAAACGCCTTCTTCACTATCCTATCTACCTGCCACTCCACTTTTAAGGAGCTATGAACCTGCACTTCAAGGTCTCTTTGTTCCACAACACTCCTTAGGACCTTACCATTAAGTGTATAAATCCTGCTAAGATTTGCTTTCCCAAAATGCAGCACCTCACATTTACCCAAATTAAGCTCCATCTGCCACTTCTCAGCCCATTGGCCCATCTGGTCAAAATCCTGTTGTAATCTGAGTTAACCTTCTTCATTGTCCACTATACCTCCAATTTGGGTGTCATCAGCAAACTTACTAACAATACCTCTTATGCTCACATCCAAATCATTGATGTAAATGACAAAAAGTAGTGGACCCAGCACCAATCCTTGTGGCATTCCAATGGTCACAGGCCTCCAATCTGAAAAACAACCCGCCACTACCACTCTCTGTCTTCTACCTTTGAGCCAGTTCTGCATTCAAATGGCTAGTTCTCCCTGTATTCCATGAGAGCTAACCTTGCTCACCAGTCTCCCATGGGGAACCTTGTCGAACGCCTTACTGAAGTCCATATAGATCATATCTACTGCTCTGCCCATCATCAATCCTCTTTGTAACTTCTTCAAAAAACTCAATCAAGTTTGTGACACATGATTTTTCATGCATAAAGCTATGTTGACTATCTCTATTAGTCCTTGTCTTTCCAAATACATGTACATCCTGTCCCTCAGGATTTCCTCCAACAACTTGCCCACCACCGACATCAGGCTCACTGGTCTGTAGTTTCCTGGCTTGTCTGTACCACCTTTCCTAAACAGTGGTACCACGTTAGCCAATCTCCAGTCTTCTGGCACCTCACCTGTGACGATCGATGATACAAATATCTCAGTAAGAGGCCCAGCAATCACTTCACTAGTTTCCCACAGAGTTCTAGGATACACCCGATCAGGTCCTGGGGATTTAACCACCTATATGCGTTTCAAGACATCCAATACTTCCTCCTCTGTAATATGGACATTTCCAAGATGTCATCATCTATTTCCCTACATTCTATATCTTCCATGTCCTTTTCCACAGTAAACCCTGATGCAAAATATTCATTTAGTAACTCCCCCATTTTTTGTGGCTCCACACAAAGGCCGTCTTGCTGATCTTTGAGGGACCCTATTCACTCCTTAGTTACCCTTTTGTCCTTAATGTATTTGTAAAATCCTTTGGAGTCTCCTTAACTCTATTTGCCAAAGCTATCTCATGTCCCCTTTTTGCCCTCCTGATTTCCCTCTTAAGTATATACCTACTGCATTTATACTCTTCTAAGGATTCACTCAATCTATCCTGTCTATACCTGATATATGCTTCCTTCTTTTTCTTAACCAAACCCTCAATCTCTTTAGTCATCCAGCATTCCCTATACCTACTAGCCTTTCCTTTCACCTTAACAGGAATATACTTTCTCTGGATTCTCATTATCTCATTTCTGAAGGCTTCCCATTTTCCAGCCATCCCTTTACCTGTGAACATCTGCCCCCAATCAGCTTTTGAAAGCTCTTGCCTAATACCATCAAAATTGGCCTTTCTCCAATTTAGAACTTCAACTTTTGGCTCTGGTCGATCCTTTTCCATCACTATTTTAAAACTAATAGAATTATGGTCGCTGGCCCCAAAGTGCTCCCCCAATGACACATCAGTCATCTGTCCTCCCTTATTTCCCAAGAGTAGGTCAAGTTTTGCACCTTCTCTAGTAGGTACATCCACATACTGAATCAGAAAATTTTCTTGTACACACTTAACAAATTCTTCTCCATTTAAACCCCTAACACTATGGCAGTCCCAGTCAATGTTTGGAAAGTTAAAATCCCTTACCATAGCCACCCAATTATTCTTACAGATAACTGAGATCTCCTTACAAATTTGTTTCTCAATTTCCCTCTGACTATTAGGGGGTCTATAATATAATCCCAATAAAGTGATCATTCTTTTCTTATTTCTCAGTTCCACCCAAGTAACTTCCCTCGATGTATTTCCGTGAATATCCTCCCTCAGTACAGCTGTAACGCTATCCCTTATCAAAAATGCCACTCCCCCTCCTCTCTACCTCCCTTTCTGTTCTTCCTGTAGCATTTGTATCCTGGGATATTAAGCTGCCAGTCCTGCCCATCCCTAAGCCATGTTTCTGTAATTGCTATATATCCCAGTCCCATGTTCCTAACCATGCCCTGAGTTCATCTGCCTTCCCTGTTATGCCTCTTGCATTGAAATAAATGCAGATTAATTTATCAGTCCTGCCTTGTTCTCCGCTTTGTCCCTGCCTGACCTGACTGTTTGACATGCCTTTGTTCTCAACTGTCTCAGGTTGATCTCTTTCTTCACTGTCTCCCTGGGTCCCAGCCCGCCACCTTACTAGTTTAAATACTCCAGGGCAGCTCTAGCAAATTTCCCTGCCAGTATTTTAGACTCCTTCCAATTTAGGTGCAATCTGTCCTTCTTGTACAGGCCACTTCTACCCCAAAACAGCTTCCAATGATCCAAAAATGAGAATCCTTCTCCCATACACCAGCTCCTCAGTTATGCATTCATCTGCTCTATCCTCCTATTCTTGCCCTCACTAACTCGGAGCACCGGGAGTAATTTGGATATTACTACTCTTGAGGACCTTCTTTTTAACTTCCTGCCTAACTCTCTGTAATCTCCCTTCAGAATCTCAACCTTTTCCCTTCCTATGTCGTTCTTCTGTTATACTCCACAGCTCCTGTCTAATAGCAGTATAATTTCCCCTCCCCCAATTAAATACCTTCCCATATTGTCTGCTCCTATCTCTCTCCATGGGTATGAAAGGTGAGACAGTTGTAGTCACTGTCACCGAAATGCTCTCCCAACGAGCAATCTGACACCTGGCCTGGCTCATTGCCTAGCACCAAATCCAATGTGGCTTCTCCCCTAGTCAGCCTATGTACATATTGATCAGGAGTCCCCCGGACACATCTGACAAAGTCGGCTCCATCCAGACCATCTGCACTAAAAACAACTCTGTTACATCTGCACCTTTCCAAGATCTGCTGTCCAGTCTGGTTTTCCATCTCTCTGCTGATATTGGGGGGATCTATAGAAAGTGACTTCTCCTTTCCTGTTACTGACCTCCACTGACTCAGTAGACAAACCCTCCTCAACAACCTTCTTTTCTGCAGCTGTGATGCACTCTCTAATTAACAATGCTACCCCCCACCCCTCTCTTTTACCCTCTTCCATGTTCTTTTTAAAAGATCTAAACCCTGGAATATCCAGCAACCATTCCTGCCCCTGTGAAATCCATGTTTCCGTTTGGTCTCATAACTGGAGAAATTACTCCGATTCTGGTCATCTCTTCCAGTTGAACTTCAACTGGCTTAATTTGTGGGTATGGTATTTTCCTGGGCATAAAGAGACATGCAACATAATTTAAATTTAAATGTTGATCTTGCTGTTTGTGCACCTTCTTGTAGCTGTAACATTGTTGTCATTGCTCTGTCTGATTTATGCACTTTGTATGGTATGATCTGCCTATACTGCGCACAAAACAAACATTTTCACTGTACCTAGGCACATATAACAATGATAAATCAAATAAAATCAAATCAGATTTAGCATCTTTTCTGAGCATCATACAGTATTCAATCTTCATTCTTTCCTGATCTTTGAACACTTTTCTGAAGTCCTTTTTGCAAATAACACTTGGACTGTTGTTGATGAATTTCTTCTATATACAGGAAAAGATTAAGATCTATTCCAGCTCTTCTGCCCAAAATGGAAAACTCTTGATTGTGATGCACAGTATCTCTTTTCTCCTAGACTGCATGATTGCTGGGGGTATTATTTGACTTTCAATTCAATAACTCCTGGACCTTGTGACTGGATTTCTGCTGATTTCAGGCAATGGATTGATGGCCAAGGTTCTTTGTCTGGCAAACCATTATGCTAACCCTGGTGTATAAATTGAAATTTACAATATGTCATTGATATATGCAGGGTTTTTTTTATTTTTCTTTATTCTTTCATGGGATGTGATCAAGGTCAACAATTGTCCCCCATCCCTAATTGCATGTGAACTAAATGGCTGGCTAGGCCTTTTCAAGAGATGGTTAAGAGTCAGTCACATTGACACTCTGTATTTAGAATGCATGATGAAATAATTGTTCTCACCAGGAAAGTCTTTCAATTTGTCATCAAGTTAAGATTGTACCACTTCACTGATGTACACTTCATGTATGCAAACATTTCTTGTAGGACTTTTAAAAGTAAGCATTTTCCTCTGTCACATTTTTCCAAAGTGCCCAACTTCTGTGGAGTGAAAGCATGCTGCTCTGTTTGCAGAACTATCTTTGTGCTCTGAGGCTTTTTGGCATCACAAAGCTCACCATTTTTTATTGTGTCTTGCGCTTTTTCTCCCAGTTGTGCTTTCTTGTCCTCAGTTTATTTTATTGCCTCATGTATCACATTAATTGCACTGATGCTGTAGATCTCCTGCATTAAGGCTTTCCTTTCATTCTGAGAATTGTTCTGTTCTGCTTCTGGACATCTTTTCTTGTCTCACCAGGGGTCTGGCTTTATCTAGGATGAGGTTGTCTGTAGACTGCAGTGAATCTGACTGGAATTTATCAGAAATGCATACAACAATGCAAGCTCTGATTAATTCTGCTTTCAGATAGCCTATAATGAGTATTTAAACATCATCTATTGATCCATGTAGATTCTGGACTCTTCAGTTAAATCTGGGACTTTCCAAAAACATGTTGGTTCTGAGATGGAAATAACCATCAAAAGCTTCTAAAAATTCATCAAATTTGTCTAATGTTTCTTTGTTTCCTTCTCAGGCAATCAGATTATCTGTTATGCCTCTAATAAAAAAATGTTAGAATTTGTTTTCATTCACAGTTGCTATTTAACTTAGAAGTAATTCTATATTTTCAAAATCTTTCCCTCCACGGTGCCCAGTTCTAGGTCTGGTTTGGTCCATCACTGTGGACACAAATCTTCTTCATAAGGAATTTTTTAATTCCATGACTTCCTAAACTCGCTCGGTATTTTTTTTTAAACTGTCTTCCAGTAATGTAGGCTTCCCCCATTCCTTCACCTCACTATGATTCTTCATACGGGCAAAGTTTTCTCTAAAACATCTGACAGCATGGCCAGATACATTGCTTCAAAATCTTGTGAGACTTTCAAAACTGTTCTGCTTAACTTTTGAAATGATTAATTATGTCTCCATGCTCCAGAAGTACTACTTCAACTGCCTTCTTTGGTTTTACTTCTGCCTTGTGGTTTCCATGAGTAATGGCATCATTTGGAATCAAAGGGAAAGAATTTTAAAACGTAAAGTCGCCTGTTCAGCCTGATTATTGTGTGGTTCACTGGGCATTTTAAAGCTTGGTGAAGATTTTCTCACCTAATCCTTAACCTTTCATCAGCTCTGTTGTGGATGTGCTGGTGTTGGACTGGGATGGACAAGGTCTAAAATCACACAACACCAGATTATAAAGTCCAATAGGTTTATTTGAAAATGCAAGCTTTCGGAGCTCTGCTCTCTCCTTAGGCATAGTATGAAAGAGGGCTGGACTACCAACACTGAACTTATAAGCAGAAAAGTAGCTAACCTAAAACTGGCTGCCTCCTGCCGAATCTTTAATCAGTTAGAAAAGAGAAGCAAGTTTCTTTTGATTAAAATACAAAATCCAGATTTCTTTCAAGTCATTATCCCAAGATAATTAAAGGTTTTATCTGTACATACTAAGGTGAAATCTTAGGTCAGACAGTGCATTCTAGGCATAAGGCCATGCTCTGACTCCATCTGTGTTTTAAACTGGAATCAGGCTGCTTCTTTTTTGGATTAAATGGAATGGATTTGCATCTACACAAGCATCTTTTGGGTCATTGTAGTGTGACATGAACCCAACATCATGGTTGAGGCCAACCCCTTAGATACGGAACTTGGCTATCAGCCTCTGCTCGGCTACTCTGTGTTGTTTGAATCTTGAAGCCTGCTTTGGAGAATGCTTATCCAAAGATCGGAGGTTGAATGTTCTTGAACGCTGAAGTGTACTCCCAGCCTGATTCCAGTTCAAAACACAGATGGAGTCTGAGCATGGCCTTAAGCCTAGAATGCATTGTCTGACCTAAGATGTCACCTTAGTATGTACAGATAAAACCTTTAATTGAAGATTTATCAGAAGGCAGCCAGTTTTAGAGTAGCTACCGTTCTGCTTATAAAGACTGCGTCGGCATTCCTTCCCTCTTTCATACTATACCTGAGGAAGGAGCAGAGCTCCGAAAGTTTCCATTTGCAAATATACCTATTGGACAATAACCTGATTTTTGACCTTTTATCAGCTCAGCAGCTTAATTCTGGAACTGCACTGGTCACACAGATTGCCTCCTTTTGCAATGTAGCCTGAACACATCTCTGTCCTTCATCCTTCTCAGTCTCTATGTCTCCACTTCTCTTATGGTTCTGCTCTGGATTTTTTCAGTTTTCACTCTCCTTTCAGGTCTGAAGTTGAATCTTCTTCCATGTTGATTTTTGAATTTTTGTGGATTGTTCATTCCAGTTTCCAGCATCCAGTAGCTGCCACCATGCTGTAAGAGTTGGTACAGAGTTATTCAACTTCAGGGTCTAATTAGTGGAGAATACAGGGTCTCCTGTATGGTAAGAGAACTACTTTATTTCATAAGTGCAAGTCATATATTTGGATGAGAATATAGGAAGCAAGGTTAGTAAGTTTGCAGATGACATCAAAATTGGTGATTTAGTGGACAGTGAAGAAGTTTATCTAAGATTACAATGGATCTTGATCATTTGGGCCAATGAGCTGTGGAGTGTCAGATGGAGCTAACTTGTATAAATGCAGGGTGTTGCGTTTTGGTAAGATGAGCAAGGGCAGGATTTATTCAGTTAATGGTAGGTCCTGGGTAGTGTTGTAGATCTGAGAGACCTAGGGGTTCAGGCACAAAGTTCTTTGAAAGTTGTGTCACAGGTAGAGAGGGTGATTAAGAAGGTGTTTAGCATGCTTGCCTTCATTGTTCAGACCATTGAGTGTAGGAGTTGGGATGTCATATTGAGGCTGTACAGGATGCTGATGAGACTACTTTTGGAGTACTGAGGTTGCCCTGTTGTCAGATGGATATTATTAAATTTGGAGAGGGTTCAGAAAAGAGTTACAAGGATGTTGCCAGGATTGGAGGGTTTGAGTCATAATGGGAGGCTAGATAGGCTGGGACCTTTTTCACTGGGCTGTAGGTGGTGATGGGTGACCTTATAAAGACTTTAAAAATTTTGAGGAGCATAGATAAGGTCTTTTCCATGGGGTAGGGGAGTTCAAAACTAGACGGCAAAATTTTAAGGAGTGAGGAGAAAGATTTAATATGGACCCGAGGGGCAACTTTTTCATAGACAGGATGTTTCATGTGTGGAATGACCTGCCAGAGAAAATGGTAGCTGCAGGTATAGTTACAACATTTAAAAGACATTTAGACAGGTCCATGAATAGGAAAAGTTTAGTGGGTTATGGGCCAAAGGCAGGAAAATGGGACTAGTTTAGTTTGGGAAACTTAGTCGGCATGGACGAGTTGGACTGAAGTGTTTGTTTCCATGGTGTATGACTCTAAGACTATGATTTTATGTAAACCATTACAGTAATAAACCTGACTGCATTCAAGTCCACTCAAGATCTCCCTCTTATGTCTTCTCTGACAGCATTACATGGGCTCACACTTTCCTGCATATTAATACTTCCAGAATCTTTCAGATTGTTATACCAATCTGATGCTAGAGGTGGAGAATCAGTATTACTGGATCAAGCCCAACTGTCTTGCCCTGTCAGCACTAGAACTCCAAAGAACCACAACAGATATGTTGCGTCCAGAAATGGAGTGATCCTGAAACACATAATCCAGAAATCCTCAGGTTCAATCATTGATTGGCTGTGAGTTAGCTAATCTTAGCAGATATGGAGATAGTCATTACGCTCCATATTCCAAACTTTAGGAAGGAGAAAATCTTCTTCAAATTCCCTCTTTCTGATATCAAGGGACCAGAAGATTACCTGTGCTCATGAACCATGTATAAACAGAAATTATAAGTTTGCCATTTCTACAGTCTTGGAGTGATGATCACTAACAACCTCTCTTGACCAATCATGTTGATGTGATGGTCAAGAAGGCACAACAACGCTGCTTCTTCCTCTGGAGGCTACTGAAATTTGGCATGTCCATAACAACCCTCACCAACTTTTACAGCTGCACCATAGAAAACATTCTATCTGGATGCATCATGGCTTGGTATAGCAACTGCTCTGCCCGGCACCATAAGGAACTACAGCAAGCTGTGTACACGCAAGCCAACCTTCCATCCATGGACTCCATCTATACAGCATGCTTCCAGAGAAAGCCGACCAAGGTTAAAGACCTTTCAATCCCGTTTATAATCTCTTCCAACATCTTTCATCAGACAGAAGATACAAAAGTTTAAATGTATGTACCAACAGGTTCAAGAGCAGCTTCTGCCTCACTGTTATTAGACTTTTGAATGGGCCTCTCAAGCTTCAAATTTAATGTTGATCTTGCTTTGTCTACATATTCTTTGTAGCCATAGTTTTGTATTCCTTGCTCTGTTCAAACACCCTACAATCTTTGTGTCTTTTGCATGTTATGATCTACCTGTGCTGCACGGAAAATACAACTTTTCACTGTACTTAGGTACGTGTCAATAGTAAATCAAATTAAAATAAGTCCTGCGGTTGCTGGTGAAAATATGCTGTTTTTGTAATCTCACCCATACAGCAGCAATCAGATTGTAAGTTTGTTCACTGAGCTGGTAGATTTATTCTCAGACTTTTCATCATCATGCTGGGTAACATCGTCAGTGAGCCTCCGTTGAAGCACTGATGTTCTGTCCCACTTTCTATTTATATGTCTTGGTCTGTTAAGGTAGGTAACATCATGCCCAATAGCATCCTCCAGACCATTATCCTCTAAGATACTTGTAATTCTCTGATTCACATTCCTTGAAATCACCCACCTTAACAGATCAAGACACATAAATAGAAAGCGGGGCAGAACACCAGCGCTTCAACGGAGGCTCACTGATGATGTTATCCAGCATGATAATGAAATGTGAGAACAAACCTACCAGCTCAGTGAGCAAACTTACAACCTGAACCTCACCTGAGCTACAAATCTTCTCAAAAATCACATACAACAACAGTAAATGTTTATATTGCACTTTTAACATAATAAGACACACTAAGATGTTCCAGCAACATTATAAGACAAAATAGCTACATAAGAACATATGAAGGCAGATGAGTTAGGTTTTAAGGAATGTCTGAAAGAAAGAAAGTGATGCAGAGATATGGAGACATTTAGGGAGAAAATTCCAGAGGTTGGGGAGCAGGCCTCTGAAGGCATGACTACCAGTTGTAAACTGATTTAATTTGGGGATTTTTCAAGGGGTGTGAACTTGAGAATTACAAATATCTTGCAGGATTATGGTCTGGAGAATGCTATAGGGAATGGTGGAGCAAGGTAATGGGGGGAGTTGAATACATGAGTGAGAATTTTAAAAGAGAGGTATTACTTAACCAGGAGCCAATGTAGGTCAGCAAGCATATAAGTGAACAGGATTTTGTCCAAGTTAGGAAGTGTACAATTAAGTTCTAGATGATGCTAAGTGCAGCAAGCGTAGAACATACAAACCCAGCTGGGAATGCCTTAAAATAGTCAAGCCTAGAAATAACAAAAGCTTGGAAAAGATTTTAAGCAGTTGCTGATCTGAGACAAAAGTAATGAAGAATGGATTGAAAAGGTGGGAACAGGTAGTTTTCATACCGACACAGATACTGAGGTAGGAGACTCATTAGAGAAATATGTGAGGTAGGAGGCTCATCACAAAGTCACCTATGACACCAAACTTGTGAACAGTCTAGTCAGTCTCAGACAGTTGTCATGGAGAGGGATGGAGTTTGTGTTAAGGGAGCAGAGTTTATGTTGATGGCTGAAAGCAACAGCTTCAGTCTTTCTCATGTTTAACGGGAGAAAATTTCTAGTGTGGACCAGCAGACAAAATAATTAGTTTTTCGAAGAATATCTGTAAGATTTTCTTGAGGTTTTTATTTGATTTTAATAGGCAATATTTGGTTTTCAGGAGCTCCTTTTTTTAACTTTTATTAGATATTGTAGCAATGTAGGAAAGTTACCTTTTGTTTATGTTTATTCCTTTTTAAGGTGTTCTTTCAAAAGATAAGATTGCATAGTTACCAAAGATTGTGCGCAAACATATATGCTAAATCTTTTAACTTAACATCTAAAAATAAGATGGTTTTTCTCATTTATTATCAATAAATCTCTTACACTCCATTTTCAAAACTAAAGTTCTAACTACTCAGTACAAGGTAACTTATTGGGAATAACTCTTCAGAGTTAAGATCAGATTTTATTTTACAGCCAAATAAAAACATGAGAGAAGGAGATTTCTTGGTAATATAAAACAAGTTGAAGATGCAGACGGTAAATGTAGTGTGATATTCAATGCATGATCTTTTAGCTTGTCCATATTTACATACCAGAAGAAGGAAACAAACCATTCAATTTAAGTCTCAAGAGTGCTACACCAAAGATCAAAGTGGCATCAGGTGGATGAATGCCAAGGTGTGTTGTTGTTCCATAAGATCCATCCCACCATCATCATCCCAGCGGAGTCCTGGGCCCAGTATCCCACCAGTATCCTTCCTGAAGAAGGGCTTATGCCCGAAACGTCGATTCTCCTGTTCCTTGGATGCTGCCTGACCTGCTGCGCTTTTCCAGCAACACATTTTCAGCTCTGATCTCCAGCATCTGCAGTCTTCACTTTCTCCTCCAGGATCCCACCAACCTTGCTGAAACAAAATGACTGCAGATTTCAAAATACAGTCTGTGACTAATACCATACATAAGATGTAGGAACAGAAATGGATCATTTGGCCCATCAAGACTGCTCCACATTCAATGAGATCGTGACTATCTGATAATCCTCAACTCCACTTTCCCATCTTTTGCTTATGACCATTGATTCCCTTACTGATAGAAAAATCCATCTACCTCCGTCTTGAATATTCTTAAAGACTCAATCTCACCAGCTCTCTGCAGTAACAAATTCCACAGATTCACAACCCTCTGAGACAAGAAATTCTCCTCATCTCTGTTCTAACTGGGTGACCTTTACTCTGAGATTATGGCCTCTGGTCCTAGGCCTCTTCAACAAGGGGAAACAACCTCTTCCCATTGACTCTGTCAAGCCCTTTAAGAATCTTATAGGTTTCAATAAAGTAATCTCTCATTCTTGTGAACAGTAACATGAGCAGGGCCAACCTATTAAACATCCCCTCATAACAAAAACCCTCCATTCTCAGGACTACTCCCATTCCCTCGACTACTTTCAATATCATCTCCCCATCCCACACCCCTCTCCCATTTATCTCTCCACCCCCAAGGCTCCCAGTTTCATTCCTGATGAAGGGCCTTTCCCCGAAACGTTGATTTTCCTGCTCCTCGGAAAAAAACTACCTGACCTGTTGTGCTTTTCCAGCACCATTCTAATCTTGGCTCTAATCTCCAGCATCTGCAGTACCCACCTCCGCCTACTTCTAATACCAGTACATCTTTCCTTAAATAATGGAGAAGTTGTAATGGTGAGCAAAGAAATGGTGGAGGAACTGACCATTTCCTTTGGTCACTTTGCATCAGTCTTCATGGGGGAAGACACCAGTAACATATCAGACTTCAAGAGAATCAAGGGGCAGAATGAGGGGCAGGACAATGTGCTGGGGACACTGAAAGGTCTGAAGGTGGATAAATCACTCAGACTGGATGGATTATACCCTGGGCTCTGATGGAGGTAGCTGAGGAAATTGTAGAAACATTTGCGGTGATTTTTCAGGAGTCATGAAGGGCCCCAAAAGCTTTAAAAATGGCTACCATAACACCCCTGTTCAAGAAGGAAGGGAGCAGAAGATGGGAAATTATAGCCAGTTAGCTTGACCTTGGTTGATGGTGAGATTTTAGAGTCCATTATTAAGATTGAGATTGTAGAGTACTTGGAATCGCATTATAAAATAGGGCTGAGTCAGCATGGTTTTGTCAAGGGGAGGCCATGCCTGACAAATCTATTAGAATTCTTTGATGAGGTAACAAACAAGTTAGACAAACAGTGGGCATGATTTATTTGGATTTCCAGAATGCCTTTGACAAGGTATCGTAGAGGAGTCTGCTAAATAAGATAAGAGCCCATGGTATTAGAGGCAAGGTACTGGCATGGATAGAGCATTGGCTGACTGGCAGAAGGCAGAGAGTGGGGATAAAAGGGTCTTTTTCAGGCTGAGAGCCAATGACTGGTGCAGTTCTGCAGGGTTCACTGCTGGGACCACAAGTATTGCATTATACATCAATGATCTGGACAAAAGAACTGAGGCAGTGTTGCTAAGTTTGCAGATGATACAAAGGCAGGTGGAAGAACAGGTCATGTTGACGAAGCAGGGAGGCTGCAGAAGGACATGGACAGGCTAGGAGAATGAGTAAAGAAGTGACAGATAGAATGAAGTGTAAAAATGTGATGTTATGCACTTTGATAGGAAGAATAGAGGTATAGACTATTTCTAAACAGGGAGAAGCTTCAGAAATCTGAAGCACAAAGGGATTTAAAAGTGCTAGTTCAGGATTCTCTTCAGACTAACATACAAGATCATTTGGCAGTTAGAAAGGCAAATGCAATGTTAGCATTCATTTCAAGGGGGCTACAATACAAGAGCGGGGATGTACTGCTAAGGCTGTATAAGGCTCTGGTCAGACCACATTTGGAATATTATGAGCAGTGTTGGGCACCATATCTAACAGAGGATGTGCTGGTCTTGGAGGAGGTCCAGAAGAGGTTTACAAGAATGATCCTGGGGATGAAGGGCTTGTAATAAAGAAGAGTGATTCAGGACTCTGGGTGATCTGATTCAAACCTACAGAATATTGAGAGGCCTGGGTAGAGTGGACATGGAGACAATGTTTCCACTAGTAGGAGACCCTAGAACAGCATCAGATTGAAGGGATAACCCTTTTGAACTGAGAGGAGGAGTTATTTCTTCAGCCAGAGGGTGGTAATTCTGTGGAACTCATTGCTGCAGAAAGCTGTGGAGGCCAAGTTATTGAGTGTCTTTAAGACAGAGATAGATAGATTCTTGATTAGTAAGAGGATCATTAGTTATGAGGAGAAGGCAGGGGAATTAGGTTGAGAAACATATCAGCTGTGATCAAATGGTGAAGCAGACTTGATGTTAACTGAATGTTAAATTCTAAATGTCATTGTCACTGTTTCTAGTGGATTGTTTTTTCTGAGATCATTTAGTAAAACTGTCTCAATAATGTGAAATACAGTGTGTTATCTCTTTCATGTGCAAACATATTAAAATGTTTATTTTTACCTTGACAGTCATGTTACTTTACCTTAGGCTCTAGCTTAGAAAACCTCTCTTCCCCCTATACCCCAATCCCCCTCTTACCAGCTGAAACTTCAGCTAGCCTCAGTGGACCTTTACCTTGCTCAATTAGGCAGAGTGATGGCTCTTAATGTGTGCTCTGATATTGATAAAATCTCACTTGTGCTGAGGAACTGGTTGGACTAGCTCCTCAAAGCACAGGTTCCCTCACTCTTGCCCTTATTAAGACCATAACATGTAAGATGTTATGCCACTTAGTCCATCGAGTATGAACTCTCATTCAATGAGATCATGGCTGATCTGATAATCTGCAACTCCATGTTCCTGTGTTTTCCCCATTACCCTTGATTCCTTGAAATCTTTCTATCTCATCCTTGAATATACTCATTGACCTGGTTTTGAATCTCACAGAAATCACTACCCTCTGAGAAAAGAAGTTTCTCCTCATCTCTGTTTCAAATAGATGACCATATGCTCCTCCAATCATAGATTCTGTCTCTTGAGGAGCAGCAAGAGAGGGAGGGAATCTGTGATTGGAGGTGTTGGAGTCAGACAGATTCTCTTATTGGAGAGGCTGCTCTCCACATCTTCTGTTTCCATTACGCACAGGAATGAACTCAATCCTTGTTTGGTCACCCACGATTGTTTTTTTTCCCTACGTGTTTTGTAGGCTTTTAGTCTGGGCTTGTGGAAGAGTTTGGAAACTTCAACTTGAAATATTAACTTTGTTTCTCTCTACTCAGATGCTTCTAAACTGTTGAACTTCTCCAGCACTTCCTGTTTTTATTTGGGATTCTATCCTATTCTGACAGATGGTGGCACTAATTGAGGTCACACATAGAATCAATAATCCCCTGTTGCTTGGGAATTCCTGCCACTTCATAAAATTACATTGGTTACTTATGCTGCTGCTGTGCCCAAGGGGTGTTTATTAACTGACTTGAGCTACCAAACAATGCAACTATGAATGACTTAATGCGTCTATGCACAATTGATTGGCTAATGTTAATGAAGTTTCCTGTTGCAGCCTGAAATTATCCGGCAGCATAAATATTCAGCATGGTTGTGATGTTTGCAGTCACTGACAGTGTCATTCTTGTGGTGAAAGTGAGCATTACGTTAAGTCGCTGTATGTGGCTTGGGTTAAAGTTGGTTCTATTTTGAAGTGTGACCATGGTAAGCATTGCTTCTATGCCCAGTCTGAAGGTGTGAATGTTTGTGCTTTGTTTCCTGATAAATGTGAGTATCATGATGCGTCTCTTAATGCTATGTAATTTTCTTTGCTTCTCTTTGTCCTTCAAACAACAAAGTTGTGAGGGTATTTCCAAGTGGAAACCAATTGAGCTCTCTTCAGTTAGTAGCAGTGAAAATTAGTCTTTGAGCAAAAGACAGAGACTCAAATAGTCAAGGAATGTCAGTGATAAATAACAATAAAAATTTTGTGCATCTCTACTATACACTTTTTAATTATCAAGTAGCAAGCCTATTTATTTGAGCATTAATAAACATAAATTTTGAATGTGCAAAAGAGCATTAATAATGATGACTGCCAATTTTAAGTGATAGCCCATTTTAAGGGGAGGCAATGACCTAAGTGTTATTATCACTAGATAGTTAATCTAGAGACTCAGATAACATTCTAGCAACTGGAGTTTGAACCTCACCACAGTGGGATTATTAAATTTGAATTAAATAAAAATTCGAAATTTAGAGTCTCATGGTGACCATGAATCCATTGTCGACTGTTGGAAAAAATCCATCCCCATGGGGAAGGAAACTGCCATTCTTTCCTGGTCTGGCGTCCATGTGACTCCAGACCCAAAGCAATGTGGTTGACTCTTAACTGCAAGATGGACAATAAATGCTGGCCTAGCCAGCAACACCCTCATCCTGAGAATGAATTTAAAAAAGGTATCATTCAGGTATGAGGAAGGAAAATTAGATAAAGCAACCACGGTCCAAAGTCTCAGAGAATGGATCTCTGCACTATTTTCTAACCCTGTTGGTCAGAGAACTCTCTTAAAAATTGGATTTAGATTTAGATTTTATTTTCACATGTACTCGAGTACAGGAGTACAAGAGTATAGCGAAAAGTGTACAAAATTCTCATTCTCTGGCACCATCTTAGTATACAAAGGCCAGAATTAAAGACAGAAGCAGAAATAAAAGAAACGGCCAAAAGAAAATAAAACATCCAGATCGCTCCCCTGCCTCTGCCATGAGTCCTCACTGTCAGAAAAACAAAGCCACCAAGTCCATCCCTCAGTCTGTGAACACTCAAGTGCCCCAAATCAGTCAACTGTCTCTGTGAGAACATGGAAGAAAAATGTTCACATTTTGGTCATTCGAAATCAATATCACAAGAATATAACTCTTCTATTATTGCAACACTGCACTGATGGGAATATTTTTGAAATTACATTTTGGACAGCACACAGAAATATAATTGGCTTGGAGCAAATGGCCCACTTAGGAGTTAGATTAAAGTTCAACCATACTTGAGAACATTAACAGTAGAATTTATGCCTTTGTCCTCATGTAAAACCCACTTTCTCCCTGTGGCCCAAATGGTTGTTTCTAATAATAATTTTCTTGCTTTCAAACCCTGCTATGATATTTCTCATATTTCCCAACTATTTTCTGATAGACGTCTGCAGTCTGTGTACCTACAGACATGAGCTTACTCCTTATTTGAATTTTCAATTTTTGAAAAATCATCTTCAATAGATTGTGTCAAGATGGCCAAAACAACCATTTGTTCCTCAAACCATAGATTCTATCTCTTGAGGAGCAATAGAAGTGGTTGAGAGGGAACTTGTGATTGGAGGAGCTGGAATGAGATAAGATCTCTGATTGGAGGAGCAGCAAAATCCTCACAGATTCTGTCTCTATCATGCACCGAGGAGAGTTCATTTCCTGACTGGTCACCCCATCACTGAATTTTTTTTCCTGTCAAAACCTGATTTTTCAATTTTCAAATGTTCAACATTCCAGGAGAGGACAAAGAATTCAAATACTTTATACCAAATACTTTAATGATTGGGCAGAATGGTGGCAGAATAGGAAATGAAAAGGAAGCAAATCCTGGATCTCACTACCTCTTGGGATGTCCTGTCTCAAACTCTCAAAAGATATGTGGGTTCAGAATTAGCCTGTTTAATTACATGAAGGTCCATGCCAGATATTCATGACTCTGAGTAGATATCCTCCTTGAATTGAGAGACTGCTAACAACAACAAGAGCTCACTCTCTGTCAAAAAGGACGTCTTGCATTTACAAAGCACTTTTCATGACCACCAGATGTCTTAAAGCACTTTATAGCCAATGATGCTCCATTTTTTAAAACCGTGATCATAGAGGAAGCACAACAACCAATTGCACTCAGCAAACTCCCATGAACAGCATTGTGCTAATAGTTTCTTGTACTGTTGATTGAGTGATAAATATTGACCTGGACTTCAGCAATAATCGCACTGCTCTATTTAAAAATGGGATTATTTACATTAACTCAAGCAGACTCATTCTATTTGACCAGGCTCAATTCTAATGTCAAGCTTTTAACCTCATTGCCAATCTTTTCCTGGGTATTAATTGTGGTGGAAGCGAGTTAAAATTGAGGCCATGTTTCAATAATGATTATTTCACTGTACCCATTTCCTTTTTGATATTTTAAATATTGTTGAGATATGTTATACCACACATCTGGAGCAATTAAGGACTTGAACTCCCTGGCCCAGAGGTAATGGACATTCTAATTACATAATTAGAGCCCAGCCTCTGCAGTCCTCACTTTCTCCACAATTCGAGCCCCGATGACCCATTTTCACACTTGCCACTTTTGTTGCAGTTCTCTGGTTGGCCATTAGTGTCACTACTGAACACAATGCAACCATTTCGAATGAGACGGATAAAATGAAGCAAATCCTGCAGGAGGTGATAAAGACTAACCAGAAATAGGTCTGATCCATGAAGAGTACAGTTAAGTAAGGGTAAAGGCAAACTGATAAAATGGTTGGAAAATCAGCATCAGGAATATTCCATAGTGTACTGCTGGACTATACGTAAAAACTGAATCGCTGGAATGTTACTTTTAAAAGAAATGCATTTATTGCATCATTAAAATTATTGTCTTCTGATTCAAACTGATATAAAAAAACTGTTTGAAACAATTCACTAGCTTATAGAGTGAAACTCCACAGACTCAAGATCAATGGGAAACCTAATGGTGACTAAGGAGTTAGTTCAACAAGTCTCATGGTAAGGCAATGCAGGTTGCTCAGTTACGTATGTGAGATCGAAAATTGTGGTGGAATTGTTTCACTTTCAAAATTACTGAATTAAATTATTGAATTAAATAGTTTACGCAACGTTAATACTTCATTCTAATATACTTAATCCACTACGTGGAATATACAGCACAGAAACAGGCCATTTGGCCCAACTAATATATATTGTTATTTATGCTACATACGTCTCTACCCATTACTCTTCACCTAACTCTTATCCACATAATGTTTGACTCCTTTCTCCCCTGAATTTATTTCGTACACTAACACTCACATTGTAATTACACCAACACTATTTGCCTCAACTGCTCTTTTAATGTTGTCACATTCTACCTACTGTCTGCATAAAGAAAATTCTCCTGAATTCCCTTCTGGATTAATAAGTGGTTATGTTATATTTTGACTCCTAGTTTTGTCTTCCCTATAAATAGAAATATGTTTTCCTTTCTATTGAACCTTCTCATTATCCTAAAGACACCCATCAGGTCATCCATCAGCCTTCTTTTCTTGAGGGAAAAGATCTTCAACCTACTCAACTTTTCTTGAAAGATGTAGCCTCTCAGTTCTGCTATCATCCTTATAAATCTTTTTTGCACCTTCTTCACTACATTTCTACCTTTTCTATAATATGAAGATCTTAGCTGTTATTAATATTCCAATGTTGTTTGATTATGTTTAACGTTAATTGTCTGTTTCTCACTTTTGGTCCTCTGGAAATGAACCTCATTTTTTAAAAACTATAAGAACTACGAATGTTGTAAATCAGAGACAAAAATAGAAATTGCTGGAAAAGCTCAGCAGGTATAGCAGCATCCATGCAGAGAAATCAAAGTTAACCTTTCGGGTTGAGGGACCCTTTTCTCAGTTCCCAAAATGTTAACTGATTACTCTTCACAGAGGCTGCCAGACATTCTGAGCTTCTCCAGCAATTTCTATTTTTTGTCTCAACCTAATTTCTTGTTTGTTTTTAGTGGTCATATTAACTTGTGTCACCATTTTCAGTCATTCGTGGATCTCTATTGCCAAATCCCTTTACTTCTTTGTCCATTTGTTCTCAGAAATGTATAACATTTCTATTTTCCCCTCCAAACAGCAACACCTCAGACTTATCTATATTGACAAGATATGTCAAGGTGTTTCTCAATATAAATGATACCCCACCAATTTGGTGTCATTGCCAAATTTGAACTTATATTTATGATTTTGCAGTCCAGTTTTTTAAATCCAAATGTTGAACAACAGAGATCCAGTGCCAATAGAAAATGGGATTCACATTGTTAAGTGGTTGTTTTTGACTGACATAGACTTAATGGGCTGAAGAGCCTTTGTCAGTGCTGTAGGACAAATGAATCGATGACAATACTGCAGAACTCCACTCCCCAGACACAACCAGTCCAAAAAACTACTCAAAACTTGGAATGGTGTTATATTGAACCTGAAACATTCACTCTATTTTTCTCTCTCCAGAGTTGCTGCCAAAGACTTGATGAGTTTTTCCAACACTTTCTATTTTCCTTCAGATCTCCTGTATCTGCAGCATTTTGCTTTTGTATTTCTCTTAACCCTTGCCTGTTTTCTGTATTTTCTAGGCAGCTTGCTATCTGCCTCCTGATTCTTCATGCTTTGACCTTAGTCATTGAGTCATTGCGATCTTTTTACCAACTGGATCTAATATGCTGAGCAGTTGTCAATGGAGTTAGTGCATTTGATCAACTATTCTAAATGGGAATGAGAAATCTTGATGGCCTGAATGGAGTAATCCACTGAGGACAAAACATTCCAGGAGAAAGAAATTAAATGGTACTTAATGAATATTAGTCTCAGAGTAGGAATGATACTTGAATGACATTTCTGAAATATTTTTGATTTTTCAAGTTCAGAAAGCAATGTATCAGAGAATTGTGGTGAATATTTTGATGATAACATTGTGTTCTGTGACACAACAGCTATAACAGCTGCCCATTTGATAGGATGTGGCCAATATGGCGGCACAGTGGCACGGTGGTTAGCACTGCTGCCTCGCAGCGCTGGAGACCCGGGTTCAATTCCCGCCTCAGGCGACTGACTGTGTGGAGTTTGCACATTCTCCCTGTGTCTGCATGGGTTTCCTCCGGGTGCTCCGGTTTCCTCCCACAGTCCAAAGATGTGCAGGTTAGGTGAATTGGCCATGCTAAATTGCCCGTAGTGTTAGGTAAAGGGTAAATGTAGGGGTATGGGTATGGGTATGGGTGGGTTGCGCTTCGGCGGGTCGGTGTGGACTTGTTGGGCCGAAGGGCCTGTTTTCACACTGTAATGTAAACTGTAATCTAATAATGTGATGTTGGATGGCCAAAATGTTCCAACACTATAGACGCAGCAGTGCTGCCTTCTTTCAATGTACAGGTGATTTCTGAGGGTGGCACAGTGGCTCAATGGTTGGCACTGCTGCCTCACAGTGTCAGGGGTCTGGGTTTGATTCCACCCTAAGGTGACTGTGTGTATGTACTTTGCACATCCTCCCTGTGACTGCGTGGGTTTCCTCCGGGTGGTCTGGTTTCCTCTCACAGTCCAAAGATGTGCAGTTAGGTGTATTGGCCATGCCAAATTGCCCATAGTGTCCAGGGGTGGGTTAGCCATGGAAGTGCAAGATTATGTGGGTAGGATGCTTATTGGAGGGTTGATGTAGACTTGAACCAAATTGCCTGCTCCCACACTGTAGGAATTCTATGAACAAAGTCAAAAAAGCTTTTTTATCTTCTAGCAGTTAGTGCTAAAAATTCCAACAAGACTCTGGACCTGACCTTTGGTAGATTAGGGACATGTTCTCCTGATCCATGACAGTCTCATTGTTAGAGGACAAATGCTTAGGGACAAGTTCAAATATCCACCAGGGTCATGGTGTGGCACATATCTGGTTTCCTCAAACAGCTATTTCATTACTTAGTTTTATCAAGAGCATTTTACAATAGAGCGAAGTTATGGGATATAAGATTAGTAGTATCTGTTGTTTTCCCTAGAACTGTGCCACACCAAGGACTCTTAAAATGGAGCAGCAAGAAGAAAGGCAGAGAAAAGCTAATGAAGTTGATCATGAGACAGAAGAATTATCTGCTGAACAATCTACTCAAATACTGCAGTCATCAGATAAATTGCAACTACTTAAAGCTTTATTAATGCAGTACTTGCTTATCAGTCAATGCACAAACCCTCCCACAAGTGCCCAATTTCAGTGTGAATTAAAATATTTTTCAATTAGTCCCACATACACATCTGCAATAATTGAGTGGTGCGTTGGCTCAGTGGTTAGCACTACTACCTTACAGCACCAGGGACCTGGGTTCAATTCCACCCTCAGTCTGTGGAGTTTGCATGTTCTTTCGGTGTCTGTTTGGGTGCATTGGTTTTGACCCCAGATTAAAGATGTGCAGATTAGGTGGATTAATAGTGCTTAAATTGTGCAGGTTAGGTGAATTAGCCATTGGAAATGCAGGTTTCTAGGGACAGGATAGAGTAGTGAGTTTGGGTGGAATGCTGTTTGGAGGGTTGGTGTGGACATGATTGGCTGAATTGCCTGTTCTAGGTATTCTATGAATATGACGGGTTTCTTCCGAAGAACCTGAATTAACCTCATGATAAGCACTGTCAGGACACGTTGTAATAGAACAATTGTTATTATCCTTTATTATATTCATCACATTTGTTATGATGCTTTCCCTTAGTGAAAATGTACAATGTGTATTTTCTATTTCTTGATGTTCTGGTGTCTCCCTTTAATTTCTTTTTAGTGAGAAGATGAAGTGACATGGATGGTTACTGGGTGTCAATACCTGCCTCTAGGAGCATGCATGGTTTCGTCTCTGCTTCAGATGGGTCCGAAGATGGCACTGCAAGTGAAGGTACAATAGTTAGAGATTAAATGGCTGACTGGGTCTGAATCATCAGCCATTCTGTAGTCGTTATTTAGGTGAAATGGCAGGCATTTTGGGATGCGACAGTTTTGAGAGACATTACAATCATTTGTGCCAATTCTTGCCAATACCCTGCTGCTGGGCATTCTGTCAGCATGGTCAGAGAGCCTGTAAGGTAGTAGAAGTGTGTGGCAGTGTGACTCTGTTTCTCCAAATCGATAATCCTGGGGGCAAAGCAGTTTGGTATTGACCAGATTTAGTGGTCAAATCCTAGCATATCAATTAAATTCATTATGTGGGCTTGTGTGTTGGGGAATGGTGGGCTTGAAGGAGGATTCTGAAAGTTCCATCATAAATTCTTTATTATTTCATATTAATTGTAAGCAAAAGGTAGATACTAACTGGGGATTCACTTGTGCTCCCACAAATAGGAATGACTCAGTCTGTAGTTGTTGGATTATAGAGTGCGTGTCTTTAATCTGTATCTCATAAAATCATATCTCTGCAAATAAATTTAGTTTGGAGAGATTGGTTCCAGTTCTACCCTTCACCACTTGGCTTTCTGAAGTATAATATTCATGCCTAAAATTTGAATGGCGCTAAATGATGTTTATGTCTACAGCACAGTAAAGGGTAATTCAGTCCAACTGTGGTTAAGGTGAACATCTATCTACTCTCTCCCTATCTAATTCTTTCAGCATACTTTCTATTCCTTTGTTCCTCGTATTTATCTAACTTTCCATTAAATACAGTCATGTTATTCACTTCAACAACCTCTTGTTATAACATGTTCCAGTCTATCCAACTTCCTTCTCTTTGAACTTATTATGTCTGAAGGAACAAGGAACTTTGTGAAGGAGGCACAGGATCTCTCCAATTCAAGCATTTAAATGCAAGGTTCAGAACCTGGCCATGTACCAAGATGATCTCTGAAAAGGTTAGCCCTGCCATTAAGACAGGACTGCTCTTCACAAGAGACAGTAAATTAAAATGTACACTCAAAAGAACGCAAAGTGATTAATTTGTACTCCCACATCAACAGAAATAAATTTCCTGGCTTTTGCCCAGCAACACCATGCACATTCCTATTGTGCTCGTGTGGTACTCAACATGCTTCCTCAAGGAGATGGTCCTTTCTTTGCTTTTGATGGGTCTGAAGATGGTACAAATGAAGGCACTTGGTTAGAAATGAAATGGCTGATTGGTTCTGCATTGTGAGTCACTCTCCCATGTAGGTATTCAAAAGTAGCATGGGAAAGCAAACTACAGGGTCTCTGGAAATGAAGTTTACACATTTCCGCTTCAACTATAGAGCAATGCTACATATGATGGTGGAAGTAGCTCAGCAGAAATATTGGTGGGCTGACCAGTAGAGTTGCAATAATTGGTGATTTCAGTTACCCTCAGGGTAGACTAAGGAAAAGGTAGTGTGGAGCATGGAAGGGAAGAAATGGTTGCAATGTGTGTTGGAGAATGCTCTGGGACAGTCCATTTTCAGTCCTATCAGGGAGGGTGTTGTGCTGGATCTGTTCCTAGGAAATGAGACAGGACAAGAAGGGGAGCATTTAAGAAATAGTGATCAGAATGCAATATGGTTCAGTATTAGTTTGGAAAAAGATAAAATCAGTCAAGGATTAAGATCCCAGGCTAGGAAAGAGCACATTTGAGGAGTCTAAAAGTTATATTTGAGCGAGTTAATGAGAAACACATTTTGGTGGATGAAACAGTGGACAAAAAAAATGAGAGAATGTCAAAAGAGAGATGAATAGAGTGTAAGCCATGTGCATACCCATGACAAATAACGGGGTATCCAAAACTAAAATATCCTGGATATCTGAAGATATTTGTGAGATAATAAGGAAGACAAAGGAGACATATAATGCATACTGGAATAATAGTAACAACAGAAATCAGGAAGAGAATCTCAAATGCAGGAGAAAGGCTAAGGCTGGAATAGGGAAGGCTAAGGAGAAGTATGAAGAAAGAATGACAGGCTGCACTAAAGCAAATAATGAAATTTTCTTTGAACATATTAATAAAGATAAGTGAAGGATAGAATGGGGCTCATAAGGAAAAAGCAGGCTGCTCACTGAAGCAAAGGATACGGCAGAGGTCCAAAATTAATATTTTGCTTCTGTCTTTACAAAAGTAAAAAATGGTGACAATGGCCGAGTTGAAAATGTGTGTGTTGAGCAACTGAGCAGTATAGTGCTAGATAAAGAAGAGATGCTAAAAAAGGCTGGCACTCCAGGGAGACAAATTACCAGGTCTAGGTGGGCTGCATTCTAGATTGCTGAAAGATGTAATGAAGTAAATTGTGGCATCATTGACAAAAATTTTCCAGTCCTCTCTGAACACTGGATTAGTTCCAAGGGATGAAAGGATTGCAAATGTATTACCATTGTTTAAGAAAAGGGCAAAGGATAACGTAGGAAACTACTGACCTGTCAGCTTGACATCAATTGTGGGATAACTGATGGAGGCCATATACAGGATAAGATGAAGATCCATTTAGGGAAACATAGGTTAATATCAGGCAGTCAATATGGCTTTGTCGAGGATAGGTCATGTCTGACAAATTGAATTCTTTGACAAGTTGACATAGGCCGCGGATGAGGGTAATGCTGTAGATGTTGTATATTTGGACTTTGAGAAAAGATTTGATATGGCATCACATGGCAGCTATGTTTAGCAAATTAGAAATGTTTGGGATTGATATATTTTGGCAACATGATTTTACATTGGCTAAAAGGTGGGAAACAGAGTGTAGATATATATGGGCATTTCTCACACTGGAGATGAGTTAAAAGTAGTATTTCCCAGGGATCGGTGTTGGGACCCTTGCATTTTCTGACGAGTATTTTGCATCATTATTTACTGTAGAAAAGGACATGGAAAATATAGAATGTAAGGAAATAGATGGTGACATCTTGAAAAATGTCCATATTACAGAGGAAGAAGGGCTGGATGTCTTGAAACACATAAAAGCAGATAAATCCCCATGACCTAATCAGGTGTACCCTAGAACTCTGTGGGAAGCTAGGGAAGTGACTGCTGGGGCCCTTACTGAGATATTTGTATCATCAATAGTTACAGGTGAGGTACTGGAAGATTGGAGGTTGGCTAATGTGGTGCCACTGTTTAAGAATGGTGGTAAGGACAAGCCAGGGAACTATACACAGTGAGCCTGACGTCGGTTGTGGGCAAGTTGTTGGAGGGAATCCTGAGGGACAGGATGTGCATGTATTTGTAAAGGCAAGGACTGATTAGGTATAGTCAATATGGCTTTGTGCGTGGGAAATCATGTATCACAAACTTGATTGCGTTTTTTTGAAGAGGTAACAAAGGGGATTGATGAGGGCAGAGTGGTGGACGTGATCTAAAAGGATTTCAGTAAGGCATTTGACAAGGTTTCCCATGGGAGACTGGTAAGCAAGGTTAGATCTCATGGAATCCAGGGAGAACTAGCCATTTGGATACAAAACTGGCTCAAAGTAGAAGACAGAGGGTGGTGGTGGAGGGTTGTTTTTCAGACTGTGGTCAGTGGAGTGCCACAAGCATCGGTGCTGGGCCCTCTACTTTTCGTCATTTACATAAATGATTTGGATGTGAGCATAAGACAGATAGTTAGTAAGTTTGCAGATGACACCAAAATTTGAGGTGTAGTGGACAGCAAAGAAGGTTATCTCAGATTACAACGGGATCTCGATCAGATGGGCCAATGGGCTGAGAAGTGGCAGATGGAGTTTAATTCAGATAAATGCGAGATGCTGCACTTAGGGAAAGCAAATCTTAGCAGGACTTATACACTTAATGGTAAGGTCCTAGGGAGTGTTCCTGAACAAAGAGACTTTGGAATGCAGGTTCATAGCTCCTTCAAAGTGGAGTCGCAGGTAGATAGGATAGTGAAGAAGGCATTTGGTATGCTTTCCTTTATTGGTCAGAGTATTGAGTACAGGAGTTGGGAGGTCATGTTGCGGCTGTACAGGACATTGATTAGACTACTGTTGCAATACCTGTTCCCTGGATGCTGCCTGACCTGCTGTGCTGTTCCAGCAATAAAGTTTCAACTTTGATCTCCAGCATCTGCAGACCTCACTTTCTCCTGCATGCAATTCTGGTCTCCTTCCTATCGGAAAGATGTTGTGAAACTTGAAAGCGTTCAGAAAAGATTTACAAGGATGTTGCCAGGGCTGGAGGATTTGAGCTATAAGGAGAGGCTGAACAGGCTGGGGCTGTTTTCCCTGGAGGGTCGGAGGCTGAGGGGTTCCCTTAAAGAGGTTTATAAAATCATGAGTGGTATGGATAAAATAAATAGACAAAGTATTTACCCTGGGGTGGGGGAGTCCAGAACAAGAGGGCATAGGTTTAGGGTGAGAGGGGGAAGATATGAAAGAGACCTAAGGGGCAACCTTTTCACTCAGAGAGTGGTACGTGTATGGAATGAGCTGCCAGAGGAAGTGGTGAAGATGAGTACAATTGCAACATTTAAAAGGCATCTGGATGGGTTTATGAATAGGAAGGGTTTGGAGGGATATGGGTCAGATGCTGGCAGGTGGGACTAGATTGGGTTGGGATATCTGGTCGGCATGGACAAGTTGGACTATAGGGTCTGTTCCCGTGCTGTACATCTCCATGACTCCATTTGGAGATGGATGATGATGGCAAAATCTTTAAACTTGCAGATGATTCTAAATTACAGAGAATAGTGAATTGTGGGAATGATGCTGAGTGACTTCAGAAGGAGATTGATAGGTTGGCTAATAGGGCAGAGACCTGTGTTATGAAGATGTGAGTGTGCTGTACCCTTAGAAGAGTTAAAAGCTAGTAGAACTACCTGACACAGCACCAAGTTTTCTGAATAAGGTAACAATGTAACACTTGGTTGAAAGCTAGATTAGCTGGTTGCCTGGAAACGACAAAACAGATTCGAATTAGGCCAATAAGTTTAAATTATACCCCCAAAAATATCAAATTCCAATCAAGTTTGAATTTGGTATATTGACAATCTTAAAAGCCAATGACGTAATCCAATGCTGTGGGGATATATGACCGGGAAAAATTGAACCGTTGAGAGGAGAACTGCCAAGCCAACAGCCTCTGCAGACTGCCTGGAGAAGAGCTCTCTTAAAGGTACCTATATTGATCAGTGATGTGTGAAGCATAATCCCTAAGAAGAAGAAAAGAAGACACAGGAAGATCCAAATACAAGACTCAGCAGCTGGCTTGTTTTGAAAACTTAAGTTTTTGGTAAATCTTAATCGGGAGGGGGTTTTTATCGAACTAGTATTGTCGAAGGGAAGGTAAAAGATCGATTAGAGGAAGGAGTTGTAAACAGTTGTTAGCTAATTATTCTCTGTTATACTTTAAGAAATAAAGTTGTAAATTTGTACTTTAAATTGTTCTTGGTCTCTCGAATTTTCACAGATTACTCCACAGGATAAGTCTTTTCTGTGTTGCTAGTTTAAATTAAGCAGGAGGGTTTACCCTGTTTTGTAACATTTGGCAGTTGAATTTCAATGTAGAGAAATGTGAGGTAAAGCATTTTGGTAGAAGAAGCACAGAGAGACAATATAGGCTCAATGGTATAACTTCAAGGAGAGTACAGGAGCAGGAGGACATCGGGTTTCATGTGTATGATGGTCTGAAGGTGGCCAGGCAAGTAGAAACACTTGTTAGGAAGGCTTACAGAAGTTTGGGGTTTATAAGTAGAGGCATGAATTATAGAAGCAAGAAGGTGATGCTATATCTCTACAAATTATTGGCCAGACCACATTTGGAGTATTGTGTTCAGTTCTGGGCACCTTATTTAAGAAAAGATGTTAAAACCCAGAAGAAAGTTCAAAGGAGGTTGACTAGAATGATACTAGGTAAAAACAATGACTGCAGATGCTGGAAACCAGATTCTGGATTAGTGGTGCTGGAAGAGCACAGCAGTTCAGGCATCATCTGTGCTCTTCCAGCACCACTAATCCAGAATCTGGTTTCCAGCATCTGCAGTCATTGTTTTTACCTAGTTGATTTTAACCCTACTGCGAATCCTCTTGCAAGGATGCCTGCCTTGAAGAAGTTTTCCTCCTCTCTCTACAAGAATCTCAGGGAGTCCCTCTCCCACTGCAACTCCCAGGTCATTTCCTCTGACCTGAAGCTCTTCCTCTATGCTACTCTCTCCCCACCCCCACCCTCCTCTAGCTTATCTCTTCACGCTTCAGGCTCATTGCCTTTATTCCTGATGAAGGGCTTTTGCCCGAAAAGTTGATTTCAAAGCTCCTTGGATGCTGCCTGAACTGCTGTGCTCTTCCAGCACTACTAATCTAGAATGATACCAGGAATGGGGGATTTTAGATGCAAGGAAAAATGAGAGAAACTGGGCTTATTCTATTGAAGCAGAGATTAGGAGGTGACCTTATTGAGCTGTTCAAAATTATGAACATTTTTGACAGGGTAAAGAAGGATATTTTGTTTACACTAGTTCATAGTTGAGGGTCACAATTTCAAGACTGTCGGCAAGACAGCTAGGAGAGAGATGAGGAGAAATATCTTTACTCAGAGAGACATGAGAATTTGGAATACACTGCCTGGGAGAGTGGTGGAGGGGGATTCCATAGAAGGTTTCAAAAGAGAGCTGGATACATATATTTGAAAGTGATGAAGTTAGAGAGCTGAAGAGATAGGGCTGAATAATGGGACTGACTGGGTAGCTCTTTTGGGAGCCAGTACAAACATGATGGTATGGATGTCCTCCTTCTGTACTGTAAAGTTCTGTGATTACATAAAGCAAGAAGCCAAGAAAAGGGGCCATGATGGGCATAGACCAGACAGAGATTTTAAACTGGGAGATACGGTCCACTTAAGGAACTTTGGTGATGGCTCTTCGTGGATTCCTGGAATTATCTTGAAAAATGGGACCGGTATCATATATGGTTATACCCAGGGAAAAGACATATTGACTACCTCCGTCAGCAGGAAACCTCTACAGAAGTGATTGTTTTGACAGACACGCCACCAGTGGCATTCTGCAAACAGGAAATGCTGCTCTCTAAAAGCTCAAGAGCTAGCCCTGCGGACCATGAAGACTCCAATTCAGAGATGGAGACTGAGATGGCAGAAGCTCACTTGGAGGTGCCACTGAGGATGAACCCCTGGCAGCAACTCTTTGACAGACTTCACAGAAGGGATGTTTGCTTCCTCATTAAAGACTCCTCCCCCAACAAGACCTGGAAAACAACAAGAATGGGGCCATGGACAAAACGATGTAAGAGGTTCCTTTGTCACAGGAGAGAAGTGGGTACCTTTGGTCTTGAAGAGAAAGGGATATGATAATCCCTACAATGCCCATGGAGAATCACTAATTAATCTCCCTGTGGAGCTTGTTGAGTATGTGAGTTCCCTTTTTAACAGACAATGGCCTGCCCGGCTGGGACTCATCACCTGAACCCTTGATAAAGTAGATCCAGAGGGGCCCCTCTTGAGGTGCAGTGTTAGTGTCCCTACACTGGACCAAAAGACCTAGGTTCAAACCAACCCCTTCCAGAGGTGTGTAATGGTATTGCTGGATCTGATTTTTTTTAAAGCAATGCAGACCCAGGGAATGGTCTGTAGAACTGTCTGTCACAGCATGGGACTAGCCTACATATGCTATGAGTAGTGGCTCTATTTTGATGTTTAAAAATGAACAATATTCCTTTCCTGTTGGGTTTCCCGAGTTATTACACACAGAACACTTAATGGTAAGGTCCTGGGGAGTGTTGCTGAACAAAGAGACTTTAGAGTGCAGGTTAACAGTTCCTTGAAAGTCAAGTCACAAGTAGATAGGATAGTGAAGAAGGTGTTTGGTATGCTTTCCTTTATTGGTCAGAGCATTTAGAGTTGGGAGGTCATGCTGCAGCTGTACAGAACATTGGTTAAGTCACTTTTGGAATATTGTGTGTAATTCTGGTTTCCTTCCTATCAGAAGGATGTTGTGAAACTTGAAAGGGTTCAGAAAAGATTTACAAGGATGTTGCCAGGGTTGGAGGATTTGATCTATAGGGAGAGGTTGACGAAGTTAGGGCTGTTTTCCCTGGAGCATTGGAGGCTGAGAGGTGAGCTTAAAGAGGGGCATGGATAGGATAAATAAACAAGGTCTTTTCCCTGGGGTGGGGGAGTCCAGAACAAGAGGTCATAGGTTTAGGGTGAGAGGGGAAAGATATTAAAGGGAACGATGGGGCAACGTTTTCACGTAGAGGGTGGTGCGTGTATGGAATTAGTTGCCAGAGGAAGCGGTGGAGGCTGGTACAATTACAATATTTTAAAGGCATCTGGATGGATATATGAATAGGAAGGGTTTGGGGGATATAGGCCAAGTGCTGGGAAATGGAACAAGATTAGGTTACGGTATCTGATTGGGAGAAAGTGAGGACTGCAGATGCTGGAGATCAGAGTCAAGAATGTGGTGCTAGAAAAGCACAGCAGGTCAGGCAGCATCCGAGGAGCAGGAGAATCAACGTTTCAGGCATGAGCCCTTTCCTGATGAAGGGCTTATGCTCCTGCTGCTTGGATGCTGCCTGGCTTGCTGTGCTTTTCCAGCACCACACTCTCGACGAGGGTATCTGGTCGGTATGGAGGAGTTGGGATGAAGGGTCTGTTTCTGTGTTCTATGTCTCAATGACTCTATAATTACAAAAATGTTGCAATGCAGGAGAAGAGCATTTGGCTCAGTGTGCCTGCAGATGCTCTTCAAATGAGCATCATAACTTGGACACGGGTTAGGTCATTTAGGACTGAGATGAGGAGATGTTTCTTCACCCAGACAATGGTGAATCCATGAAATTTTCTGCCACAGAAAATAGTTGAGGCCAAAACATTCAATGTTCTCAAGATGGAGGTAGGTAGAGTTCTTGAGGCTGAATGGATCCAAGGATATGGGAAAAAAGTAGGAATGGGGTACTGGGTTGATCAGGCATAATCATATTGGATAGTGGACTAGGCACAAAGGGCCAAAGGGCCTATTCCTGCTCCTATTTTCTATATTTCTATGTTTTAGCAACATGGAGTTTCCATATTATTGCTACTTCCCTATCTGCTCTCTCCATCCTCGAGAAAAAGCCTTTGTGACTCTTTGTTGCTTGACCACAAATAGAGTCGACCTCTTCGACTTTCCTTGGTCCAGTCGCACTTACTCTAAGAACCCAGGACAATATACCTTGCAACTGAAATTTTCCAACGAAAATGTTCAGGGCCTAACAATAATTGGGCTGATTGAAAGAAACTTGAATGGGATTCAGCAGGTTTCCACAGATAGAAACATAGATGATAGGACCAGAAGTAGGCCATTCAACCCCTCAAACTGCTCCACCACTTGATATAATCATGAATGATCCTGAGCTCAATACCCTCATTTTGCCATCACCCCGCAACCCTTGATCCTTTTACCCCTAAGCTATATCTTTGAGGAGAAAGTGAGGTCTGCAGATGCTGGAGATCAGAGCTGGAAATGTGTTGCTGGAAAAGCGCAGCAGGTCAGGCAGCATCCAGGGAACAGGAGAATTGACGTTTCGGGCATAAGCCCTTCCTGAAGAAGGGCTTATGCCCGAAACATCGATTCTCCTGTTCCCTGGATGATGCCTGACCCCCTAAGCTATATCTACTTACTTCTTGAAAACACATAATGTTTTAGCCTCAACAACTTTCTGAGGTAGTGAATTCCATAGGCTCACCACTTTTTGGGTGGAAAAATTTCTTCTCATCTCAGTACTAAAAGCTTTATCTCTCCTCCTTAAACTATGACCCCTGGTCCTGGGCTCCCCAAACATCAGGAACATCCTCCTTCATGTAATCTGTTGAGTACCTGTTAGAATTTTATAGGTTTCTGAGAGTCCACCCCTCCCCCATTGTCCTAAACGCTAGTGAATACAATACCAACTCAAACTCTCCTTGTACATCAGTCCTGCCATCTCAGGAATCAAACTGATAAACTTGTGCTGAACTCCCTCTATTGCCTTTCTCAGGAAAAGAGACTAATATTGCACACCATATTCAAGGTGTGGTCTCATCAATGCCCTGCCTAATTACAGCAAGAAATCCTTGTTCCTGAACTTGAATCCCCTTGCTATGAAGGCGAACATACAGTTTGCCTTCTTTACTGCCTGCTACACCTACAAATTTACTTTCAATGACTGTTGCACAAGGACACCCTGCTCTCATTGAACATTTCCCTTTTGAAATTTACAGCCACTCAAATAACAATGTCTTTCTATTTTTGCTACCAAAATTGATAATCTCATTTATCCTCATAACACAGCATCTGACATGCACTTGCCCACTTACTCAGCCTGTTCAAATTACACTGCATCATCTTTGCATCCTCCACACAGCTCACCTTTCTACCCAGCTTTGAGTCATCTGCACATTTTGAGATTTACATTTAGTTCCTTCATCTAAATCAGTAACATATTGTTATGAAGATGTGGGTGTACTGTACCTTTAAGAGAGTTAAACACTAGCAGAACTACCTGACACAGCATCTAGTGTTCTGAACAAGATATATGGAACATTTGGTCTAACAGCTCAATTAGCTGGTTGCCTGGAGATGACAAAACAAATTTGAATTAGACCAATCAGTTTAAATTACACCCCAAAAAATAACAAAATCCAATCAAGTCTGAATTTAGTATATTGACAATCTTAAAAGCCAATGATACAATCCGATCCTTTGGGGGAGTATAAGACTGGAAAAAATTGAACAGTTGGGAGGAGAACTGCCAAGCCATCAGCATGTACAGAATGCCTGAAAAATAGCTCTCTTAAAAGTACCTTTATCGATCAGTAACCTGTGAAACAGAAATCCATAAGAAGAAGAAAAGAAGACTGAGGAAGATATAAAGAGAAGATTCGACATCTGGCTGGTTTTGAAAATCTGAACTTTGATAAATCTTAATCAGGGGTTTTATTGGACTAGAATTGTAGAAGGGGAAGGTAAAAGATAGGTTAGAGAAAGGAGTTGTAAATAGTTGTTAGTTAATTATCCTCTGTTATATTTCAAGAAATAAAGTTGTTAATTTTACATAAATTGTTCTTGGCGTCTTGAATTTTCACCGATTGCTGCACGGGATAAATCTTATCAGTGTTGCTGGTTTAAATTAAGCATGAGCGTTTACCCCATGTTGTAACAATATATTGTGAATAGCAGGGAACTCGGAGCTATCTCTGCAATAGCGTGCCTGGGAGAAAGTGAGGACTGCAGATGCTGAAGATCAGAGTCAAAATGTGTGGTGCTGGAAAAGCACTGCCTGTCAGGTAATATCCGAGGAGCAGGAGAATCAATGTTTCAAGCTTATGCTTGAAATGTCGACTCTCCTGCTCCTCCTAACTGACCGGCTGTGCTTTTCCAGCATCACACTTTTGACACCAGTCAGTGCCTGCCATTCAGAAAAAGACCCACTTATTCCTCCTCTTTATGTCTTGTCTGCTGACCAATTTTCTATGCATCTCAGTATATTACCCCCAATATTTGAAGTCTTGCATCTATAAATTAGCAAGGGGGAAACAGGGCAGACAAAAACCACATCCACCCCAAACAGACCCTCTTGGACAAAATTAAGGATATGTGGAAGTCAAAGCATTGGTCCTCTCGCACTCTAAATATCTGTTTCCTTATAAAATTGACAGATTAAGTACAGAATTGGCACATTAGTGGGTAACTACTCACCTTTCCGGGCCTAAAAGTAGTCATTTAGTTCTACATTTTCTTTCCAATTGTGTTTCCAGAAGAATTTCAAAACATCTGATTCAATGCTGATCTCAGAGACTTGAGGTCAGAAACAATGATCAACAGTCCCCATTACCTTTCCTACATTTCTTCCAGCCAAGTAGTGGGAGATGTTCTGGTGATGCCTGACTGTGGAAGCTGCAGTGGGCATTACAAACTCCAAATGGACAAATTCTCCCAAAGAGGCTTTGTAAACACTCAGGGCTCATTCACACTAACTAAGCTGACTTTAGAAAATAGGGCAAGGTCTGCATTAGAGAAGGTGAACATTCATAAGTCTGAACACAATATATTTATAGCCTTTCCAGAAATGGAAACATTTTCTCTTTGACTGCCCTTTGATGCCTTTCACTGCATTTTAAGCCCCTTTATCATTTTCCTCCTCAGATTGTTGTTTTTATTTCACAGTTATCATATATCAGTAAAATAAAAGCAAGAGCTCTCAATTTAATACTTCTTGAAATGAGCTTAATTTGTATTGTTTTGAACGTGTTACCTACATTGTCTCTTCAAAGATTTTGGTGTCTATACCCTTCTGATGTTCTGAACCCCTACCATTTTCTGTTTTGTAACTAATTTCTCATCTATTCTACTACCTGTGCCCTGACCTAGACTGTTCTGATTTCAGTCATGGATATGCCATATTAAGGGCCTTTTGAAAATCCAAATATATGAATATTATAGTTGTGGCAGGTGTACAACTACCTTAAATCTTGGATTGTCATTTATTACATAGTAATCATTTATGCATTTCCTAAGAATATTTTTGTTCACTCATGGTTCATGGGCATCACCCATTTTTAGTTGCCATTAAGAAGGTGGTGATGAGCTGCCTTCTTGAAATGCTGCAGTCCAAATGCAGTCGGTAGACTCACAATGTCCTTAGGGAGGGAATTCCGGAATTTTGATACAGCGATAGTGAAGGAACAGTAATGAAAGTCACGACAGTGGGTGGCTTGGAAGGGAAGCGCTTGGTGTGCTAGGAATGGGAGCTGTAATAGTTCTTTTTATCTTAGAAGAAAAATACATTATCTAGATGTCCAGCATTCCATGTATGATGGGCGGCACGGTGGCACAGTGGTTAGCACTTGCAGCGCCAGAGACGTGGGTTCAATTCCCGACTCAGGCGACTGACTGTGTGGAGTTTGCACGTTCTCCCCGTGTCTGCGTGGGTTTCCTCCGGGGGCTCCGGTTTCCTCCCACAGTCCAAAGATGTGCAAGTCAGGTGAATTGGCCATGCTAAATTGCCTGTAGTGTTAGGTAAAGGGGTAAATGTAGGGGTATGGGTGGGTTGCGGGTCGGTGTGGACTTGTTGGGCCGAAGGGCCTGTTTCCACACTGTAAGTAATCTAATCTAATCATTCACCTTGCACTGACAATTGATGTACTCTTTGAAGTGGCACATAAAGATCAAGATGGAGTTATTTTACTTTTTGTCTTTGTGTAAGCCATATTTCTTAAATGTGCCTCTCCACCTCTTTCAGTTACCCCATTCCATATGCTGCCTAACCTGCTGCGCTGTTCCAGCAACACATTTTCAGCTCTGATCTCCAGCATCTGCAGTCGTCACTTTCTCCTTGAGAATTATTTCGAGACGACCAAATTTAATTTGCTATGAAGCACTTTACCGTATGCAAAGAGCCCGTAGAAAAAGCTGGTGAAACTCAGTTGGTCTGGCAGCATCTGTAGAGACAAACATTTCGTTTGACTCCTTCGGTGTTTTCAAAGACTATTAAATAAGTCTTTGAACTCAGAATGTTAACTCTTGTTCATCAGTCTACAGACGCTGCAAGAGACCTGCAGAGTTTGTCTTGCACTTTTTCTTCACATTTTCAGATTGTTAGCATCCGCAGTATTTTGGTTTTATTTTTCAGGTACCAGAAAAGGAAGGTGTGTGTCGGTTATTATACCAGATCAATAATGCACACAGTTATCCAGTGCCTCTTGTTCCCAAATACTTGGAGCCAAAGCCCTGGACCGCGTCCCTCTCCATACCGCCCCCTGGCGCTAGCAACCTTAGCTGCCCAATGACCGGAGAATGAGAAGCGCGTTTCTATTGGGCGCGGGCTGGGGGAAGTTTTGTAAGACAGGCTGTGATTGGGTGTGGGCTGGGTTGTGATGCCGGAGCCTCGTTCCCATGCCCCGGTGGCTGCCTGGGCTCCGGACGCCGAGGGAGAGACATGGCAGCGGCTGGATCTGAGGGCGACTGTCTGGGGCCGGTCTGAAATCCGCCACCACCGCCGCAGCAGCACTAGCACGAAGAAGTAACCTGGGAGGACTCGAAAGGCCGGCGGGGAAGGCCGAGACCACGGCGTCCGATCGCATCGAAGGAGAGTGCGGGCGGATTAGCCGCTGGGTAGCGGCCCGACGGAGGCGGATTGTTATTGGGGGAGAGAGCGAGAGGGAGAGATCGGTGCCGGCGGGCGCTTCAAACCAACATATTTCAACTCCTAAATATTTCTCCACGTCCCGGCAGGAGGGAGGAGGAGGGAGGGGCGGCCGGAAATTTTTTTTGATTATAATCCCACCGGCAACAACCCCCTCCTCCCCCCAATCCCCCTCCTCCCCCCAATCCCCCTCCTCCTCCTCCTCCTCTCCCCCCCACCGATCCTCCAAACCGCCTTCCGCAGGATGAACTCGGTCAGGGCAGCCAACAGGCGACCGAGGCGACTATCGAGGCCGCGCCCCGTGCAGGAGAGAAACAACGTCGCGGGTAAGGAGGCGAGAGCCTGAGGGGGGAGGGGGGAGAGACGCTGAGAGACGGTGTGTGTGTGTGTTTACCTCCCCCTCCCCCTCCCCCTCCAGCAGCGGAGGATGGGGGAAGGGCGCGAGAGAAAATACCCCTCCACCCCCGCCCCCAGTAAAGGCTCCCCGTCCTCTCCCTCCTTCCCACCGCCAGTGCGACTGGAGAGACCGAGGCTTCCTCACCTCCTCGGACAGGCCAGGCCGCGCTTTGTTTGTGTCTTGGCATAATCCAGTGGTTTGGGAGCATGTTTGGTCTTTACACCACCACCTCCCTGCCCCTCTCTCTCTCTCTCTGGGGTGTATGTTGGATATAAAATGGAGCCGTCCGCTCGACACCTTTTTTTAATGTTTATTTTTGCCAGAGATTGGGAGAGAGGGTCGAAGGAATATTTTGTTAATGGCTCACCGTTTTAAACATGTTTTAACTCAATGTTTGAAAAAAAAATGATTGCACAATTCTTCCCTCTTTCCTCCCCACACCACCACCCCCCCCCACCACCACCACCACCAAAACCTCCAACACCCGACGTCAATTTGAAGAGTGCTGGACTGGATGCTTCTCTTTTTTTATTGCCCCACTCCATTTGCCACCTTTCTCTTTAAATGATCTCTCGGTGCCTGATGTTTGCTGCGTAGTTGGGCTGAACGCGTGTTGTTGATAAGCGACCAACTGCAAGCCTGTCACTGTAACAAATGTCAAATACATATAGACTTGAAGTGGGTTTATTTAATTTCATTGGATGTTTTAAAAACCCAGTTGTATTGAAGTTTTCATTTGCAAAGTTGCTCGAGTTTGTGCTTTTTTTTCATGACAAGGCCCATTTGAGCAAACCAAAAACAGTCTTGTGTTTCACCACTGACCTCGAGGGGTATTGTATCCGCCAGTTACTTTTTACTCGATACATATCACTTGTGTATAAGCATACTTAATTGCATTCGGTGAATTTAAATCTTTCTGAAAACATCTTTCAAAGTGATTACAGCATTCTTACCAAGTTATTAATGATTAGCATAATATTTCGTCAGGACTGTATCATGCTTGGTATGTACACTTCCATGTTATAGGAGAATGAAAGGTTCAGATTTGTCTATAATAACCAATGCTGATCAAACAGTCTTGCTCACCAGATTGCAAAATCATGTCATGTGCAAAGTTGTAACATATAAAGTATAAAATAAACTGTATTAATTGTTAATTCATCTGACTTAAATATTAAGGGCCTACTTACCTAGTCATTTCATCATGCAGGTACTGAGTTAGCAAAAACAATAAAGCTTAATCAAACATCCTACTACTATTTTGAAGATCTGGCTGAAGAGTGGTAAATAGTTTAATTTTGGTAAATGTGATATTGCATTTTAGCAAAACACATGAGGGCAGGACTTGTAAAAGTAGTGTGTTTTGTAGTGTTGTAGAACAGAGTTGGAGATAGCGAGAACTGCAGACGCTGGACAGTCTGTGGATAAAGAGTGGAGCTGGAAAAAGCACAACAGGTCAAGCATCAGAACAAGAGGAGTCAACGTTTCAGGTTGGAACCTTTCGACCTAGTGGTTCAAGTACATAATTCTTTGGAGTTCATGTCATATGTAGATAGGGTGGTTAAGTCATTTAGCATGCGTGCCTTTGTTGCTCCATCATTACGCAGAGGAGTTGGAATATTGTGTTAAGGTTGTGCACAATATTGATGAGACCTCTTCTGGAGTATTGTGTCCAGTTTTGGTTACCCTGCAGTAGGAAGGATATTAAGCTGGAGAGGGCTGAGAAGAGATTTACCAGGATGTTGCTGGACATGGAAAGTTTGAGTTACAGGGGAGACTGATTGGCTGGGACATTTTTCAATGGAGCATTGGTGTTTGAGAGGTGACCTTTTATAGAGGTTTATAAAATCATGAGTATAGATAAGGTGAATGGCAGATTTTTTTCCCTTGGGTGGGGGATTTCAAGACTGAGGGGCATAGTTTTAAGATGAGAGGAGAAAGATTTTTTCAAAAGTGAGTGAGCTCGGGCTTTTCATGCTGGAGAAGGAGGAAGAGAGGTGACTTAGAGGTGTATAAGGTAATGAGAGGCATAGATAGAGTAGATAGCCAGAGACTTTTCCCCAGGACTGAAGTGGCTGTCATGAGGGATCATAATTTTAAGGTGATTGGAGGAAAGTGTAGGGGAGATGTCAGAGTGAGGTTCTTTACACAGACTGGTAGGTGTGTGGAATGCAGTGCCAGCGATGTTAGTAGAGTCAGAGATGTTAGGGACATTTAAGCGTTTGCTGGACAACCACATGGACGGCAGTAAATTGAGGGATGTGTAGGTTAGGTTGATCTTAGATTAAGATAAATGCTTGGCACAACATCGTGGGCCGAAGGGCCTGTTCTGTGCTGTACTGTTCAATATTCTATATGTTCTAAAGCCAGGGGGAAAATTTATTTACACAGTGGAGTGAACTTCCAAAGGAAATGGTGGATGCAGGTACAACGTTTGAAAGGCATTTAGGTAAGTACATGAATAAGAAATGTTTGGAAGGATATGGGTCAAGTGCAGGCAGGTAGGACTAGTTTAGTTTGGGATTATGGTCAACATTGACTGTTTGGAACAAAAGGTCTGTTTCCGTGCTGTATGACTCTTGTTTTCATTCGTGTGGATGGATTGGAGAAGCTGGGATTGTACTCCATGAACAAGAAGATGAAGGAAGATTTGGTAGTGGTTCTCCGAGGAGAAAGTGAGGACTGCAGATGCTGGAGATCAGAGCTGAAAATGTGTTGCTGGAAAAGCGCAGCAGGTCAGGCAGCATCCAAGGAACCATTCCTGAAGAAGGGCTCATGCCCAAAACGTCGATTCTCCTGCTCCTTGGATGCTGCCTGACCTGCTGCACTTTTCCAGCAACACATTTTCAGCTAGTCGTTCTCAGAGCCATGAATATGGGCATAATGTCTAAAAACGTTTAGAATTGGTAGAAAGATCAAGAATCAGATAATCTGGATTTAGTGATTGGTAAAGAATCAAAAACAACAGTAAAATACTTGCACACACCTGAAATGCTCTGTGTGGTGGAGGTATATTTGACAAACAGGAAGAAAGCTAACCATCCGACTTAATGAGCACCAACTGGCAACCAGATGACATGAACCCTCTCCCTCATCTCTACACATAGACCAAGAAGGCCATCAAATCAACTATGATAAAGTAACTATTCTGGGGCAAGCAAACCAGAGACACCTAAGAGAGTTCTTGGGAAGCCTGGTTTCCTATCCAAAAAGCCATCAACAAACACACACACCCAGTGTGCAAACTGCTGCAGTGAAGACCCGCAAGTGACACTATCCGCAACAAACTGGACCACACAAAAATGTAAGTGGACTGAAGTTGCACTGATGTTGCTCAGCATGGTAACAAAACATCTGCACAATAACCCAGCAGCTTGGCGAGCTATCCAATTACCTTATCCACAACCTGAGCAGCAGATATCCTTGAAATCCGTGCAGATTTGATTCCAGCTTGCAAAAGGGAATTTAATGAACTTGTAGAGAAAGAATATTTACAGGGCTATGAGAGTGAGGGTATGGGGTTAGCTAAATTATTCTTGTACAGAGCAGGGAGGGCTGAATGGACCCCTGCGCTTTGACTGTTGTGATGCTGCATCATGTCTTATGTGAATAAGTGAATGACAAGTTGGGCAGAAGTTTGAGTTGTTTTCCTGGTGGTATCAAACCAAATGAAGGCTTTCAAATGCTGGCTGGCATGCTTCTTCATGCATTATATATGGGACACTGTGAAACATGCATGTATTTAGGATATTGCATGGTATAAGGGTTGGATGATTGTTATTATTGAGTACTCTATATCTGATCTATCAAGTTTATCCATGCAACTGTACCCAAACTAGGCAACCAAATTATATTGCAGGATTGTATTGTTAGTTTATCTTTCCTTTTTCCAGCCAAAGCGGATTAATGTTTATGCTTTTATTCTTCCTGTGTGGAAAATTTAATGGAGTTTGATTCACTGACTAGTGACACTCTGGAATTAGCTTGGTCCTGGCAGTATGCATGTCTAACTGCTGAAATGAAGGACTCATCTATAAAAGGACTATCCTATAAAATCATCGTCGTCTGTCTGTGAGAGATGATGGAGACAGCAGGCAATTCATTTGAAATGAGATTCCTTCATTTGGTTGTGAGCAAAGTGAGAGAATGAGAGAATTTTTGTTGATGGCTGAGAAAGCTAATTTTTAAGAGGCAGCTCCTGCCATAAGTACAGCACATAAAGCTATCAGGTGTCATTGTGACTTGTTTTCAGAACTGTTGTCTGTTGCCAAGCTGCTGTACCTACTGGTCATCGTGGTTTTGCACACCAGGCCAGTGGAGATGTTTGCATTTTCCTGTTTAATCAGACATACCGAAAAGGAGTAATCGATGCTTAGGAACTCCTGGTCCTGTTCGTAACCAGCCTTGAAGCAGAACATTTGGAGTCAGGTGATCAGGAGGATCCTCAATCCCCACAAGACAGAAAGTTCTTTGATATGTGACTGTCTTCTATCCTGCTCATGTGTGTTGGAGTCAGCGAAGCTGCCACTGTTTGATTACAGACTTAGGAACTCTGCTTTTGAGAGAACTTTGCACTTGTTTGGTCCTGTCAGGGTAGACTCATGATGCACGGTACATCATAAAGATGGTAATTGTTGAGCTGCTTTTCTTAAATTGTGAATTAGAGCTATCGTGGCCACACTACAAGCTGCTGAGAGCATAGCTTTGGAAATCATCAACTTAGTCCCAAGGGTCAGGATGATGTTATTCCATGTGCTTTTTGTGAGTTGGCCAAAAGGGTGGTGGTTTTTTAAAAAATCCCTCTATCAAGTTCTGCATCAAGGGATTGGTTGTAACCGTGAAAGCAGCGACCTCATCCATGTGTTGACTAGCACAGTACAGAGCATAGAGAAGTTCCTTGAGCAGGATGCACTGTTTCTGTCTTTGTTTTCAGTCTGATAGATTGTAGAACTTGTCATTTGATCTAATGTGCAAGTCAACTCATAAATGCTGGGAAGGCAAAGGTCAGGTATGTGATGATGATGTCAAACAGAAAAGGGATTAGGGCATACCCTCTTGCACTCTGGTCCTCACTTTTGAAATGGTTGGCAGTAGAGCCATCAAACCCCAGAGTGCGTACTGTCAGGGAAGGAACAGATGAAACAGAGGAACTTTGGACGTCCAGTTTTCCACAGAAGTCTTGTAGAGTCCTGCTCTATTGCCTTTATCAAATGCCTTTAATGAGACAATCTATGAAAGTAAGATAAAGAGGTACACCTTGTTCCCCACACGAGCTACAAGAGGTCATATCCCCTGTAGACTGTCAGCACTAAAACCAAATGCTACTTTTTGGTATGGGATGGCAGGATGTTTGTGATTAGCAGTACTGCCTTACGATGCCAATTCGATTTCAGCCTTGGTTGACTGTGGAGTTTGAATATTCTCTCCCTGTCTGTGTGGGTGTCTGCTAGGTGATCTGGTTTCCTCCCACAGTTCTAAGATGTGCAGGTTAGTGAATTGGCCATGTGAAATTGCTAGATAATTTCCAGGGCTTTGCAGGCTGGATGGATTAGTCATGATAACAAGTAGGGATTGGTTGTGATGCTCTTTAGAGGGTCAGTGCAGATTTGATGGGCCAAAAGGCCTTTTTCTACACTTGATGGATTCTATGATTCTTAGTCTGTAACTGGAATGGAGTATTTTCAGTATGACCCCAGCAAAGTCCTTCCCTGTAATGTTGAGAATTGATTATAGTTGTTGCAGTCTCCTCTACAATCTTTTTGTTTTTGTATAATTCTTTTAAGTTTGTATTTTTAAATAACTCATTGATTTCAGCCTTGTCCCAGTGCCTGCGTGGGTTTCCTCCCACAGTCCAAAGATGCGCAGGCTAGGTGATTAGAGTTGAAAAATGTGGTGCTGGAAAAACACAGCAGGCCAGGCAGCATCCGAGGAGCAGGAGAGTTGACGTTTTGGGCATAAGCCCTTTATGCCCAAAGCATCGATTCTCCTGTTCCTCGGATGCTGCCTGGCCTGCTGTGTTTTTCCAGCACCACATCTTTCAATTCTGGTACTCCAGCATCTGCAGTCCTCACTTTCTCCTAGGCTAGGTGATTAGAGCTGAAAGTGTGTTGCTGGAAAAGCGCAGCAGGTCAGGCAACATCCAGGGAACTGGAGAATCGACGTTTCGGGCATAAGGTGATTAGCCTTGCTAAATTGTCAGTAGTGTCCAATGTTGTGTAGGCTAGGTGAATTAGCCATGGGAATTGTAGGATTACAGGGATAGGGTAGGGGACTGGGTGGGATGCTCTTTGGAGGGTCAGTGCAGACTCAATAGGCCAAATGTTTGTAATTGGAAACTTCCGGAGGAATGCTTTTGCTGTAATTTGTGTGGTGTTGCGTTCTGTGCTGTGATGGGTGTGTGGAGAGCACTGAGTAGTTTATCCTTTCTTGCATTGATAATCTCAAGTTGGTGCCAAGATCCAGACCTTGTGTGATACCTTGTAAAGTCTGCCCTGAAAGAGAGTGTTGTCAACTCAAAGTTGATTCAGGTCACAAAGCTTCAATCATAATGGATTTTTCAAAAAAATGTTGCCCACCCCATGATGACCAGAAGTTGGACCATGAATCATTGTGCTCTGAAGTTACACAGGCTGAATAGCCTCCAACCATTTGAAATGGTGCCCAAATATTGTCAAGAAAGTTGTAAAAATGCTCTTTGTCTAAGGAGCTGGCATAGAGAGTTAAGCACAAATGATGTTAACTGCACCTCCATTAAACAATAGCTGCAGGGAAATGAGGTGCTCTGAAGTTAATGTAGTCAGTTGACTGTTAGCCAGTTGCTCCCTCTAAGCCTATGCCTTGCTTTTGGTCTTCAGTGCTCTTTCAATGCCAGTTGAAGGTGTGATTATCCTCCGGGAAAGAGCGTGTGTTGGTATTGCGGTTTATTATAGAATAGTAATGTTGACAGGAAGATAGTGCAGCTCAGTCAGTTAAATCTTATGAATGTTTACAGTGAAATATGGGTGGTTATTGATGCAAGGGGGCACATTCTCCACACTCAGGATTTCAAGCTAAGTGGTTATCTTTCTCTGTGTGGCATAGACATGGGTTTAGATGTTGCAGGCTTGCCGTTGATCTCTACCTCTCTCAGCCTGTAGGATGGTATCTAAAAGAAAGCCCATATGTCTTTAGGCCTAATTGGTTGCAAGAGTAGTTAAAAAGTGTTAACTTCAAAGAAATGCTAACAGCATATTGTAGTGACTAATGTCTTCAGTTACTGCATTAGCCATTAGCGTGTATGTTACTTGGTAGATCATGCATATATTGGTTGTGGGTAATTGTACCCTTTAATTATTTGAAAGATCTTTGAGTTCTTAAATGCACTTTAGCCCAATGCTCCTGATATTTGGGTATCCAGTGCAGAAGGGTTTAGACAAGTGGAAGGACCTCCTCTTGAATCTACTGCTGGGCCTGATCAAGTTGGCTATTAACCGGTCCAGACAGTGGGTTGTGGAAGGGGTCATTTCTGTTGACTGTCTGCCCCTCTTCATTCATGCCTGGGTATCATTAAAGAGGAAGCAGTTCTCCGATAATTTAGAGAGATGTGGGCATTGCAGGATGTGGAGTGCTTTTTTTTTTCTCCTTCCATTTTGCATTTCAATTTAGCTCATTCCCAGACTCTCAACCTGCCCTCACTTGTTGATGGTTAGCATTGCTGTGAACAGACTTTGCATGTAAATATTCCATTGGCTATACGGATGATTCGCTGGTACCGGTCTCTAGATAAAGGGTCAAATGTCGCGTGATGTGGTGAAGGGGTAAATCCATTCAGTTGTATTGTCAGAGTAGTTTTGGGTTTTTAAACAAAATTCTTGTTAACATTGAGAAGCATCAGCTGACAGGATTCCGTTTCCACAAACGTGTCCCCCAGGTGTGTCATTCCTGGCTCCTCTTAGAGTGGACAAGGCATTCTCCACACCCCACCCTCTCAAAAGTCATTGCCAGCTAGTGAAACACACTCTAGCTTCTAATTCACCAGAGTCTCCCACTTCAGCAAATGAAGTGAAATTTAAAAACAAAAATAAATTGCTGGAGAAGCTCAGCAGGTCTGGCAGCATCTTTGGAGGGAAATCAGTGTTTTGGGTCTGCTGACCCTTCTTCAGAACTGATGATAGCTACAAAGAAGTTTTTTATCGCCACTTCATTTACTCCTTAACCCCTCTCCTACCTTCTGCATAGATAGAGTCCAAAGATAGAAAAGAACAGTTGGACAGATAAAGGAGTGGATAATGGTTAGCCTAGTTGAACTAATGGCTACTATGAATGGCTAACAGTGGGCAGATTGTGTGATAACAAGGCCTGGTGTGTGGGGGTGGGGGTAAAGGACAAGGACATGGGAGAACGTGCTTCAAACCCCAAAATTGTTGAACTCCATATTCAGTCCAGAAGGCTGTAGAATTGCCAAGCATAAAATGAAGTGCTATTCTTCTTGCTTATGCTGAGCTGTGCTGATGCACTGCAGCAAGCCTGTGACACAGATGTTGGCCAAAGAACAAGATAACATATTGAGGTGGCAGGCAACTGAAAGTACAGGGTTGTCTTTGGTCACTCGGCCTACACTTCCTTTTCCCAATGTAGAGGAGGCCACATTGTGAGCAGTGAATGCAGAAGACTAGATTGAGTGAAGTGCAAGGTAAAGTGCTGCTTCGCCTGAAAGGTGTGTTTGGGCCCTTGGATACAGAGAAGGAAGGAGGTAAATGGGCAGGTGTTACCCCTTCTGCAGTTGAAGGGGAAGGTACTCTGGGGCTGCTGAGAGGTGTTGGGGACGGAGGGTGGGTGGACCAGGGTATCCTGGAGGCAACAGTCCTTGCAGAAGGCTGACAAGGGAGGGGAAGGGAATGTGCCTGGACATGGTGGAATGGTGGCTAATAGTCCTCTGGATGAGGATGATAGGTGAGGAAAAGGGGGACTCTATAGCTTTTGTCGGAGGGAAGAGAGGGCGTGAGGACGGATGTGTGGCAGGTGGGTTGGATCTGGCTGAGGGCCCTATCGACTGTGATGGGGAATTCTGGGTTGAGAACCAAGGTGGGCATTTTCCAAGACCCCCTTATTGAAGTTGGCATAATCAAGTTGGTCGTTGCACGGTAGTGGCGGAGCAGGGTGCTAAAGCTGGAGCTCGTCTGCTCTGCCTATTCTTGTTTTTTTTTCTTCTGTCTCTTTTACTTCCTCTTAATGTTTTTTCTTTTTTCTCTGACTCACGGCAGTCAGCAGCAACCTCCTTTGTAGGGGTCTCATGGCATAGTGTGGTCACCTTCTGTCGTCCTCCAGTGGCCTCCTGGCCTGGGGTGTCTGGCATAGTGTGGGAGCCAGAGCCCAGTGTGGTCTGTTGCACTGACCTTTTATTTCAGTAATGCTGGACATCTTGTTTCTGTATTGTCTAAGATCTTGTCAGTAAAGAAGCTGTGCCTAGTACTTTTGTAGCTAAGTCAGTGCTATAACTGGCAATGTATAAGTGTTTCACTATACTCATTGAGTGTGTGACAATAAAGGTTGTTAAATTCAGAACAGATTTGACAGAAACTGAAGAATTGAATTGATGTATTAGAGTCTTTATAGGAAGTAGGGTGTGAGAATGTATAGTTAAGGTAACTGTGGGAGTCAGTTGAGTTTGTAATGAATATTGGTAGCCAGCCTATCACCAGAAATGGAAACAGATGTTGAGAAAGGGAAGGGCAGATTCAGAGATGGACTAGCTGAAGATGAGATCGGGGTGGAAGTTGGATGTGAAATGATAAAACTTTTCCAATTTCGAATGGGGGGTTGGGGAAGTAGCACCAATGATATCAGTTTACCGAAGAAGGGTTATGGGTGGGGGCTGGAATAGGACTGGAACAAGGAACATTCCACTTACCCCACAAAGACGGGCATAACTGGGGTCTGTGCGGGTACCTATGACCACCTCTTTGACCTGAAGTGAAATTAACCCCCTCACTAGCCTTTCAAAACAACATAGCACTGAGTAAACCCCATGGCTCCCACCATAGTAACAATTTATAAAATCCTTCACACACTGAATCTCCAAAAAATAATTCCGCTGTAAAATCCTACCAAAATAGAAATAACCACTTAGTGTGGCACTGGATGCCCTTCATTTGCTAATAAAAGTAGTCTAGAAATCAAGTGCCCATTGGTTAAATGGTGAGGCCTCCCTCGGCCACATGGGACCTCAGGGTAGCTAATCCAAATGCTGGAGGAAAGGACACTCACACTGCACATAGTTGCCATTTCCTGATACATTCAATCATACCTGCTTTCAAACCTTTCATCACACCAAGTCTTAGGTTCCCTCTTGTATTCTCATGGCATAAATAAAACATAAAAATTGAAAGGATATAGCACAGGAATGGGGAACAGACCATGCAGCTCTCTTTGAGTCTGCTGTCGTATGATCATGCTGATTCCCTGCCTTGGATCTATGTAAAACAAAATTTGTTGATAAGTTGTGTGGAAATGCAGTCAAAATGCCAGGAGTGTGTGTTTCTTTAATAAGGCTAGCTCAGAGTACTAAAGGAAACATGGGAGAGATGCTGAAGCATGCGAGGATAATATAAGAGGCGATCTAGCCATTTGGAGAAGCAGCACATGGTGCTCTCAATCTACGTGAACTCACACTTAGTGAGAATGGATTAGCTCTTTACAGAGTTGGTTGATGTTACAGAAATAAAGCCAGGGCTATCTCTTTTCAGTGAGGCACCACTGGTGCTTGATGGAACCTGACCAGTCCTGACAATTGGCTAAACCAGTTGTGTGGCAGATGAGCTGAAATTTGTGCCCATTTTACTTGGGAATGCAGTTGGATACAATTCCAGAAAGCAAACAGCTTGAAACTATCCTTTCAGGGACTGGAGCTGAAAATGTGTTGCTGGAAAAGCGCAGCAGGTCAGGCAGCATCCAAGGAGGAGCAGAATCAATATTTCGGGCATGAGCCCTTCTTCAAGAAGAAGGGCTCATGCCCGAAACGTCAATTCTCCTCCTTGGATGCTGCCTGACCTGCTGCGCTTTTCCAGCAACACATTTTCAGCTCTGATCTCCAGCATCTGCAGTCCTCACTTTCTCCTTTTAGGGACTGGAGCATAGATGAGAGATTTGTGAAAGAAAGCTGCAAGATTGCAAACTTGAGAGCCAAAGATACACAATTATAAGCTTGCAAATGCAGATCTCTCTAATGGGAAAATGTCATTATTGGGATGGTTGAAAAATAAAGTCAGATTCTTAGGGCTTGGATTGATTGACTAAGGGTTTCGCACCAAGCACTCACTGTCTGAATTGAAGAAGTCACAAATCAGCAGTGGGTTGGAATGCTCTACATTTCCTGAATTAATGCAGTTTCAGTAACATGGAAGAAGTTTGATGCCATCCAGGACAAAGCAACCTGCTTGATTGTCTCCCCAATCATTATCTTCACATTTATTCAATATCATTACACAGGGGGATCTGTGTGTGACATTTACAGTAACGCATCAAGCTGCCTTTGACAGCATCTTCCAAATTAATAATCTGTAACACCTAGAAGGACACACAAAGTAGGTGTAATGAAAACAACAGAACTTGTAAGATTCCCTATGAGCAGGTGGTCTTGACTTGAAACTACATCGTCTTTTTCTCATTGCTGTTAAAATCCTGGAATTCCCTAACAAACAGCACTTGATATTGTCACACTACGGCAACTGCAAGACAGAGGGTGGTGGTGGTGGTGGAGGATTGTTTTTCAGACTGGAGGCCTGTGACCAGTGGAGTGCCACAAGGATTGGTGCTCGGTCCACTACGTTTTGTCATTTGCACAAATGATTTGGATGTGAGCATAAGAGGTATGGTTAGTAAGTTTGCAGGTGACCGCAAAATTGGAGGTGTAGTGGATAGCAAAGAAGGTTCCCTCTGATTACAATGGGATCTTGATCAGGTGGGCCAATGGGCTGAAGAGTGGCAGATGGAGTTTAATTTAGATAAATGCGAGGTGCTGCATTTTGGGAAAGCAAATCTTAACAGGACGTATACACTTAATGGTAAGATCCTAGGAAGTGTTGCTGAACAAAGAGACCTTGGAGTGCAGGTTCATAGCTCCTTGAAAGTGGAGTTGCAGGTAGATAGGATAGTGAAGAAGGCATTTGGTATGCTTTCCTTTATTGGTCAGAGTATTGAGTACAGGAGTTGGGAGGTCATGTTGTGGCTATACAGGACATTGGTTAGGCCACTGTTGGAATATTGCGTGCAGTTCTAGTCTCCTTCCTATCAGAAAGATGTTGTGAAACTTGAAAGGGTTCAGAAAAGATTTACAAGGATGCTGCCAGGGCTGGAGGATTTGAGCTATAGGGGGAGGTTGAAATAGGCTAGGGCTGTTTTCCCTGCAGCGCCTGAGGTTGAGGGGTACCCTTATAGAGGTTTATAAAATCATAAGAGGCATGGATAGGGTAAATAGACAAAGTTTTTTTCCCTGGGGTGGGCGAGTGCAGAACTAGAGGGCCTAGGTTTAGGGTGAGGGGGGAAAGATATAAAAGAGACCTAAGGGGCAACTTGTTCACACAGAGAGTGGTATGTTTATGGAATGAGCTGCCAGAGGATGTGGTGGAGGCTACTACACTTGTAACATTTAAAAGGCATTTGGATGGATATATGAATAGGAAGGGTTTGGAGGGATCTGGGCCAGGTGCTGGCAGGTGGGACTAGATTGGGTTGGGATATCTGGTCAGCATGGTCAAGTTGGACCGAAGGGTCTGTTTGCGTGCTGTACATCTGAGAGTAGCTTACCATTACCTTCTCCAGAGCAATTAAGAATGAGCAATAAATATGGATTTGATTAAATAGAGTTTTTTTAAAAACTGAATTGTAATATACAGGGAAATTGAGGTAGATGAGGTGATGAAAATTTTAATGTTGTTTCTATCGGATTCATATTTCAGCAAAGCAACTTGAGGTACTCTGACTGGAATAATTTCAGAATAATTGTGCAAACATATTGAGAAATGTTTTTGTCCTAAACATATAATTCTTTGTGCTTAATACTTGGGAAGATTTGAAGACTTTCAGTATTTTCACAACAAGATTTATATTGCTTTCTGTTTGTCTTTGCATTTTCTTAGTCCTGTATTTGTCACAACTTAATCCAGTAGAGAAATGTCTCCACTCTGCAATAGAGTTGATTTAGAACCTTTTTTTTTGTGTAAATGTAATAGCTGGCCGAGCCCCAAATTAGAAATGTAAAATGTCATTTAAATTTGATTCTGTTGTGATTGTAAGGAGTATGTAGAATTTAAACTTGTGTGTGGCTCATGTTCCAAGAACATCACAGAATTTACCTTGAACTAACAAGTAATTCGTTAACTTAGCAATACAGTGCCATTGGTGCAATTTCACAATATGCTTTCATCAATTACTGTAAGTTACCCATGCCATTTAACTTTGGAAACCTGGTTGGCCATCAAGGTTTGAGTGTTTGAGCAAGAAGTTTATGGAAACAGGCCTTAATACCTAATGCATATAATTTTACATTGGAAATTGCTGAACTGAAACCTGTTTGGTGCAAAAATGACAGGGTTTAATGCTTTGTTTAAAAAAGGATTACATTACTTCTTAATTCAAAAGGATAACAAAAATATTGGGATAACTTCATGTTGGACTTGTGTGTGGGATGAGAAAACCTTTGCAGGTTTATTTAGGTAAGTATTCCTTAGAAACAAACCGATCTTGGGTTTAATTCTGGTCATTACTCGGAAGGATGTTCGGCCTGTGAGAGATCCCTCTACCTTCACGCCAAATAAGTGAAAGAATCTATTATAACTAAAGAATTTGAGAATTAGTTTCACAGATAGCAGTTATGTCAGAAAGGGATATTTGTATATGTTCCGACAGATGTGTTAAAAAGTATGCTGTCATGCAAGATGTGAACGCAGATATATCAAATCTGCAGTAAAATGCTCGATTCAAGTTTGTAATTATAGGTGCGGTGTGTTTTCATGTCATGGGAATTCAGTGCAACCATCTTTTGAAAGTGCTATGGAAATGTTAATGCAGATGAGAACCCTGTGGAACTTCAACAAGGATAGTTTTTTCACATAACCTTTTTGATAACAATAGCTGATTGGATGTGTGAAACATGACCCTGTAAGGATTTCATGGTCTGTAGTACATGGTGTAAACTTATCAGCCACTCTTCAATTTGATTTCCTTTCCACAAGTGTGATAGTGATATCTTGTCAAATGTTGCATTTCAATATATGTCGTATTAGTGAGTGTTGAACAGGATCTATTGTTTCACTTAGACAATGGAAATATTTTGAAGTGTTATGGAACAATAAAGGATACAAGACTCCTGTGCAAACCACTGGTGTTGCAATTATGATGAACCACTTAAGTAGCATTAGTGTTGAGGTTACTGTCAGAGATTTTAGTTTTAGTTCACAATTTGATCATGAGGATAAATCCTGCAAGTCATGACTATGATATTATCGAATTTGATGTTAGGATTGAGATGGAGAAGGGAGATTTAAGGCAAATTGTAATGCAAGGAGAAAGGATTTGATCACAGTAAACTGTGCTGAAAGGCATTTAGACACTGACTGAATTTACATGATTAGAAATATTTAATACAATACAAAAACGGTAAACATCGTGAGAAGGTAAAGGCTCTGTTTGTATAGTTAAGTGTGGCCTACAAAGGAGTTGAGGCACTATCAAAGTAAAAGGAAAGGCTTAGACTAATAGTGATAAATAGTTATAGAAAGTTGCAAAGACATGCAAAAGAATTAGTATATAGTACAAAAAGGATAATTAAACAAAACTATTGCCAAAAGCATTTTAATTATAACTGGATGAGTGGTAAAAGGGTTTGTGGGTCTATTAAAATAAAGACACAGACCAGACCAACGTGGAAAATAAAGAAATGGTAGACTTGTTAATTCATTCCTAATCTGTTGTTACAGTGGAGAATGGATATAATAACTGATTACAAAGAAACCTAACAAAATAAGTCAGAGTATGGAAACTTTGTAGATGTAATTATTTTTTCAAAAGGTGGCACTGGAGGAAGCATTTTGAAGGGTTTAACAGGTTTAATTCCAAAGTATTGAAAAAATATTGATTAAATTGTAAATGTATGGTTCAAAATATCCCCAAAGCCTTTTGGATTCTGAAATGTTGCATTTGGATTGAAAGATTGCAAATGTTATTTAATTAAGAAGTGAACATTATAAATCCAGTTAATTCATTTTGAGTATGGGAAGTTCCTGTTCATTTTAAACTAGCTGTGCACTTGAACAGGCATGAGCTGATCAGGAAGTTTAGTTAAATGTTTTTGAGACTAGCAAAATGAAGGATGTTGTCTGTCATTTTTTTTGTCATGGACTATCAGAAGGTTTCTTTGATTGCACACCAGTTTATCAGTGAATATTTTTTTAATCAATCTGTTCAGACAAGTCATGACACACCACTGTAACAGGTTGGACTTCAACCCAGCATTCTGGCCCAGAAGTAGGGACAACTGTAACTGTGTCATATTTATTACTAAATAAATGAAAACAGTGCAGTGGAAACAATCCTGTTATATGGGTTAGTAGTTGATGGGAAGTGAGATAGGTGAAGGGAATGCGCTCTGGGTGGCTTTGACAGATGGGATTATATGTTGATCGTGTCTTTGTGTATTAATGACTTGGATGAAGTTGCAGAGAGAAGACTAAATTAGGAGGCAGGAGTAGTAAGTAGATGGGAGCAGGAAATTACATTAACAGGTGGAATATACAAAAAAAATTACACAGTTCAAGGATTCAGATTTTAGTTTTTAATGGATTTCTGGAATTTTTTTAAAAGGCAGTCAATAAAGTAAAAACAAAAGAATTGTAGATGCTGGAAATCTGAAACAAAAACAAAAATTGTTGGTTCAGTTCTAAAGAACAGTCACTGGACCTGAAATGTTACCTCTGCTTTTTCTCCACAGATACTGCCGGACCTGTTGGTTTCTCTTTTTCTGTTGGTTTCTGTTTTTTGCTTTGATAAAGCGTGATACTTAATTTTAGTTAGTTCCTCCTAGCTGTACATGAAATATATTTTATTTTCTGATCAGGATATGCAAACGTTAAGTCCTGTGTAGTTCTAATGGTTAGTAGTTGCTACTTTCCTGTCATAGAGTCATAGAGATGTACAGCATGGAAACAGACCCTTCGGTCCAACCCATCCATGCCGACCAGATATTTCAACCCTATCCAGTCCCACCTGCCAGCATCCGGCCCAGATCCCTCCAAACCCTTCCTATTCATATACCCATCCAAATGCCTCTTAAATGTTGCAATTGTACCAGCCTCCACCACTTCCTCTGGCAGCTCATTCCATACCTATACCACCCTCTGCGTGAAAAAGTTACCCCTTATGTCTTTTTATATCTTTTCCCTCTCATCCTAAACCTACGACCTCTAGTTCTGGACTCCCCGACCCCAGGGAAAAGACTTTGTCTATTTACCCTATCCATGCCCCTCATAATTTTGTAAACCTCTATAAGGTCACCCCTCAGCCTCCGATGCTCCAGGGAAAACAGCCCCAGCCCGTTCAGCCTCTCCCTGTAGCTCAAATCCTTCAACCCTGGCAACATCATTGTAAATTTTTTCTGAACCCTTTCAAGTTTCGCAACATCTTTCTGATAGGAAGGTGATCAGAATTGCATGCAATATTTCAATAGTGGCCTAACCAATATCCTGTACAGCCGCAACATGACCTCCCAACTCCTGAACTCAAGACTCTGACCAATAAAGGAAAGCATACCAAACACCGCCTTCACTATCCTATCTACCTGCGACTTCACTTTGAAGGAGCTGTGAACCTGCACTTCAAGGTCTCTTTGTTCAGCAATATTCCCTAGGACCTCATTCAATCCCCTAGGAAAGGGGGTGAAGCTTCTTGCATATCGGGTCGGTTTTATGCTTCTCCAGGAAGAAGTACGTTGGCTATGTGGAATATGTTGACCACGAGGATCTGTGTAAATGTGCCTCTGCTTGGAAAAACAGTGATTTTACATTTCAGTGTCCTGAATAATCACTTGCTCTTTGAGCAGAACTTAAACCTTTCATATCATCCATTTAGAGTCATATAGCATAGAAGCAAGCCCTTTGGTCCAACTTGTCTGTGGCAGACAGACATCCCAATCTGACCTTAGTCCCATTTGCCAACATTTGAATCATATCCCTTTAACCCCTCTTATTCATATGCGAGTCGAGTGTGTGGTGCAGGAAAAGCATAGCTGGTCAGGCAGTGTGAGAGGAGTGGGAGAATTGACATTTCGCGCATAAGCTCTGGATATAGGTTTGCTCGCTGAGCTGGAAGGCTTGTTTTCAGATGATTCGTCACCATACTAGGTAACATTTTCAGTGAGCCTCTGGATGAAGCAGGTGGTGTAGCCTGCTTTCTATTTATATGTTTAGGTTTCTGACATCATTTCCTATGGTGATGTAATTTCCTGCTCTTTTTCTCAGGAGGTGGTAAATGAGATCCAAGTCAGTGTGTTTGTTAGATTTCCGGAATTCTAGGAATTCTCGTGCGTGTCTCTGTTTGGCTTGTCCGAGGATAGATGAGTTGTCCCAGTCTCAATGGTGTCCTTCCTCATCCATATGTAAGGATACTAGTGAGAGTGTCTTTTTGTGGCTAGTTAACATTCATGTATCCTGGTGGCTAGTTTTCTGCCTGTTTGTCCAATGTAGTGTTTGTTACAGTTCTTGTGAGGTATTTTGTTAATGACATTTATGGGCTACACTACCAGTGCTTCATCTGGAGGCTGACTGAAGATGTTACCTAGTATGGTGACGAAACATCTGAAAACGAACCTTCCAGCTCGGTGAGCAAACCTACATCCAGAACCTCTGCCTATGCTACAAATCTCAAAGCTCGCGAGCATAAGCTCTTCATCAGGAATGCTTCATTTCTGATGAAGAGCTTATGCTCAAAATGTTCCTTTTCCTGCTTCCTGGTTGTTGTTTGACTGGCTGTGCTTTTCCAGCACGACGCTTGAATCTGATGTCCAGCATCTGCAGTCCTCATGTTCTCCCTTGCTATTCTGGGTTTGGACTTTTTTTTTCCCCCCACCCCTGGGAGAAAGACCCTGGAAATTTACTTTAGCCATGCTCCTCATGATTTTATAAACCTCTATAAGGTCATTCTTCATCCTCAGATACTCCAGGGGGAAAAAAGCACCAACCTATTTAGCCCCTCACTATAACTCAAACTCTTCAGTCCTGGCAACATCTTTGTATGTCTTTTCTGCATCCTCTCCTGTTTCATCCCATCCTTCCTATATAAGGAAATTTGTGTGCAAAATCAGTTTAGAAAGTTATCATTGGGACACTTTTCTTGCCTTGTGCTGATGCTGCAGTTCATTTATGGCATTTGAATAACACTACTGCAAATGTAGCCCTGCTGCTTTGATAAATTGATGCTTCAACTTGCTCAAATGTCCCTCAATGCTTTTCCAGTGGTATAAAAGTTTGGGGAGTATAGCTGTTAATTTAATGTACTTGTGTCCCTTTTTTACTTTGCTTTGGAGGTTTGATTAGGGATAATCGGCATTTTGTTTTCCCAGCAGGAGATCTTGGCTGACAAATCTAGTGACCTATTTCAAGGAGGTGACCAAGTGGGTAGATGAGGGTACGGCAGTGGATGTAGTTTCACAAAAATTTCAGCAAGGCCTTTGACAAGGTCCTATATGGGAAACCGATGAAGGGAAAAGCAATAGGATTAAGAGTAACTTGGCATGTTGGATCCAAAATTACTTTAGTGGCAGGAGAGAGACGGTACTGGTAGAAGGCTGATTGAGTGACTGAAGCCTAGTGTGTGATGGCATGCTACAGGGATCACTGCTGGGTCCTTTATTGATTTTTGATATTCATAAATGATGTCGATGAGAGTGTGGAGGGATTGATAAGTTGCGGATGATGTAAAGCTTGTCTGGTTGGATAACCGTGATGAGGAAGATTTTAGTTTACAAGAGTAAATGAGTTGGGCGAATCAGTGGCAAATGGAATTTAACCTTGACAAATGTGAGCTGATGTATTTTGGAAGAAAGCACAAGACAAGGAAGTACTTAGTCATTGGCAGGATACTAGGAAACTCAAGAACATAGTGATCTTGGCGTGCTTGTCCACAGGTCCTTGAAGTGGCAGGACAAGTGAATGGGGTGGATAAGGCATAGGGGGCATAGATTTACAACAGCAGGGAGGACATGTTGGACCTGTACAAAACTTTGAGTAGAACATACTACTTCAGCTATGTTGAGTTCTAGTCATCACCCTATTGGAAGGATGTGATTGCATTGGAGGATTTGGGCAAGAGATTCATCATTATGTAGCCTGGAATAGAAAACTTTGGCTAGGTAGAGTGGCTGGATAAGCTCAATTCATTTTCTTCAGAGCACGGATGATTGAGAGGGAACCCCTAGGGGGTATATAAAATTGAGGAGTGTGTACAAGGTGAATCAAAGCAGCTGTACCCTAAGTTGAAGGATCAATAACCAGGAATCATAATTTTAAAGTGAAAGGCAAGAGATTTAGAGTGGATTTGAGGAAAAACTCTTTTTCTCCCAGAGGGTGATGGGGATCTGGAGAGATATTCATAAGGCGAGTAGTTGAGGTGGATAACCTCAGAACCTTTTAAAAAGTACTTGGTTGAGCATTTGCAATGTTATAACATTCAAGGCTATGGCCAAGTGAGGGAAAGTGGGATGAATGTAGATTGACTCTATACCCCCAAAAATACACAATGAGCTGGAGGGCCAAGTCTGTACAGGAGAAAGTGAGGACTGCAGATACTGGAGATCAATATGAAATGAAATGTAATCCAATTCAGTCAGATGTCTTCATGATGATGATGGTAATATTCAGTCTTTTAATGAGAATCAAGTAAGGTAATGGCAAAAACTACTTTTTAGGGGCTGTTAGTTTTTGCTCCTTATGTTATTGGATAACATGGACACTTATTTTACCCTCCCTAATTGCCGTATGTCCCCTTCCTCTTTTTAGGCACTCATATAAACCTATCTTTGCTTATCAATCCTAATATTCCCTTACGTAACGTAGTGTCAAATTTGGGTTGATAACATTTCTGTGAAGTGCCTTGTAATGTTTTAAAATCTCATAGAATTGACATTTAAGATGCTGAAGTCACTGTTTTTGTGCGTTCTTCTGATGCTTTCCCTATCAACCCCATTTGTTCCTTTTTCTGTGGCATTGGGTACTCTGCACATTTGCACACATAGTGGTATTTTAGCTCAAATGATTATTAATTTGACAAGGAAGTGTCAAGACATCGCATCTACACCCATGGGGGTAGTTTGACTTTCTTTTCTCTCCCTTCTTAGTTCAAGTGTGCTGTCCAAATGAGATCAAAATAGAATTTGATTCAAATCTTGAATCTACTTTGTATGCTTTTAGTAATATATCGAATGATGCGATATCCATTGGGCCTTTTAGCAGTGACGTGCTGCTTTTTAATTCAATATTTTGCTTGCAATGTTCATTCACCATTTTGTAGAACCATGAGTTCTTATCAACTATACCGGAGTATTAATTCTATGAATTGTCAGAAGTATCTTATGGTTGGTCTGAATGGAGTTCATTTTGGACAGTAATGAAAGATTGCAGCTGATTTAATTCATTTTTTTGAATTTGAACTCTGCTAACAATTTTTCGCTTTCCTTCTCTAAGTTATCAGGTAAGTTCAAGATAAAAGCTTTATCCAGATACTCCCTTTTTATTGAAAAAATCCTGTACTTTGTTACTTTTTAAAATAATTTATTAGGTCTTAAATCATGAACTTTTGAAATATTAGCTACTTAGTTTGTAATCATTTGGGACATAGCATGATTATGGTAAGAGTACCCAACCATAAATGCATGAAGAAAGCATTAATACTGTTAAATTGAAATAATTATCAATATTTCGCATCAGCTGTTACATATCTAATATGCTTTAATCTTTTAATACAAACTAAAAATCTTCCATCCATTTATTAACTCTAGATTTTTGCTGCAGTTGTCTTTCTGATGTTAAATGCTCCATTCACTATAAGCCTCTTTGTGAAACACATCCTGGTTTGATCGTCACCATCCTGGTAAACTTGGTGGGTTTCTTCTTTTCTCCCTGCATCAGTTTAAAACTCATTATCCTTATCTTTAGATCCCTGCATGGAAATTATATATCTTCCACAGATATTTCTCTCCCACCACTAATTTTTGTCTTATGAGTTGTTAGCAAGTAGTGACAGAGCCAGAATGATCCACTGTCCTTTCTACAAAGTCTTCCCCTCAAATCCCCAGCTATTTTCTTTTTGCTGTCTTTAAGAACTGCCTTGAAATTCAGTGTTAATAAATCATTATTGGCTCATGGGAATTTCATAGAAGGCCATTTGTAGTTCAGAGCTGAAAATGTGTTGCTGGAAAAGCGCAGCAGGTCAGGCAGCATCCAGCAACACATTTCAGCTCTGATCTCCAGCATCTGCAGTCCTCACTTTCTCCATTTGTAGTTCATCCCTAATTCTTAAAGGAAGTCATGAACTTCCAAAGTTCTGTTAAGTACAGGATTTTGACTTTGTGATGACAAAGCATGAATAAATCTCTAATTTAGGATAGCTTGTGACTTGGAAATAGTTTTGTTTTCATGCGCTTGCTGCCCTTTTCCTTCTCGGTAATGAAATTTGCAAGTTCAGCAAATGAATTGAAGAATGTTTGGCAAGTTGTTAGTATGTCTTGTGGATCGGATAAAGCTGTAGCGATAATGTGACAATGATGAAGGGGTTGGATTAATTGCCATTCAGTTGGTTTGCCTTGTTGTGGAAGATGTTAAGCTTCTTCAAAGTTCTGCATTTGCAGCTGAATGGAAAGATCTTTTCAGTTGTGCCTTTTGGAGAGACATTGGGAAACTGGGTGATTCACTTGCCACACATTATCCAACATACTTTTGTATTTGCAGTATTCATGTGCTGGATCCTGTTGAGTTTCTGGATAATGGCAGCTTGCAGGAAATTAATAAGAACACAGCACTGGCAATGCCATTTAATGTCAAAGGCAGATGAATAAACTTGTTAGATGCTGGTCCAGTACAAATGTTACTTTTAATGATCAACCTGAATGTTGTCTTTGTAATACTGCAGGCAAGCACAGACTGCTTCATTATCTGGAGATTTAGCAATCGAACGGAACCCTGTAACTTTTGAAAAGTGGGGACGCTTTTTACCTTAGATGGTGCTAAGGTCATTAATGAAGCAGCTGAACATGGTTATACTTATAATATCGTCCTCCAAATGTGCTTGAGCCAAGTATTTGATGTCCCAGACAGTAGCAAATATCGCTGTACAAATGAGATTCTGGCTTCTGGGGTGCTCCTTTTCCACCTCTACCCTCACTGTATTTGTCCTTTGCTCTCTCTCCCTCTCTGTCCTCCTCCTCCTCCCTCTCCCTCCTCGTCGTCTTCCTCCCCTCCCCCTCTCTGTCCTCCATCTCACCATCTCTATTCTCCCACTCACACTCTCCCTTTATTCTCCTCCATCTTCCTCTATTCTCCTCGTCGTCATCCTCCTCTCTCTCCTTATGTTCTCCTGCCCCACCCCACTTCACCTTAACCTATCATCGTTGACTTGAGTTTTATCAGGGTTGCTTGATGGCACCCTCTGTCAAAGCTACTTCTATATCAAGCTGTTACTTGTACCCTGTCAAGAATTTAACTATGATGTAGAGATGCCGGTGTTGGACTGGGGTGGGCAAAGATTTTAAAAAATCACACCCCAGGTTATAGTCCAACAGGTTTATTTAGAAGTAAAAGCTTTTGAAGTGCTGTGAATGTAAATTCTCTTCCCCCCCCCCCCCCCCCAAACACCCCCACACTCAGGTACACACCCTCTCACAGACAGATACTCGGTCACACTCACGCACACACTATCAAGCATGCACATGCACAAGCTCACACTGTCACACCCAACTCCCTCCCACACATGCACACACCCACTCACTCCCCCCCAAATGTGCACACATATAAGTCTATGGGGTGAATTTGTATTTGTAGGTACATTCTATTTGTTCAAAAAATACACAATCTGTAGGCAGTCAGCCTGTGTGATGTTTTAGAAATTCCTACTTTGAAAATCGAACCAGTCTGACTCAAGGTTAGATTACAGACAGATTCTAACCTCACACCCTTTAACTTATTGTCTGAGCTGAGGTGCCACCTTATTTCTAATAAAACCTTAAGTTATTTCAGGACTGTGACTTGAAAGAAGTTCTTGGATTTACACATTAATTACTCAAACCTGCATCCCCATTTACGAATGTGTATAGGGTATGAGCAGGTAGGGAAAGAGTTCAGTCCTGAGTTTTGTGACACGAGGTTCAGCTAAGCATGACTCAGATCAGATAAGAACTTACAGTTAATAATAGATACTGGAGGCAAGGGTAATGGGTTAATAGGGTGGATAAGCATAATTATATAGAGCCATTTAACAATATTGGAAACAATCAGCATGTGAGGTCAGTTTAACAAGGTGAAAAGTCGGACCTTGCAGGAAATGCTTCCAAAATGCGTTACCCTCACCACTTGCAACTTGTCATCATGGAATTGAAGAGTTACATTCCTTAATCAAGGCTACCATTGTTGGTGGTGGAGTCATTCCTCACATTCACAAATCCCTGATTGGCCAGAAAGGATGACAGAAGCTTCCTTTTTGGTTTATTATTCTCAGGATTCCATCTTCAAATAATCAACTGTAGAATGTCAGTGGATCTGACTGAAAAGACATTGCACTTCTTGAAAATATGATTGCAAGAACATTTTATCTCAATATTTGGGGCAGTAAGGGTGGTCTTTTTAAAAAAAATAAAGCTCAATAATCAAACTTCCATGTGTACTAGTCTGGGAAAGCCAAATCTGGGAATATCGCCAAGGTGGAACCATATCTAAGTGACCTGAAGTTGTTTTCTGGTTACCGCCTTTTCATAGCACCCTGTTGCAGTGTTTTAAATGGAGGAAGACTTCACCTCTTATATTACTTTTATTTTTGAAGTAGATTTAAATCTGTATGATTGGTTCTGACTCTTAGTTCTGTCTACGGTGTATGAAGTTTTCAATAAAATGTATTAAATGTCAAAAAGATCTCAATCAATTCTCCCAGTATCAGACCTATGTTTCTGCTGGGATCAAGTATAACCTTGGTGGCACCCATCTCAATGCTGCAGGAAACTTCTTGTATGTTGATAGCCTGCTCTCCAGCATTGCCATATTGATGTATAACCACACGTATACAGAAATCAAGACTAAATTCAATTTTGTCCAGGCCATCATCTTTACCACCCTGCTTCGTGGTAAAGTGTGATCATAGGACATGAGCTCAACATTGTAATTTCAACTTCACTGGGCCGGACATGTTTCTCATGAGGATGGCTACAGAAAATGCAAAAGCAGATCTTCTATGAGGAAGTATGTTGATTCAGATTACATGTGTGTAGTGTGTAAGCAATATGAGGGAACCCTTAAGGGAAAAAAAAGCTTTATGTACTTCTGCTTTGCAGGCCAGCCTTCCCTTTGTAAAATACTGTAGCCAACAGGCCCACGTGGAGACTTAGTTCAGTCTATTTTAATACCCAAAGAAATGCCAGAGGTGTTACACTGTCGGAGTTTCACCCAAGTACCAACAATGATACTATGAATCGCCAGTTTGTAAACATCTGTGCCAGTCCTGTATTGGACTCTGGCCGACCTGAAAGTGAGGATGGTGATCATTTAGTTTCAGCGTACATCAACAATGTCGATTCTACCCTGAGAGGTGTCTTGTTAAGTTTACATCAACACAGCGGTATTTAATAAAAATATGTTTTGGGGAAATGAGCTAAACAAATCCATACTGATTGTTATTTTGTTTTTCTGGAGACAACACGTGTTTAATTGACCTTATCTCTTTTTTTTTTAAGGAATTATTAAAGAATTCCTGATTGTTCACTCTGAACTTTTAAAATTATTTAATAATCAAATTAAATTTGTGGTACCTGTTCTCAGTGTCTACATGCTGGACAATTCTGCACTTGCGTTTTTTTGACAAGCGCACTGACCAATACTTCAAATTAAGTAGAATTTTAAACATGGAATTTAAACAAAGAGAAAATGAATTATTTCTCGTGTCTTGAGCAATGTTTATCGACATAATGAGCATTCATCAAATAAGATTATCTGGTCATTTATCAATTTTGTACATTGGCTGATGTGTTCTCTCTTATAAAACTCATAGAAATTCATCGGCAAAAGTAAATACATCAGCTCTAAAACAAATTGTGATATCTAGTCAGGAAGATGTTTTCATTAATCGGGCTTTTTTGCTGAAACAAAGGTAAAGACGGAAGGCAGTGCATGGCAGAAAGATTGATGTGGTCATACAATGGGTTGGTTGTCAAGTTCATGACTCATCACGACCAGAGAAGGTGAATTCAAAAATACTGAGGGAATTGAGTCGGAAATTATGGAGGTGTTGACCATAATCTTGCAATTCTCTTCAATGAAGGGTTGATGCCAGAAGATTGAAGAATTGCAAAAGGCCCACCCTTGTTCACAATGAGGTGCAAGGATAAGCTCCAACTACATGCCTTCAATGACATAACAATTGGTTTGACTTTGAGGGTTTTAAGTTGATAATTTGGGGCTCAATTAAATGTCATGTGGACAATGTGGATTAATTAAGGAAAACCAAGATGGGTTTCAGGGCAAGTTGCATTTAACTTTTTGAGGTAGCGCTGGGTCAATGAGGGTAATACAATTGATGTGAGATATAAGTTTTGATAGGTATTTGAAGAAGTCTCACATAACAAGCTTGCCAACAAAGTTATGGAGTCTGTAGCAGAATAGTTACGTAATTGTCAGAGTGATGGGTATTGGAATCCTGTAGAGACCAAGAACTTAAAAAAAAAAGGTATTCTTGTGACACCAAAGCAAATGGGTGGACAAGATTTCACTTAAAAACTTTTACTGTAGCAGCCAATTAAAATTTACATAATTCAAATATTAAAAGTTGAAGGATATTTCAAATAAAAACTGAATTAGTTTTACTTGGGATACAACTGTGCCTCATACTTAGAAGCAGTCACATTGCTTTCTTAACAAGTGTAGGACAAGATGTTTCCAATTGTATGTTTGTTATGCAAGACTTTTGAGTTCCTCATGATTGTTTTGGCTCTTGAGTTGCATTTATCAGCAGTTTTGTTCCATCCAAAGTCTGTGTACTGACGTGGTGTACATTTATGAATGCTTCCTCACTTGTACCAACACAGCCCTGATGAACATATCTGGCAGTTTGTCAACTTTGTGTGTATGTTAACTGATGGGTACTCCATTGTAAAATTTAACTATATCAGCAAAAGTTAAATAAGTTATGATATCTGGTCACGGAAAATGCTTTTCTTAATCAAGCTTTATTAATCCTTCACCATCCTTTCTGCCCAAGCTTTGCTATTCTTACTATTCATTGCTCGCCAGTCTTTCCAAATATGTAACACAGTCTCTGCTCTTCGAGATCAGCTTTCAACACCAGAATCTGCTTGAAGATTGCCAAACACACAGCATCAGGTGACCAAGCCCACTGTAGTTAACTTACCTATCTATTGATTTTTAACTCTTCATCCCCATGACAACACCTGATTACAACAGCATTTCTTGGAGCCATATAATGTAATCTCAAAATAAATCATCCTCATTCAGAATTTTCCCCATCCAACCTTTTAAAGGGAAATTGCATAAAACAAAATACATGTGTTTCCCAAAACAGATTATTTTCCAAAGCACATTGGTCATCACACAGTGAAGGGTAGTGGTGAGTACTTTTTGTTTTTATTGGAAAGGATTACATTGGGAGGGGAGGTCCCCAGGGATGTTGTTAAGGATGCTAGTTAGCTTGATATATATTGATGAGTTAAATATTTGTGCGTAACAAATGTTCAAGTGCTGTATGTAATGAGGAGGTTAGTGATAGACTTCATGAGGACAAGCTAAAGCAATGGGTGAAAACATTGCCAATTGTACTTAATGCAGAGAAGGATGAAGTAAATAATTTTAATGGCAAAATAAAACCAATGATATTAATGGTGCAAGAACCGAGGCATTAAGGAAGTGCATGTATAATCATTGGAAGTAGTGGGGCAAGTTGAGAAAGCAATGGATGGGACACCACATCAGCAAAACAAGAAAGCTGTCAAAACCTGTATGAGAACACCTTGTTTTCGCCACACCTTGGAATACTGTCTGTACACTACTCAGAAAAGATGGGGTGAAGTTAGAGGGTACAGAACGGGATGATTTCAGATTTGGGAAGCTGGACCCACTCCTTGAAGAAAGAAAGATTTAAGAGGAAATTTGACATTTAAACAGAGTAGCTGGGCAGAAACTTAGAGTTAGTGGGGGGTCAAGAATCAGAGGGCATTGAGAGGATTTGATGGAAGAAGCAATTGGAAACTGAAGAAATCATTATTATGAAGTCCTGAGGATTTGAAATGCCCTGCCTGAGATTGTGGAGGCAGACTCACTTGAAGTATTGAGAAGAGAATTGGATAACTGTGTGATGAGAGAAAATATAGGGTCTGTGAGGTGAGGTCAGGTGAAATGGGATGAGATGTGATGCTTTGCAGAGAGCTAGTACACAAACCGTGGCCTCCCTTTGTGCATGCATCTGGAACCATAATGTCTTAACAGGGAGGAAGGAACAAAGTGCTGTTCCCCAGGAGTCTTTTTAACTTTATATTCATATTAATAATTTGAGTGTATAGCACTATATTGGAATTAGTAATAGTTTTCAAGAGAAAGATATGAATAGTTATGAGTTGTAAATCTACAGCAAAAAAAGGGCCTTTGGACCACTTTCTGTGTCAGTCAAAAACAACCATCTGACTATTCTAATCCCATTTTCCAGAACTTGGCCCATAGTCTTGTATGCCTCGGCGTCGTAAGAACAGATCTAAATACTATTAAAATGTTATGAGGGTTTATGCCTTAACCACCCTTACAGCTGGTGCATTTCAGATTCCCACCACTCTGGATGGGAGGGAAAAAAAATTCCTTGCATCTCTTCTGAACTTTTTAGCCCAAACCTTTTAAATTGATGTTATGAACAATGGTTGGCCAGATCTAATTTTAAAATAAAATACTATAAAGATTAAACCTCCAAGGATCGTGTCTTTACCATTTCCAATGAATATCTGATGCCTAGTCACTTGGGGGTTAATGAATTTGAGTGGAATAGATTTTCTAGACTGGAAGAATGGGAATTGGAACTGATGAAGCAGCATGTAAGATAGTAGGGAAGCCAAGATAAGAGATTCGCTGTGGATCCACTGTCCAAAATGCCCTGTGCATTGCAATTGATATATTGAGTCCCTGAAACATATTTCATTAAATTCAAACCTAACAGTCAACAATGTATTCCATAAGATTAGGAAACAAAGCTTTTGAAAATTGCGATGTGGTTAAGTGATGAGCACACTTTATGTTGCCAAAGACTAGATGCTGATTTCTTTTGACCAACATCTCATTTTAACAGATGTCCAAATCCTGCAAATAACTAGGTAAGAATATTGGTGGTTTTGAGTGAAATGATAGTAAGGTGCAAAAATTTACTTATGGAGGCAGTGGGGAGCTGGTTTGCTGTAGGGCACAAAACTAATGCTTCAGGCGAAGATATTTTCTAACCAACCAGTTCGAAGATGATATTGCACATCTCTGGAGTAGGTGGGACTTGAAGCTAAACCACTACCTCCTGAGGTGGGGCAATACCACTGTGTCACAAGAGCCCTAATTGATGCTATCCCAAATGATGTCAGAACATATCAGCTGCTATATCACAGTTGCTGAATGTAGACTTCCCTGACTCAGCAATCTCTTCAGCTAAATGGCATTTTAGTTGTAAAGATCAGCTGCTCTCCAGTGCGCACGTCAATGTTGAGCTGTTGTGCAGCCTTCTGAAAAATTAGTAAACTGAGCAGATTGTGTGGAAATTATAAATGGAGACATGAGTTGATAATTGGCAGTGAATTGGAAGATACAGAAAGGATACCAAGAATGGATCCTGGCGGGATGTTTCTTGTGTTTTGCAGAGATCTGAGGGCACAACTTTATACTTAATATGTTAATGAGTTGAATAAAGAAACTTGTATTTCCAAGATTACAGTTTACTTAATGCAGACACAGAATCAATTGTACGGGAGAGCATTGTAGTTTTATTGTTTAAGATTTTTATACTTATTTAACATTGGTTCCAATGTTTTTCTTAGGCACTAATCTTCCTGGGTATGTTGATGTCAGTTAGTTGGGAATGGTTGTGATTTTTTTTGTGTGGGGTAGGAAAGTGGAAGGAAGAGCACTTTGATTTATTGTGGTTTATCTCTTAGATTAGATTACTTAGTGTGGATACAGGCCCTTCGGCTCAACAAGTCCACACCGACCCTCCGAAGACAACCCACCCAGACCCATTCCCCTACATTTACCCCTTCACCTAACACTACGGGCAATTTAGCATGGCCAATTCATCTAACCTACACATTTTTGCACTGTGGGAGGAAACTGGAGCACCCGGAGGAAACCCACGCAGGCATGGGGAGAATGTGCAAACTCCACACAGACAGTTGCCCGAGGCGGGAATCGAACCCGGGTCTCTGGCGTTGTGAGGAGTGGGAGGGGGAGTTAAAGTGTTCAGCCACGGGGCGGTTGGGTTGGTTGGTGCGGGAGTCCCAGAGGTGTTCCAAGAACCGTTCTGCAAGTAGGCGGCCTGTCTCCCCAATGTAGAGGAGGCCACATCGGGTGCAGCGGATGCAGTAAATGATGTGTGTGGAGGTGCAGGTGAATTTGTGACGGATATGGAAGGATCCCTTGGGGCCTTGGAGGGAAGTGAGGGGGGAGGTGTGGGTGCAAGTTTTGCATTTCTTGCAATTGCAGGGGAAGTTGCCGGGAGTGGAGTTTGGGTTGGTGGGGGGTGTGGACCTGACGAGGGAGTCGCGGAGGGAGTGGTCTTTCCGGAACGCTGATAGGGGAGGGGAGGGAAAAATATATCCTTGGTGGTGGGGTCTGTTTGGAGGTGGCGGAAATGACGAAGGATGATACGATGTACCTGGAGGTTGGTGGGGTGGTAGGTGAGGACCAGTGGGGTTCTGTCCTGGTGGTGATTGGAGGGGCGGGCTTCAAAGGCGGAGGAGCGGGAAGTGGAGGAGATGCGGTGGAGAGTATCGTCAACCACGTCTAAGGGGAAATTGCAGTCTTTGAAGAAGGAGGCCATCTGAGTTCAGTATTGGAATTGGTCTTCCTGGGAGCAGATGCGGCAGAGGCGAAGGAATTGGGAATATGGAATGGCGTTTTTACAGGGGGCAGGGTGGGAGGAGGTGTAATCTCGGTAGCTGTGGGAGTCGGTCGGCTTATACTAAATGTCCTTGTTGAGTCGGTTGCCCGAGATAGAAATGGAGAGGTCTAGGAAGGGAGGGAGGAGTCTTAGACGGTCCAGGTAAATTTGAGGTCAGGGTGGAAGGTGTTAGTAAAGTGGATGAATTGTTCAGCCGCCTCGTGGGAGCACGAGGTAGCGCTGATACAGTCATCGATGTAGCAGAGGAAAAGGTGGTGCCAGTGTAGCTGCGGAAGATGGACTGTTCCACATATCCAACGAAGTTTCGGTATTAGAATTGGTCCTCCTGGGAGCAGATCCTCTATTCAGGCTAATACCCTCCTTCCAATGCCGTAGGCTTCTTAGTAAGATAAGCCCAACTCTTAGCAAACACCTCTGGAAACCTAATATATTACGTCCCACTTGTTACTTCATTAGAGAATTCTAATGAATTTGTGAGACCTGATTTTCTCTTCATGAGCCATTTGACTCTGCTTGGTTATGTTAGGTTTTTCCAGAAGCTGAGGATTCTTGGATGATTACTAACAGTGCATCCACTATCTCCTGGGATGCATCCCATCAAGATCTTGGAACTTATTAGGCCCATAAATTTCCCGAGTATTATTATCTTCTGATTAGTTTTATTTCTTCTACTCCTCTTGCCTTTTGGTTATTTAGAATTTTTCGATTACACTAGTTTTCATGATGGAAAAGACCTAGTAGCCAAGTATCTATTCAGCCCCTCTGCCAGGAACCCTGCAACTTTCTGGACTGAATATCGAGTTCAGTAATTTTAGGGCCTGAACAACACCTCCCATGCCTTTATCCCAACCCATACATACTAGGCCTTATCATCATGTGGGCTACGACCACAAACAGCCCATTGTCAGCCACTAACTGTCATCATTCATTCTCCAGGCTGACCTTTACCAACTTCTTTGTCTGCCCAACTGTTTTTTTTCTTTGGGTTCCATTTTCACCAACTGTTTATTCTTTTCTCCCTCCCCTCCCACTCCTTCTCTTGCATATAAACCAATCTTTCCATTATTCGTATTAGTTCTGAAGAGGGGTCACTGGACCTGAAATGTTAACTCTGCTTTCGTTCCACAGAGTTTTTCCAGTAATTTCTGATTTTGTTTCCCTCTGCCATTTCATGGTTCCCCCTTAAGTGGCCTATGTTCACTTTGGTCTCTAACTTCCTTTATAAAGTGCCATCTTCATATTACTTGTGAGTTTCCCTTAAAGTTTATTTTCTCTCATTATTTGATCATCTTTTGTTGATTTTCAAAACTTTTCCAATCCTCTGTCTTAACACTGATTTTTGCTATGTTGTACATTTATTGTTCCATTTGATGCTGTTGTGAACTTGCCTGATTAACGAAGGCTGGCTTGTCCCCGTCCTTAGAATCCTCATTTTTCACTGGGGTTTATCTTGGTTGTGTGGCAGGAGCTGGTGACTTAAACATATGTTGTCCTAAACTGCCTTTTCTGCTAAACTCGTTTCCCAGTCTACTCCAGCTGATTTTGTCTTATTCTTTTGTAATTATTTAAGTTAAGCAGAGTTATTTCCGACCCAAGCTTCTCCCCTTCGAGCAGACTGCTAAATCCTACCTTGTTATAGTCGCTGTTTCCTAGGGATTGTTTTACTCCGAGTCCATTTATTAGACTTGCCTTCTTGCACATCACCAGATCCAAAATAACCTGATTCTTGGTTGGATCTGCTACCTATTGTCCGAGGAAACTGTTCTGAATCTACTTTTGAATTCTTCCTCGTGGCTACCTCTACCAATCTGACTTCTTTAATCTACATGAAAATTAAAGATATCTATGCTTAATGTAGAGCATTTTTACACGCCCTCTTTATCTCCTGATTTTTTTTTTGTGCTACCATATCGCCACTGTTCAGGGACCTATAGACTACTCCTACCAGTATGTACTTTTCCTTGTTATTTCTGGATTCTACATCTCCTGATTCAAGATCCTATCTCGCTGTCTCAGTTATGCCG